>NW_006433378.1:12199592-12234870 GCF_000325575.1 Pteropus alecto | reverse complement strand
TGAGAAGAAAAAACACTGATGATTAAAAAAGGCAAAAAAATTAATGTAGGAAATTGGTAATGAAAGGGATGAGAACTCAAACAGAGGTCAGTGAGGCAGTCTAGTTATTATAGCCATAAGGCTGTAGGGACTATTGGAGCAGGTAGAATTATTACAGCTCAAATACTAAGTTTACTCAATCTACTAGTTGCCTATTATTAGTCTAAGAAATTACCAAAAACTTAGTGCCTTAAAACAATGCACATTTATTCTTTTTACAGTTCTGGAGCAAGAAGTCTGAAATCAATTTCATTAGGCCTGAATCAAGGTCATGGAAGTGCTATACTCCTTCCAGAGACTCTAGGTCAAAATTTATTTCCTTACCTTTTCCAACTTCCAGACCTGCATTCCTTGTACTCTCTGATTGGAAACCTCTTGCATCTTTAAAGCCTCAGTTAACATCTTGCTTCAGTTATCACATAGCCTTTCTTTTTCTGTAAAATTACCTCCTTTTGCCTCCCTTAACAAGAACATTTGTGATTACATTTATGGCCCACCCAAATACTACAGGATTATCTCCCTATCTCAGGTTAACTTAACCATATGTACAGATAACTCTTTTGCCATATAGGTAACATTCACAGAATGCAAGGATTATGGCCTGAATATTTTGAGTAGCCATTTTTCATCCTACCACAGTCTTTCTTTTGACTTCTGAAGACTCACATCTATTTCATATGCAAAACATATTTACCCGATTCCAACATTCTCAACATCTCAACTCATTACAGTGTCATTCAAGTCCAAATTCTCTTGTAAATATTATCAATTCAAAACTCATAAATTTTATTATCTAAGTCATCTAAATAAGACATGGAAAAAAATTCTGATTCTAATTCATTCTAAAGTAAAATTTGTCTCATTTATGGACCTATGAAATTTTAAAAGTTTTCTGCTCCCAAAATACAGCAATGGAACAGGCATAAGATAACAGTTAGAGAAACTCTCATTCAAAAGAAGAAAAAATTAAAGAAAGGTTTACCAGCTAAGCAGGCTCCATCAGGTCAAGACCTGGGAGTAGTTCTCTGTGGATTTTGACTCCATCCTCCAGGTCTATGGTTTCACTCTCTAGGTCAAAGGCTCCACTCTGCTCTTGAGTCATCTTTCCTTTTTCTTGTACAGTGAACATGTCTGCTGCAGCTGAGTTCTATCAGTCTGTTTTCTGCCTGTAGAATTTTGAGAGTCTGATAGCCTTCCTTCACTTTGTTCTTTTTTTGTTTCTTTTAGAACAAACTTGAGAGTTTCTGCTGACATAACATTCAGATAACCTGTGGATCTCCTGTGTATGTTATGGGGATTCATCCTATTGACAGGAGTGTCATCCTAAATATTTCCTAGATAATTCCATCTCTGTTCTTGAGTTCTTTTGAGATGGTTAAGAGCATCCATGAATTACATACTTAATTTCTTCAAAGAGCCCTTTGTGTGAATGAATATTCTGATTTTTTTAAATCCTTGTGAAGTACTGGCCAAAAGTTACTCAGTCATATCCTCAATCATATTCTATTTAGAACATACTTTCTAACAGTAAATCTCTTAATTTTAGCATCTTTTTAAATTTAGATAGAATTATAATTTACCAACCCCTTAAGTTTGGGTTCTTTTTGCTTTATTAGTTCTTTCTCAAATTATCTCTTTCTTCTTAAATTATTCAGCATGCAACAGAAGAATCCAGGATACACCTACAATATTTTGCTTAGAAATCTCAAGTAAATATAAAATTTTATTGCTTATTAGTTATGTTTTCCATATAATTTTAAGATGCAATTCAGCTAAGCTTTCTACCACTCAAGATTTTTAACTTGGTCATATCTGCTGAGTTCATTTTGCCATATAAAGTATTATTCATAGATTCCAAGTTATTATTGAAGTCATTATATAGTCTTCACACCCAATGAAAGCTGATTCTATGGTGGGATCTAGCTAATAGCCCCATAAGAGAAGAAATGTCTGACAGAGCAACCCACTATGATAAGGAGGAAAAAAAAATTAAATTGACTTCTTGCTTTCTTCTAGCCTCTAAAATCCCATTGGTTCCTTTCAATAGAACAACTTCAGATGAAGCGAACTGGCCTGAAAATCTGAGAAATAAAGCCTTCAGAGGTCAGATCATCAGAGATAAACTACAGAACAAAAGATCGAAAGAATTAATCTGAGAACTAGTTCCAGAACTAAGTCAAAGGATAGGGTGACCCAAGAGGGCGTTGTCATTTTATTTAAAATGGTCAAAAGAAAAGATCTCTATGATAAGGTGGTATTTAAGCAAAAGAATAAATAAAGCAAAAGAGAAAGACATGTACTTTCCTTGGGAAAGAGCATTTCAAGCAGAGAATGAAATGTAAAATACCATAGGATGAAATTTAGACACATTTGAGGAAAACTAAGGGGCATGCATAGTTTAAATTTGGAGAGAATATGGAAAAAAATATATGAAAGGATACACGATTGCCATGAATGGTGAAGAAGTGTGTGTCTGCTATTTGCCTTATATTGTGCAGTATGCATTTACATACTGTACATGGCAGCCTTGAGGCCAAAGTATAAAGTATATTTGTGTTTATGTAAATTATATAAGATTGCATCGATTCTTATAAAGAACATGGATTTACTTTTTAATAAAAGAGAAGTCCTTGCTAAGTACTGATCTGAGAAGGGACATAGTATGACATTTATTATAAAAAGAATTACTCTAATACCTCTTTTAAGAATAAACTGCAGGGAGCAAACACTGAAAAAAAAAAAATAAGAATACTAATGCGACAATCCAAAAGTGAGTTCACGGTGATTTCAGCTAGAAGGAAAAGGGATGAGTACTGAGTATATTATAAACATATATTAAAGACAGAGACAGGATGATTTGCTGATGAATTATATATGTAGTGTGAAAGTAGCACCAGAGTTTAAGATGACCACAAAGTTTCTGGACTAGTATTCGGAAAAATTAAATTTTCATTTATTGAGAAGGGGAAACTATGAAAGAAATATGCTTTGGAAAAATTATCAGGAGTTAAAATAATAAATGTCTGAAGTATAAGAGGTCAAGTCATTAAGAGGGCGATTACATTGGATGTTGATTTCACCTAGAATGATGGCATGAGTAGTATCAGACACTGTAAGTTAGAGACAAACTAAATGATAATTGAGAGTATAGTGAGCAGGTAGGTAAAGAGAAAAGTGAAGTCAGAGCAAATTGAGATAAAGGTAGATGAGTGAATCTTGAATATACTTTTTTCTATATTTTATTATCCAATAGATAACTAGCTGTGTTTTCTATTACTCGAATTGCCTGAGTAAACCATTTGACAAAACACCTTGTTGATGGATCAGTTTTCTGTTCAATTAATTGTGTTGGTGCTGTCAAAATTTAAGCTAGTAAAGTATATGAAGGGGCACAAGGACCTCTTTGTATGTCTAATCCCTAACCAAGACCCTTGCATAAAAAAGGACTTTAAATACCAGTTTGTTGTTGCTAGTGTTGTTGATCAAATCTGCATTTCCGTGATGTCAAGTAGGAAATTCAATCTCATATAAATGATTTTTTTCCCATATAGATACCCATCATTTTAGGACTGAACATGTACAATGAAACAACTTTGTTTTTTGTAACCACCAAAAACTTTTGAGCACCCTTTTTACATTTGCAGAATGAACCACTTGAGTCCATGCCTTCCCAAGGAGAGGCCAAAAAATTTACTTTCTGGACTTCCCTTGAAACAAGATTATAAGCACATGACCTAGCTCCTCTTATTAGGTCAATGAGTGGGACTTTGAGTGAGAAGTTAAGAGTAGAATTTATTCTGCTAAGGATGGGGTCAGAGACATTAGTCTTTCCAGTCACCAATGGCAGAAGCAAAAGTGGTTCCATTTAATCCCAAGCATGAGTGTTGCTTTTAGTGGCTGCAGCAAAGAGATCTTTGTGGTTACAATGGAGTATTATTTCTGACTGAGAAGGCTTTAAGCTTAATTCTCATGTGTCCATGGAGATAAGGTGTGCTACTAATATCCTCCAATATATTTCTTTTTTCTGTTAACGAATTAGATCAGGTCTTGTTTTTGCAACTAAGAAAATGATAGAGTAGACAGAGTTTGGGGTCATCTAATAAATATCTCTCATTGTGCACGGAAAAACATAATGTGCAGAGACTGATTTTATTTTTGAAATTTCATAGTCAAGTAGAAGTAAAATCAGGATTAAAGACCATGTCTTTCAAATGCTAATCCTATGTATTCTTATGAAAAAAAAAAAACACTAAGAAAAATCCAGAAACATTTAAACACCTAAATATCTGGATATCTCACTGCATACCCCCAAGAAAAATTTACAACAGTATGACTTCTTATTTTGTCTTACCAACATAGTTAAAATTGATCAAGAAATAAGTTTTCCTTGTGATATTAAAGCAACATGAAAAAAAAGCCACCATATTTTCGCAATTATGCCAATGAAAACTCCTTAGATATCAAATCATTTGCTACAGAAAGAACTAGGCTAGGTTTGCCTATCAATTCAATAGATAGATGTGTGGCGAGAAAGTGAGAAAGGGAGACTATCTCCTTTCCGTTACTCCCCAGGCCTTTTAAAAACTGTTATACTAAAACGATCTGAAAAAATGTTTCTTTGGGTATGCAGTTACTGGGTTTTAAGGCTATTATTTCTTTAAAGAGAAATGATAAACTCCAGAAAATTATTTATAGGTTCAGATTCTTTCTCTACAATATATGACTTGCTTCCCTGACCTAAAGGTCAGCTATCTTGGGTCTTTTTAAAGCTGCGGATGAATGAATTTTTGAGCTAAGAATTATATTATGGTAAGCATCTTTTTCTGTGAATATTTTTCATTCAACTCTTAGCTCTTTAATTCAGGAAATATTAGATTAGAAACACTTCAGAAATTCTCAAATGTTATAGGGGCATAAGTGAAGAAAAATGATCTTAAAGATAGCTAAGGACTAAGCCACATATCAAGACTAACAGTTAACACCGCTCTGAAAAGCAAAATGGCTGCCCACACACTCTATAAAACAAGTAATATAACTCACAGGAGAGACACGATTAAAGAAATCACATATATCATGGACCCAGTAGTCTGAAATGTCCTTCCTTTTAGGATTGCCAGAGGATATATTTCAGGAATTTATTCTTGAGATTCAAGTCACAGAAAATGTAGATTTTTGCCTCTTAAATTTAAAAACCATAATTAACAATATTTACACATTTATAATGTTTGTTTGTTTATTATTTTTTAGTTATTTCTATTAAAAATATTTATCACAGCTTTAATGTTCAAAATGGTATGTTAGCAATGAAAGTCTTAAATAACCAAAATGATATAAAAAAATCTATCAATTATGAATCTTGTATTTCAGTTATTAAGAGGAAAAAATAGAAATAGGGAAAAAATAAAAAAGGGACTATGACAAATGTTTGGAATAAGATATCAGAGAAACACATAGATGATTAGCTAATAAAGGCTATTGTATTCAAGAAAAGCTTCAAATTAGATGTAATGTTTGAACTAAGATCTGAATCATGAGTTCAATTTAGCTAAATAAAGAAAAATGTTTCAGGAAAAGGATACATTCAAATTGGGATTTGACCTGAGACATTACTTCGAAATTTGGTAATTGATTTTGTAACATGTTAAGTCAATGTCTTTCCTCAGTCCTGGTTTATTTCTTATTATTTATTTTATTATAGAAATCCCATTTTTCATTCCATCTTTCAAATATTTCTGAAATACTGTCACCTTTCCCTTCCCAATGTTGTTGCTTTAGTTGAGACCATATAATTTCCTGTTGATATTACTACACCTACCTTCTAATTGACCTCTCTGTCGTGGGCTATTAGTTCTCAGTACCCCCATCTTTTTCATCCTGGATTCACCCTTCACACTGCAGCCAGTGAAAATATTTTTAAAATGTATTTATGTAATCAATGTTCTCCATTATTTAAAATGTCTCAGTGTCACTCCATCAAAGTGTGTGGTTAAGATTTAAAGAAGACCTTAGCACAAAGCTCTTGGCTATATTTGGGGAATTAGCAAGGCTCTTTATGATGTAACCTATCCTTGTCTTGTTACCTGGTATTATGTTATAAAATCTTTCTTTGTTCCAACCAGTAAGAATCAATTTTAGCAACCTCTAGGGATACTATGCTTTGCATGGAGGGGTTCCTATGACCTATTTTTTTTTTTAATCCATCTTTCTCTAATGTCTTCCTGAAAAAAAAATGTTATATTGCTACTTTTTTAGTTGTTCTCACTTATTCTACTAACTTTAGATGTATTTGTTTGCCCTACCTTTGTTCTGTACCTGGATTCTCTTCATTTCATTTTTTATGTAGTATTTTATATGTCTCTGCCAGTTCAAACTGTTTTGCCAAATACAGGACAATTGTCTTCTTCATATCTATATCTTAGCATAGAGAAGTCTGTAGATTTGTAAGAGTTCAATAAATAATGGTAACATGAATGAATGCCTTAATATTTTGCACTATCTCAATTATTTTTTAACAGAGGTATGAATTCTAAAAAAAATTAACAATTTTCAGTGATAATTTTTGTATTGAATATCATATATATTGTATTGAATTTAATATATAATTAAAACTATAAATATATAATACTTTATTCTTAAAATTAATAATAATAGTGGTTTTTAATGATGTCATCAAATATTTGCTCAATTTCCCAAAGAACAAAATAGCCTATTTTTAATGTGTATATTGAACTTTTGAAATATCACTTTGAAATAAACTGAAATGCATGGAGTACTCTTTAGAAATATGATTCAGGCATACCAGTTTATAGGCCATGCACAGCATGCACACAACTGAATTGTTAAATAATTTATGCCAACAGCTAGGTGGTGAAAATAACTAGAAAATGAAAACTGTTTTCCTACTCAGAACACATCTATTGAGGTGGGGGAGAGAACTGTTGAGGCAAGAGTCTGGCAACATTTCTTTCTCCACTTGTAATTTTTTTTTCTTCACATTTTTCTACCCTTTTCTTAAATGTAAGACATATTTCGTTTCAAAAGAATAGTTGAAACATTTAGAATCTTGGAAATTTTTTGTAATATATAAAATCTATATGTCTGTCTGTTTGTCTATCATCTCTCTATTTATTTATCTATCTCTCTATCATCTATCATTTATCTATATTTCATAAAACCAGAGATATTTCACTAATGATTTACTCATCCTCTTTACTTATAGTTCTTTTAGCACAAAGCATATATTCAATATTTGTTGATTGAATTTGTTAGGCTTATGAACACTTTATACTAAATTAAAAGCATCTATTTTTAATTCCTGTTTAAAGGATACTGATCTTACTTATATCTGTTCAGAAAATGCTTATCTGCATGATATTTGGAGAATATTCTTCAGAGAAGTGAGTCTGTCTTCAGTTAGTAAGTCAGTATGAAGGGCACTACAGGAAATACTATGGAAAAATTTTCTTAAATGGTAAATTACTCCTGACAATACTTCTACTTATACTATAGAATAATAAGGCCTAGACTTAAACTAACTGTACTGAAAAACAAACAAAAGAACCAGAACAAAATATATAAAACAATATTTTTCAGACATTAGATAACAGTACAGATCTGTGATCATAAGAGAAAAAAAAAAATGAGTTACAGATGCACCACAACTTCTTTGGATGTCTGCCTGCAGGTATATATTGCATCTCAGGGCATGAACAGCAGCTCTAAACAAAGCAGAGCCAGTCTCTTTAGTCGAAATGAAAGAAATGAGAGTTCAGGAAGGCTAAAATGTCTGAATGTGGAAGGAGAAATTCTTAAAAGGAGGGAGCCACACAGAAAAGAGCTTCAGAAATTGGCATATAATTCCTCTTGTGTATTGCCCTTGTAGAGTTTCCTTTGTGGAGAAACTCCATGAGGCCAGGCAAAAATGATAGGAATTTTAAGATAAACAATTCCCAGATGTCACAAAGAGCATGAAGATATTTCATCTCTATCCTTATCGATTATTCAGGGCATTCAAGGGATACTAGAACAGTCACACCTTGGTAAAAATGCAAAACTGTATTCAGAGTAAAGTCTACTTGAAACATTCACAAACAAACCATGAAACAAAAAAGTAAGCTAGATAAGCAAATAACTTTACTGCCTTTGAGAACAAAGTCCAAGTTTCGTTAAAGAAGTAAAACAATTCGACACTTCACAATGTGTTTTATAGTCACACAGAGGAAGAACAAATTTCTCCCAGCCAAAATTGGTAAAGATGTCAAGTGTCACATATGCACCAACAGAGTATGCGATTATTTAATAAGCATCTGATAATGTGGAGTTTATCCCAAGAATGCAAGGTTGGTTTAACACTTAAAATTAAATCACTTTTTAATTTATTCTTTGAACAGATAAAAGTAAGAATCCATAAGATCATTTTAATAGATTTACTCCTGATAAAAGTCTTTTGCAAAATAGAACTAGAAGGAAACATCATCAACCTGGTAAACAGCTTACATAAAAATCTATACCTGAGACCATATTTAATTGTGAAAGATATAATGCTTTCCCCATAAATTTGGAAACATGTCAGGGATGTCTGCTCTCATCTTTTTTATTCAACATTATAGTGCATTTCTTACCCAGTACTACAAGTAAAGAAATAAAAAGTAAAAGTTTACAAATTAGAGAAGGAGTATAAATAACTTAATTTGGAGATAACCTGATTGTGTACATAGAAAACCCATAAGGATCTACCAAAAATGGCAGAAAAAGTAAGTTATGAGTTTACCTAGGTTTCATGGTCATAGGACACTAGGTTAATTGTAAAATATCAACTTTATTTTTAATATACTAGCAATAATTAGAAGTTGAAACAAAATAACAAAAAATCAAAATACATATAATTTCATGAGATGTTCATAATCTATACACTAAAAATTGAAAACTTAGAAAAACTAAAGAATACCTAAATAAATAGAGCTATACATGTACATGCATCAGAAAATTCAATATTGTAATGAAGTTAATTGTCCTAAAAATGATCTGTGAAAACTACAAAACTATCAGCATAAATGACTCTGTTCAGTCCTACTGCATTATCCACAGAGACTTAACCAGACTGTAGCATGACTTCTTTAGACCCAAGGCTATATCTCTAGGTCGACCCAAGTCCCTCTTGAAATAAGTGCCTGAAAAAGCTAAACAGTGCCCAAAAAGTGTTCCATCTGAAACCTGAGAATAGGCTTTTGACCTTCCTTTGTTTAGCACATTTTACTTTAGCAAATTACAATTGTAGATTGTAAATCATTTCCCTACTTCTTTGAGAAGTAAATATTCTACACCTCAGAAATGTTTCCATTAGGACCTGGGAGCCATCTCTTTGAGATACAAACATTTAAGAAATAGCTCCCATTTCTTCCAGTTCTTATGGAGGGATGAGAGCCTAATTTTGGGAAGGGCCTTGCTCCAATTGCAAAATTACCTTCCTTCATAAAGATGAGGAGTTTGCTTCTCCTCTGAGAAAGGGAGAGTTCCAACTTGCAAATACATTTGGCCTAATCACATTGACCAATATCCTCCCCCAGCACCTTCGATATTTTTCTTTTAGCACAACCCAGCATTTAAAAGCCTCCTGCCTTTCATTTCAGTGGAATTGAGCCCAGTTTATACTCCATTTCCCCCTATTACAGTGGTATGAATAAAACCTGTCTGGCTGTTTTTAACCAGTGCCTTGTGAAGAACTTCTTTTTTACATCTATATATTCAATAAAATTTCCATCAAAATCCCAGCAGGTGTTTTTGTAGAAATTGAAAAGCTGAAGCTAAAATATGCATGGAAATAATAATAATAATAATAAAAAGCTTGTAATAGCCAGGAAAAAAAAATAGCTGGAGGAATTGCAAGACAATAAAGCTATAGCATAAAAACACTGTGATATCAATGAAAGGATAGGCATATGGGAAAATGAAATAGACTAGAGAGTCTAGTAATTGACCTACACATACCTGGTTAATGGATTTTCTACAAAGGTGCCAAAGATTTTACACATGAAAAAAAAATTGTTTACTAACCCTTATCTCACACTCTATAAAATATTAAATTAAAATGTATCATAAAATTGAACATCAAAACTTCAAGAAAAAAAAACACAGGAGAAAATATTTGCAATGTAGACTAGGCAGAATTTCTTATGTTGTAAAAAAAAATCATAAATTTTAAAAATGATAAATTAGACACCATCAAAATATCGTTCACAAAACAAAAAGGCAAGTTATAGATGGGCAAAATATTTGCTATATGTATAGTAGATGAAAGAGTTCTATATAAATAACATAACTAACACCACACAATAATGAGAAAATCCAATTAATATATGGATAAAAATTTGAACAGTGTTTTTATGAACACATAAAAAAATTTATTGACATAATTAGTAATCAGACTAACACATATTAAACTACACATCTATTTGAAAGTCTTAAAAAGAATAATAATTAAATGCATTGGTGAGAATGTGTAGCAACTAGAATTTCCATATATATCTGGTGAAAATGAAAAATGGTTAGAATCATTTGCAAAATGGTTTGGTATGCTTTTATGTAAAACATGTACTTACCATATGTCCCAGAAGTTTTACTCTACAGTATTTACCTCAAAGAAATAAAAGCATATATCCACAGAATAACTTGTACATAAATATTTACAAGTTTTATTTTAATAATAAAATAAGTAAACTACTCAAATGATCATTCACTAAACCACTGTGAATGGTTAAACAAATTATGATACAACCATATTATATCCATATAATAGAACATCACTCAAAAAAATAGGGGGAGATAAATTACTACTACATAAAACAACATGAGTAAATCTCTAAAAGGTCATGGCAAGTGGTAGCAAAAAAAAGTTTATGCGAGAAATAAATAAATGTCTGGGACCTGTTATAATGAAAACCTATTTCACATGATAAAGTTTTTACAGTATATTTGCTTTTAGACAGTTGTTATCATTTAAATGAAAGCATTTGAACATATATTCCACAAAAAATTAGAAAACAGAAAAAAAAGGATTGAAATAACGCGAAGTAGAGAGAATCAGTTCAGAGAGAATATACTTTAAGCAGAGAGATTAGTTAAGGAAATAAAATGAAAGTGCATTTTAGTAATTGAAGGAAATGAACTTCTTGAAGACTTACAAAAAGTGAAAAAATTATGAACTGGTACTTGCAAACAAACTTCTTTATCTTAAGTGTACTTCCTGAACATCCAGGCTCCAATATCCAAAACCAACTCAGTTTCTGACTCTTACCTTCTGTCTATCCCAGTTCCTCTCACAATCTGATAAAACATAATAAAATGTTTATTTGGCATTTCAGCTTGGATAGATAACAAACAGATCGAATTTAGGAATAACAAAAAACAAAGTCATGATCTATACCAGTGCCCTCATATTTGCTTTTTACCCTTCTCAGTTCATGGTAACTTCATCTCTCAATTTTTCGGAACTAGAACCATGACTCATTCTTGTCTCCTCTTTTTTTTTTTTTTTTTCCCCTCACAGCTCACATGCAGTATATTTGCGAATCCTCTCACTTCTATCTTTAAGATATATCCAGAGTCTAACTCATTTCCACCATCTCCATCACAACTACCCTGGCCCAAGCACAGTAGTCTCTACTAGATTATTGCAATAACCTCCTAGATAGACTCCCTTCTTCTACCTTTGTTCACATAAAGCCTACTCTCCAGAGGGCAGGTAGAAAGATCATATTAAATTGTCCATCAGAACACATCACTCCTCTGCTCAAAACCAGTCAATGCTTCCATCTCACTCAGTGTAAAACCTGAACTTTCATCTACAGCTTAAATCACTGTTAAATCTGCAATCTTTTACTCTCCCTTTGTTCACCGTGTCCAAGCCTCACAGGCTCTTGGGCTCTGTCACTATTTCTTGAAGGTGCTCATACTATCACTTCACAGAATTTTATTTGTTATTATCTCTGTCAAGAAATCTTTCCTCAGATATCTGCCTGGTTTAATTTTTTGCTTCTTGAATTTCCTACTCAAATTACATCTTATCAGTGATGCTTTTTGATGACCTTTTATAAAATAATCTATCCCAATTACTCCCTATTAATCTTATTATCCCATATTTTCTTTATATATTTTAAAAATTTAATGTTTGTAGTTCCACTAGAATATAATCTTGAAATTTATTTGTTTACTGTTATAAACAAAGTAACTTGAAAAATGTCAATCACATTGTTGGTACTTTATAATGAATTAATAAAGTCTCCACACACCATACAAACCATACATATATGATATCTATTGACCTGAATGCTTGTATCCAAAGTTTATTATTAAATTTGCTTAAAATTACTAGACTTCATAGAAGGAAATGGAAAGAAAAAATATTACTTTTGATCTTTATTTCTCTCTTACTTTTGTTTCTTCTTTATATTTTCTTTTCCTGAAAATGTCAATTCCAGGATATGTTTAAATATTTTCTTTCAATTAGCAATTTTTTTATGTTTTATATTGTATTATATCTACAAACAATAACAAGCCATAAACTTGATGGATAATATCTTTTAGCCATGTATACCCACTTTCTCGTAACTTTATATAAGTTTATGGTCTCAATATAAAGCCAGTAATATCGATATAATTATTTAAATTTGATTATAAAATAAACAGTTAACAGAAAAAGTGAATTTTTGCCTCATTATTCATTCCTCCATTCATCAAATATTTATTGAGCCCTTCTGTATGCCAGACTCTATGTCAGGTACTGGGACACAGCAAAAAACAAGAAATGTGTTCCCTAAATGAAACCTAGAGTGTTTTGAGGATTACAGATATTAAATAAAAAATACAGGAAAAAATTATTAAAGTAGTTATGCAGAAAAATACAGAGAGACATCTGAAAATACATCAGTAAATAGAGTAAGAGCAGAATGAGTCATATTCTCACAAGTATGACAAAGTCACAAATAAATTTGTCAAAATCACATACTTGAATTGTATGACTTAGTACATGAAAAAGCTAGAGAGGTTAAAATTGTGCTTCCAAAATAAAATAATCTCTTTCTAACTTGTGAACAAGAAATCCATCAATGGATTAACCAAAACAGCACTATGGTCAAATTATGTAACATAGCTGTAACTGAAATTTATATTTTTTTAAGTAATTACAGGAAACAAAACAGTTAGTTAATTATGTTAACATTTTTTTCATGGAAAATATGCTATGAATGTATTTGAAAGTTCGGTATCAAGTAGATCGTTTGTCAGGTGTTTTTACACCACATAGAATAAATCTTATCGTTGCCAAACAAGAATAAATGTGCTCATTCTTTTGTATTTTGACTTTTAAGTTGGTGCCAGAGTGCCACTGAAATCAACTTCTGACTAGAGGAAATAAAATAAACTCTCCAAAGAGCTCAGCCTATCAAAGTGGAAGAAAAAACATCTCTCTCGTATGCTCAAATAATGGATGCTGCATACATAAGTAAAATTCAGGAGAAACTTCAGTTCTTCTCACATTTAAATTAAGTTGTCTTGTTCAAACCTATGCTGGATTTCAGCATCTTAGTCACCCTAGATAGAAAAATGTATTTGGATCTATAAATATTAGTTTTCATATATGTGACACTGAATTTCTTTTCACCATAGTGAGGCAGATTCTGGTAGAAAATAAATGAGTAAGAATACTCAGGACTTAGTTGCCATGGAAACTAGCAATATCTTTTCCTCATGATTAGACATTGAAGTAACTGGTTTTCTTTCTTTTTTATTTCTTTCTTTCTTTCTTTTTAGTGAAGAGAAATAACTCTTGATTTTTTTAATCTTCTAAACTAATAATCTATAGAGTTTTCCTTTTGCACTAAATTCCATTTGCTTTGTCCTAGGAGTCTCTGAATTATTATTAGTTACATATTAAATAAACTTGAAAACCTTTTGTTTCTCAGTTATATGAAAAATAAAAACTCTGAGTTATCATTTAACCCCAAAGCCGATCTGAAAACTGTTGTTTCAAGAAAGAGATGGCATGATAATGTTGCCTTCAAGGAATTACTTTCTGCTTATTATATCTAATCAGTGCATGTCTATGTATGGACGTACACATTGGTGTGATATATACACACACAGTGTATACACCAAGATGCTTTTTTTGGAAATATGTACCTTTACAAGACGTCAGTACAGTCATACATCACTTAACAATAGGGATACATTCTGAGAAATGTGTCCCTAGGCAATTTTGTCCTTTTACAAACATCACAGAATGCACTTACACAAACCTCAATGGTATAGCCTACTCCACACATAGGCTATATTGTGTAGCATATTGCTACTAGGCTGCAAATCTGTACAACATGTTATTGTGCTGAATTCCGTAGGCAATTATAATGTATTGTGCTAGGACGTTAAAACAGCTATGATGGCCAATAGAATTTTTTCAGCTCCATTAAAATCTTATAGGGTCACCACCATATATGCAGTCCATGGTTGACCAAAACGTTATTATGCAGTGCATAACTGTAATTCAAGATCTCTGAACACCAATATAAAAAATCCCCAAAACTCTTCTATCAAGGCATTGTTACCTGAAAACAGAGAGAGGACACCTCCCTACACATAGCATAATCTGTAGTGGCTTTTTGCATAGATATTAATGTTAAATACCTTACATAAATAAAATTTTTCATACATTAAAAAATATTTGGTATTTAATCTTCAAAATGTAGGACATCAATGGTGTAGATTCTTGGGAACTGCAAATTTATTCAACAAATTCGGAAGGTTTTTTTTCCTCCTATATATTTCTCTCCAGCTTCATCACACCTTCCTGCACAAAAAACAATAGCAATTTTCCATACTCTCATCTGGTGTTTTTTTCTTATTTGGCCACACATCTTCAAACCTTTCCTAGGGTATGTACCACAAAAATGATTTGGCTACAGTTTTCTACATAAATCTGGGCATGTTTAGAATAATTTCCAGGCATAAACAAACTTCTAGTTAATTTATTCCTTATATACCACCTACAAATATAATATGCATTTGTATTACAATGTTGAATGAATTAAAAGTGAAATAAAATACTCTTGTTCTTATTTCATTTTTTCTTTTTAGTTTATATTAAATTTTTCATATAATAATCGCATATGAAAGAGACTAAATAATGTGACTTTAAAAAACTCTCTCACTCTACCTGCTCCAACCTAGTCTTACTCCCAAGAGATAAACTCTTAGATTGATTTGTACTTTTACTTTGAGTGCCAGTTCTAATTGGGCTCAATCTAAAACATTTCCAAAGGCATCTAAGTCTGAGAGTTGGTATAAATAGCTGTGTAGTGGACAAAGGAGAATCAAGGCATTCTTGTTTTGTACTTCAGTGACAAGACTAATTACCCAATCTGGAATCTTCAGAGTCATCCAAAATCCTGCTCCTCACATCCAAGCCGCAACTAAATTACATCTTAATCCCATTCTTCCTTTCTCCATTCCTACAACCAGCATCAGAGATTAAAAACTCATTTTTTCTCTCCTAGATTATTGCAATAGTCACCTACTTTTTATCATGCTGGTCTGACTCATTTTTTTTATCTTTTATCCAGTCTACTACCAGGGTAATCTATCTAAGGTAAAAATCTTACATGTAGCAACCTGTTTAAAGTATTTTACTATCCTTCCATTATTTATCTAATATTTCCGAAACTGTTTTTTAGTCTTCAATATGTTAGTATTTGGTAAAAGGAAAATATATTATTTGTTCAAGTAAGCATAAATGTATTGACTTGAACATAATTAAACATTTTTATTTTCTTCAATAAGGTTTTTTTTGGCATCTTTAATACTTCTAATTCCCTGAAAATCTCCAAGGGTAGCAGGTAAAGTATGCAACTTTTTTCCCTTCATCTTTGAGCAAGTAATACCATATATACATATGTAAATTTCCCCCAGGGAACACAAGATTTATCAAAATCAAAATCAAACACCCAACATGACAATAAGTATGAACACAAGGGCTCATTCAAACTACAATGGCTCATGGAAATGGCTTAGAACACGAATCCAGGAGAGTTAATTCACCAGTATCCCTAACATGCACGTAAGAACGTGTAGTGTAACTTCCTTGTATTGAGTTCTAAAACGTCTGCTTTGTCTTCCACACATGGCTAAAGTGTGTAATTAGTCCCACCCACACAAGAGATATAATTTGTTCTTCCAGAGGCTAAGCCTTAACGAATGGCACGCTGTTTTGCATAAGGGATAAATAGGCTGTATCGATATCAGAAGAAATAGCTGAATCATTTTAAGGCTCGTCTGGGAAGGTGCTGGCTGGGTGTCTGCAGGTCGATTGGGGGCGGGGGCGGGGTTACTGCCAGCAGGTGTCATGAAAGGCTTTGAGGGTTCTGAAAGAAATCCCTCCACGTTTGGGGAAGGTCGTTTTATATATATATATATATACACATACATATATATATATATATATATGTATGTATATGTATGTGTAGTGTGTGTGTAGACCTGTTTTATTTATTAAGTGGAGTATTTTTAATAAACAATGTAATGAGGTAAATTTATATATATATAATCTCAAATTCCATTCAACAAATGTCTGTATGTCAGAGTTTGGGAGGAAATACAATGTACCAAAAAATATCCTATCTCAAGTTGACCCGTCTGTATCCAGATTGTTAGGCACCTATTCAGTTTTATCTTTTCTAATTTCCTACTTTATGTTTTCACCACTTAAAATTTTAGTTTTTAATAGTTTTTAATAAAAGTTTAGTTTTATTAATTAATAAAGTTAATTAATTTTACATAAAGCTATCCCATGCCTGGAAGACTTTATTCATTGTGGTAAAAATGTAATAAAGAAAGAACTATAGAGGGAGGGTGGAGGGAAGAGAGGAAAGGAGGGAGGGAAGGAAGGAAAGAAAGAGTGAAAGAAAGAGAGGCAGAGATAAATGGCACACATTTTCACCCTTCCCTGAACACATGCCCCATTTTAATGAAACTTTGCAAGTCTTCTATTAAGACATAGATTTACTTATTTACCCTTGAATCTGGGCTGCCCTTCACGACTTCTTGTAGCCAATACTTTGGCTGAGAGAACATGTGGAAGTGGTATTACACCCGTTCCAAGCCTAGAGTTTCCCTTAAATCCTTGACAAGCCTCCAAGGGAATAAGCTGGGACAGCTCCTCATGTGACTGAGCCTCCTTCCACTGTCCCCTTGCCTCAGTCAAAAGCCAGCCAACTCTCTGGAATCAGAGCTGCCCTGAACCCTATAAATGCATGTAGGAGCTCAGTTAAGACCAGAAACATCAGCCACCTAAGTCAAGTTCAGATTGTCAATGGAAAGAATTGAGAGCTACATAATTGGTTGATATTTGAAAACATTAAATTTAGTGGTTTGTTACACAAAATAACTAAACAGTATTTCTGTGCACTTTTCTTTAACTGACACATTCTTTCCACTCTTTTCTGTATAATTAACTTTTACTAAAAATCTATCTCAGAAAAATATTCACAAGGAAGTCCTGCTGTAGTCACTCCTTTCTGGACTTATTGCATTCATGCATATTATATCTTGAGTTACCACATTATGATGAGATTATGTTCTAGCCTATATTCCACTAAATCTATATTTCTTAAAGACAAAGATCATTCTTAATATCCCTAATCCTTATATCCTTAAGTTCTTGACTCATAATCAAGTCTCAATATTGGAGAACTAATCTTAGGTGAAATGAGATAGCTATTTTTTCCTAGAAGTTTAATAAAACAGGTAAATATGACAGTCATTTATTTATTTCCTCAGATTCATTTTTATTCATTCACATTCCCTGCCAGCTCAAGTTCCTAGTGGATATGTGCTTCATGAATGTATTATTCATTATGTTAAATAACACTTAAATCATAAAGCAAAACTTTACTTATGGGAGTCTCCTTAGAGACTATTTTCTTTTATTCCACAACCTAGAAACAGATACTTTCATCTCTGCTTCACAAAGCTGAAAACTAAAGGTCATGAAAGAAGACATTCTGTAACTTCCTTCCATGAAATCTACAATCTGATAAATGTTTGTTAACATTCTTTACTTTCTCTTCTAATACAATGGAGAAATATTCCTTCTCCTATTTGGGGAGACTAGTTGAATATTTGGGACAATCATTAGATGCCTGCTGCATCTCATTTTTTTGCCTTTTTAGGGTCTCGTCTCATTTGTAGTACTTTTGCTTAATTAATTTTATTCAAGAGAAGCCCCTCTCATCAAGCAATATGTATTTTCTTTTCCTAATAACATTTATTTAATGCTGTATTATTATTCACTGCATCATCCATGCCATTCATTAATTCTAGACTCCACTGACTCCATCAAAGGCTGTTACTGTGCTCTATTGATGATGGGCACAAATGCAAGTTTCACGCAGAATATGCAGGAAAATGTAAATGACAGTTTGTTTTGTACTTATGTTAAATTTACTCTTTAGATTTGTTAGCATCCATCTAAACAGCACATTTTCCAGCCATGTCTTTTGAACAGCTTATCACTTCATTCTGAGAGTGTGATATATCAATGCTGAGCAACCCCTGGATAGGACAGGCAAAGGGCCTAGTGGCAGATCTAGTAAAGCAGTCTCATTTGCACAATCACTAACTAACTCTTGTCTGACGTAGATGAATATTTACTCAGTAGATCATGATGTCTCCACATCACCACATGGATCAGTGCCAAGAAAGAAAGGACATCAATTCAAAGTGCCAGTTAGTGTTGCAGAGTGAGACAGGGTCTCCAAACTTTCAGAAAAGATGAGGCTAGACATTCCTGCAGGGAAGCCTGATATTAACAAGGCACCCACACAAGGGTTTGGGGTGACCTCCCTGGGTACCAGGGCAGGTGGAGGGAGGCGCAGGGTAAAGGATGCCTGTAGCTACCCATGCAACCCTCTGGTGCTATCAAGCAGAGGCAACAATTTGGAACACTGGTGGACCAGAACCAAGTCACAGTTTGCACACATGGCTCAAGTCCAAGGTCAGTGCTGAACCACTAGTAGTCCAGAATGCTGAACTTCTTTTGAAAACAATTTGAGTGAGAGTCACCCTAATTCACCACATCACTGTCATCTCACTGATCCAATGTCATGTGATAGCATGGAAGGAATACCTTGCTGGCCATGCTAGCCACACTGGCCAGGAGGAGTGAGCTGTTCTCCCATCTACCTAGCCTTGAGACAATCTTGTAGACATGAATCTCAGAGCTCCTCAGAGCATCCAGTCAATTACACATGACTGGATGGGCTTGGGATTGGGAAGAGGATCAGATGATATCTATCCTGTTTAGGGTTCAGGGCACACATGGACCTGGGTCTGGTCCTGGCTAAGACACCTTCCCCAGGTTCCAGCAGGTCAAAGGTACTAGTAGGAGACAGATACTGCAGAGAAGGCATCTTAAAAGCTAAGTACTCTGAATAAACCCGGGTACTATTTGGGACTCATTAGGGCATTTCAACTGAAAACTTACTACTTCCTTCCGATCTTGAATTTTAAAAAATAATCAAATTAATAGTTTTTTCTCTTGATTGTTCCTTCTCTTTTGAAAGAACTATTTGTTTGATTTAGAGAGCTCGAATAATTCTGTTTTCTCTCTCTTCTATGAGCAATCTTTCAATATTTTGCAACTTTTCTGGAAAATTTTAAGGACTCTTCCAAAAACATTTATCAGTATTTTATTTTAGCCAACATATTTTTTCCTTTTTACTTTTCTGCTTATTAAATCAGAAATTTGATAAAGTCTATTGATCTGCTCTATGGAACATTTAGACTTTAGTACATCCTTCAATTCCTATTATCTGCATCTTATTTTAATGACAATCTAAAATTATTTTTTTCTCAAATACTATTAGTCATACTTAGCAAATATTTAGTCTAAATGGTCTCAGAATGCCTTATATTCTCTTTGTAGTTATTAATTTTGACTCGCCTTTTCTTTAGCTGTAATAAATTCTCAAGAAGAACATATATGTCATTTTCAGTGGTGAACACTGAATATCTCTAAATAGCTTTGTTTTCATACAGTAATTATTTGCTTTTTTGGTTTTATGTTTGTTTGTTTATTGATGCCACATAATTATGTTTTTTTTTAACAGAACCATAATTTTCTCATGGTAAATTACCTCTTCCCCACTGGAGACTGGCTTGTAGAATATAATTAATTAGGTAAACTGCCTTTCTCTAGCCAAGAAGTGAGTGTGAGATGCAAATTATGCTATTCAAAAACTCATTTCTTACAATATATTTTTATCTTAAATAAAATGTTTTATTGAAGAATAACATAAATAAAAATACACAAATATTTAGCATACAGCTCTATGATTTACACAAAATTATTTCACATCATGAGTAGATAGAAAAGAAAAGGAAAGAGGGCAAAAAAACATATATTGTTTTGTCTAAAATTTATTATTAGTGTATTTTTAAAGGTGAATTAAACAATGAACTTAAACCATTATTATTTCAATCTTCTGAAATCATATACACAAAGACAGACCATTTTTGACTTTGTTTAAATTCAAGGTTTATAAAAGATGATCAGTTGAGTGTAGTGTTTTCTATTACGTTCAGCTGGATTTTCCTCATTGTTCCTAGTTTGTAATTATAGTATTATGAAATTCTACCTTTATTTACATAAAGTCTCTTTGGATCAGCCTTCCAGATCTTAAGAGGATGTAGATTGCCAAAAGCAGCCCCTAAACAGAGTGGGTGTCAGGATCTACCTGCCAAATGATACAACTGCTCTTGGAGCAGAGGAGGAAGCTCATCACCTGGTTTTAAGCTGGAGTAAAACTTTCGAGATCTACTGAGTGAGTAGAACCATTTCAAAGACCCTTATGCTCTGAAGATACAAATTCTAAATTTCACTTCACATACTACTATGGTAGCTTTTCTTGAGAGCAATCTAAGATATTTATTGGATGTCAATTCCCTGAAGATCGCTGAGCCTACAGGTAAGAGTTCTCAATCTTGCAACTATCATTTCACTTCTGTAATCTTTGACCATTGCTCACTGGCATTAGCTCACTCTGAAAGCCTTCTGTTCTATCCCATCTACTGCAAATCCCTAACCCTTAGTCCAGGAATCCAACCTAAGCCAAGGAGTCCTTCGTAAACTGTTATGTCATCTGTGTGTTCTGCTCTTCTCACTAGCTAACTTTCCTAGTTACATACTCACTGATAGAATCCTAGTTCTGAATAACATTCTTACAGTTAATTTCGATTGGTTAAAAATAAAAATATTTTAAAATCTCGCTGTGATTTATTTAAAACTTTTTAATCTTAAAGTTAAAACATACATATCTCATTCTGTTTCCTACATGAACATTATTTTTCAGTTGCCTACTAGTATCCAAAGTTAAAACCTAGAACTCACTCCTTTCCTTTAGAAATATCATATTTACTTTTTCTAGAAGAAATATTTTAAAGGAAATCTTTGTCCCCAAATACATTTTTAGTCATTGCCACCTAAGAACTGCATGTACTCTTCTTGCACAATGTTCTTGGAGGTTGATATGTTTCTACTTTGCTTATTTCCTCAACAACTACCATGTTCATATCCACAGTTCTTAATTTTATATCCCTGCCTTTGAACTCAGTACCTTGGTTATAGGATAAGAAATTTTAATTTCACTTGATTGCACCCATATAAATGCAATTAAACTGCTCTTTTCTGAAACTAAGAGAGAACGCAATTTAGGGCAATTCATAATGAATGGCAAAGAACTAAACAGAGTTCTCTATACTTACCTTGGGTTTTCTTTATAGTAGAAGCTAATATTTGAAAAGTTAAGCTTTTGATGTTGTCAAAGTCATTAATATTTTAATATTTATTTTATTAAAGAAATATCTCTACATCATTAAAAATTCCAATTGCACTATTAAGTGTGAATAACATCTGCAGTCCCCAGTCCAAGTGTTTTTCTCCAATTTTGTTCCTAAAAGGGAACTACTTCTAAGATTTAAGTCTTTTTTTCTGGGCTTTATCTACACATTTCTAAGTTTATATATATATATGCGTGTATATATACATATATATCTTAATTTTAACTTTTAGATATTACATACTGACTTTTCTCTTTGGAAGAAAATCATCTGCTCTTTCATTACCCACCCATCTCCCCCCATCCCATACACGGTAGATGTAACACTTCTCTCATGTCATCCTAGTATAGTTTTTTATTGTTGTTAATTCAATATTGTGTTCACATTATTACAAACTCAAAATAAATATAGTTGAACTATGTACTGTACTATAATTATGTTTATTGTCATAATTTTTGTTTTTCCTAGAATTAATAATTAGGTATTATGTACTTAATGTTTAATTTCCTTCATATCTGGCATTATCTATCATCATATTCTGCTAGAAAACTTAAAATATTACCTGAGAATAGTTAAACATATCAACATTCTATTAGATCAATTATATTTCTGCTTGGAGATATATTTCTGGAAGACTTTTGACATCCTGCTTCAATCTGGACTGGTTGTCCTCTAAACCAGATGCGCATGGTCACCCTGGAAATTCTCTAACCTAATTCCTTGGAATTCTCATCAAATTTATCTCTTTCTTAATTCCATAACTTCCTTATTCAGTTTATCACCTCATTTTGTGGATATTCATGCCCTTTGGCTATTAATTATTATTATTAATTATTTAATATGTTTTTTTCTCTAAGTCCTCTCTTTTATTTCACTTTACTCTTATTATTCAGATGTTGAAATTCTAACATGTATAATGTAATCATTTCCCTTATTTTTTTCCCTTCCATTAAAATTTCTACTTACCAGAATAGTTTCCTGTAGATATCCTCTTCTGTTCTGTTTTTCTTCTAAAACTTCTATTAACTATTACATTGCCATAACATTTTCCCATTTTATATAATTTCCCTTTCCCAAATATATTTTTTAATCTACCATTCTCTTTTTAGAATGCATCCTCTTGGTTTTCATAGATTCAATTAACCTCTTCTATTTGATGATATCAATATTTTCAGATACTTTCAACAGTAAAGCACTGATTTAAAACTTTGTGTTCATAGCTCAGACTTATCCACTACTGAGCTCTACTCTTAGTGGATCAGTAGAGAACCAGTGGTCCCATCAAAGGAGATGGGGTGGGAAAGAAATATCAGTATCTCTATGTCTTTTCCCTTAGGTTCATCAATTTCACACACAAGAATCATTCAGCCTTCTGGCCAGAGGATATAAATATGGACTATAAGCATTCTACAATAATTGTAAGAGATTATAGAGCCCTAATTTTATTACATCTACTTTTATGTAAAACCTTTAAAACTCTTGGGTTTTAGTTGTGGTACCTATTCTCTGCTTTCAGAGATATTTTGATCTCAAGTCTAGAGAATAATACAGGATAAGAATGCCACAAAATAAGGATAATCTGCATTATAACCAGATGTTAACTCTGATCAAACACAAGTACAGACCTCACATAGCATCAGTTAACTTTCTGTGGTAAAGATAATTTGTCTAGTCTGTTCCAATACAAGCTTCTGTAAATTTTTCTTTGCAGTAGCCTAAAGAAATATAAGGTAAAGTAGAGATGTGAGAACTTTGCATAACCTCTTGAGTTTAACTTAAACTTCTATAGTGTTTTCATCTCTGTAGGCTTGGGATGGGAATAGGCTAAAAGTTAAAGAAGAAAACAGAAGATCTAGCTATATCTGTAGCCAACAAGATGCCTAGTACCTTCATTTTCTATGCTTTTCCAATTTGCTGTTTTTGACTTCTTCGACATCATTACCACTCAAGCTTTATATACAGCTTTCTTCAATCTGCATAGTTGCTCATTCGTTAATGTTCCAGCTACAAAAATTTTAATGGTATTTCTTGCAGACTATTTTCCTTTCCTATTCTCTTTGTCCTTGTGAAATCTTATTTTTGTTGGAGAATGTGGTGGGTTATTTTTTGTTTTTTAGTGACATGTTAATGGAGATTGGGAAAGGATTATAGATAAATGCACATGTCCAGCTGTACGTTAATAAATCCAATTTATAATGAGAAAATTAAGTTTCAGAAATAAAAAACTAACCTGGCCAAGATCTTACAACTTTGGGCATGATTAACATTTTGTTTACCCTGTGTTTCTTCAACTATAAAAATTAAACTCTGTGTGTGTGTGTGTGTGTGTGTGTGTGCGCGCGCGCGTGCGCGCAATTCACAATGCAAACAAGAAATGGCCAAAACTTCCTGTTCTTCTTTTCTTGAAAACCCCTAGGATTTGAAAAGCCTCGTCTAAGATCAGTACATATCTATAACAGCTTGACTAAGCTTATGTTGTAGTCTTTCTAAATGACACTTTCTAGAGTTGTACAATACAGCAGCCATAACCTGTATGTAACTGCAGAGCCATAAAGTCAGACTGAAACCACTGGGTCTCTTCTTCATGCTTGTTTGCTTCTTTCTCCATCAACTCTGATTCAGATCTAACTCTAGGCCAATTCTGAAAATCATGGCAATAGTGAATTTCCAGTAAGCAAATTAATTCCAGGATGAAGAATTTCAGTATGGAGCTTGGAGAAGGGAAATGCCATTAGCAGGGAGTTTGTTGTAAACCTAAAGCCTTCATGATAAACTGAATCTCTATCATGATAGATCTCTGTATTCCTCATTATTTAGTCTCTACTTTCTATCCTTAATAAGAAAAAATCTAAGTGCTTAGATAAATTTTCTTTATATTTATAGGTAAGTTATACTAATGCTTCAAAAGTTAACTCCACATAATATTCCATAATGTTTTGTTTATTTGAGAATGCAGGAGTGATGGTCAGACACAAAGGAAATAAACTGTGTATGTAAAAAAGTTTAAAAATGATCTTTTCATAATATTAGGTGATTTTAAAATATTCAATGTGAATATGTGATTGGGCTTTAGTAAAGAAAAATAAGATGTCAAAAAGAGCAGAAATGGTGACCCCAAGATGGAAATATTTCAATGGTCAGAATGGAGAAATAGTGTGGACCCTGCACTCTCAGTCTAGGTATACCAGAGCAGAACTTGAAACAAGGATCTTTGTTCAAGCGCCTCACTGACAGAGTGCTCTCAGATGAAGGGCTGTGAGGGATACTAGGTCTGGACAGGAAAAGAACACTAAACAACAATGTAGTCTCAGGAGGCCAATAGCACCTCATAGATTGTCCCACCTCAAAAACTGTCACACTAATCTTTTGTATCCTTTTGCAAAGCTGGTCTACAGGAGGGTTGGGGAGGAGAGAGATGGAGAGTGCTCTCATTTTTTGAGCAAGCAGCTCCCATTTGGCCAAGGGCAATTCTCCTGAGAAGGGACAAGCTGTGAGGTATTATCATCTAATTCTCATGGCAAATGGGCAGTGAGACAGAGTACCATTAGCTCCCATTATACTTGTAGTGTGGTATATGTGCTACACCTGATGAGTTGCACCATAAATGCCATGTGTCTATCATGACAATATTTTATAGTAACTGGGCTAGTGTAATTATGAGTAAGTAGACCCCAGGTATCAGGTATGTAAGTATTACTTATAAACATTTTTTGTGACTGTATAAACACTTGCATTTCTTTAGTAACTTTCTAAAAAAACCAAAGCACTAGTAAGATATAAGGCAGTAGGCCTTCTTATAGAGAGAGAGAAAGAGAGAGAGAGAGAGCGAGAAATAAAGAAAAATCTTCAAGATTGTCACAAAAGAAACAAGACTATTAGCATGACTATCAATTCAAGTACATTGATATAAGCGGTCTATGCTGTTCAAGTATCCTTCGTTCTAAGGATCTATACTGGGGACAAGACTGTCTATTTAAATTCAGGCTGCCATTGGTGGGGAAAATATTCCTCATCTTCCTGTTATTTCAGTTGTGAGAAAGTATTTCAAATCTGAAAATGACAGGGCAGCTTTGAAAATTTTTGACAAAATGATCCAGGTCTAAAATTCACTTATTAGCCAGTGTACACTCAGGTAACTTGATCAGTTAGACTGTGGATGTCAGCACCAAACCACTACTAACTTATTTCACAGTTGATTTTGTCTAGGCAATGCTAAGTTTCTGGCCAGAAAATTTTATGCATTTGATTATATATAAAGGAATAAGGGAAAAGGACTAGAGAATATACAACTGGTACTTTTAGTGGAGTTAGCATTTATTTTCTCCAATTGAAATCCAAATTACTTATCATTTTAAGCAAGCCATCCAAAAGTGCATATGTTGAAAATGAAAAGTTAGAAGATGCTTCTTCAATTTGATTACATCCTAGTTCTATTTGAAAATATTTAAAGCTTCACTTCGTAAATTAAATATATGTGCTTATGTGCACTTGTGTCCTTGTAAAATGCAGAACCCTATTCTCTTCCTTCAAAGACAAATTGATTCATGACTGATCAAAGTTGTTGATAAGACAGAGAAGTTACGTAAGAAAAATTGTGGACACTAAACTCTCCCTTAATTTCTTTCTGATCTAGAAATTACATATATCCCTTAGAGTATGCAATGTTAGTTTCAATAACTTTAAAAAGTATTCAAAAGAATTTGATTATTTATAAAAAACTGTCAATGGAAATATTTTTTTAATTAAGTTTATTGGGGTAACATTGGTTAATACAATTATATAATTTTTAAGTGTACATTATAAGTTAGCATCTGTTTATTCTATGGTGTGTTTACCACCTAAAGTCCAGTTTCCTTCACCTACCATATATTTGATCCCCTTTATCCACTTCACCCTCCCCCTGCCTCCTATATTTGACTCCCTTTATCCCATCTACCTTCCCCCTCCTCCCCCACCCCCAAACCTCTGGTAACCACTAGTCTATAGTCCATATCCATGAGTCTCTGTTAGTTTGTCCTGTTCCTTTGTTGCTATTAGGCTTATATCCCACATATAAATGATAGCATGTGATTTTTCAATCAAAAAATGAGCAGAGAATCTGAACAGACACTTCTCCCAGAGGACATACAAATGACCAACAAACATATGAAAAGATGCTCAACATCACTAGCTATTAGAGAAATGCAAATCAAAACTACAATGAGATACCATCTCACACCCATTAGAATAGCTATAATAAACAGGACAAGTAATAACAAATGCTGGAGAGGATGCAGAGAAAAAGGAATATTTATACACTGCTGGTGGGACTACAAATTGGTACAGCCACTATGGAAAACAGTATGGTGGTTCCTCAAAAAACTGAGAATTGATTTACCATATGATCCAGCAATCCCTCTACTGGGTATTTACCCCCAAAGACTTAAAAAATCATATCCATAAAGATATTTACACACCAATGTTCATAGCAGCATTATTCACAGTGGCCAGGACATGGAAGCAACTGAAGTATTCTAAGATAGATAATTGGCTAAAGAAGCTGCAGTACATATATACAATGGAATATTACTCAGCCATAAGAAGAGATGAAATATAGCCATTTGCGACAACATGAATGAACCTCAAGATAATCATGGTAAGTCAGCGGAAATATTGCTGAAACTTCTTCCGTGTTAGGTTATGGTGATAGTAAAAAGAATGGAATATAAATCAATATTTGAAAGCTATATAAAGATATTAAGTGTATAATATTTCAAACATAAAGTAATTAATAAATATACATTACAGTAATGATAACTAACATTCATTTAGTGCTTACTAAGCACTCTTATAAACACTTTGGATATTTTGTATCACTTATTCATGGCAAGAACTCTAAGTGGGAAGTACTATTATTATCCTATTATTGTAGTGAATAAATTGAATCATAGAGAGGCTAGTAAATTTTGGATCATATATTAAACCCCAGAGATCTGAGTATAGATACCGCAGCACTAACTATATGTATTTTCATGTTGTAATAATAATAATTAATTTAATTATAACCTAAATGTTTATTTTGAGCCATTTTTAGAAAATACAGTCTTTATATAAGATGTTTTTAAGCATATAATTTAGTATAAGGTATTACTTTCAGAATGGTAAGATATATCTAAAAGAAAGGATCAGATGGGTAACCAATCTGATCCTAAGAGTCAGAGATCAATTAGCTTTGCTGATGGAGTGATGAAGAATGCACCCAGAAAGGGAATGCACAACTATAAGAATAATCCAGTGTTAACTCTGGTCAAACCCAAGTACAGACACAAAGCATCAATTACCTTTCCGTAGTAAAGATAATATTCTAGTCTGTTCCAATACAAGCTTCTGTAAGATTTCCTTTGTAATAGTCTAAGCAAATATCAGGTAAAGTAGAAATTTAAGTTCATGAGAAAAAAAAAGTTCTAGGTAATTTTAACTGAGCACTATTTCAGTATGAAACTTCAGTGTGATATAACTGTTAAACGTGACATAAACCTGCTTAGGAAATAGTTACAGTTACAATCAGCTCAAGCAATGGCAATGTCAGGCAGACTCTAAGATATTGTATTCGAATCTGGGAATTGTATTTTACAATGATACAGGAAGATGTAAACTATGATAGTGAAGGATCCAGAAATATTCTTCTGGAGGAGAGTATGCATTCAGTTGCACAAGCTTCAAAAGATTTTACTGAACAACTTTTATATCTCAAGTCAAGCACTTTTCAGAACATTTCCATCAATTACTACACCTAATCTTTACCATGATTTTTTGAGGTGGCCTTATTTCCTCACGAAAATACATTATTTTCTCATTTTGCTGATGATGTCAGCAAATTATGAGACTGTTAGATATTATATTTCTATTGCTTATAATTTATATACTTAATAGTGTTTACAATATAAGTAGAAGATTGTATAATATATAATATGGAGATCCAGTTTAATATAGATGGTTTACATTCATGAACCAAGTTAATACTACAGCTTATTTAGACACCTACTATAGAGGATAGCTATTTTAGAGCTGGAGAGGTCATGTGAGCTTCTTCAAATATCCAAGCATATTAAAAAATATTTTAAAAATCAAAAATGCTAAATTAAGAAGAATAATGACATCTGCACTAATTTAAACTTCTAAAAATTAGGAAGAGGATAAAGTAAGATCTCCAAAGTTGTAACATGTTTAGTATTTTTGAAGCATATCAATTATTTTATCATCACTTACTGCATAATACATCAAAATCTACACATTCTTTTACATCACACTTAATGATTTCTCAGCTCTTAAGCAGAGATGTGCCTTCATAGTGCATTTGAAATTGAAGAAAGCACATCATCAATATTTTGAATTTTTTTCTCAACTAGTTAAGTGCACCTATGCATTGAAGTTTCACCTATATGATGCAATCATAACTCAGGGCAGTAAAACAATTATAAATTAATTTGTTTATTACTAAAGAAATACATTTTAAGATAACTAAAATTTTTGAAATTGTCAGCATTTGTTTTGTTTGGCATAACTGAACACTCTAAAATGAGATCTGAAAACATTTCAAATGTAGTTGTGAGTACTATCACACTTCAATGGCAGTTTCCATAAGTGGGAGGTACATATTCTCTGGGGATTATACCACTATTTGCTTTAATTTGATCCATTTAATTAAATCAAATACTGTTATAATCCTCGAGAGGGAAACTACTCTACTTGTAATAACTCCATTAGACATACTTGAAATATGAGTATTTTATAGTGTCTGTTGAGTCTGTTTTTAAAAAATGCAGTGTAAAAAGAAGTGAACATCAAGGATCACTAGAAATGCTATATTTCATATCTTTGTTAACCAGGAAAGTGACAAGAAAGTAAACCAAGTAAATAGCCATAAGAAAAGATAATAAATGTTATATTTGAAAGTGACAGAAAGTGCTGCAGAGTGATTTCATATAAATGAAAATCAAAATGTGTCTGCATGAAACACATCTGCTATTGAATGCTATTCTAAGTCTTGAAACACACTGGCATCCCTATTATTTAGGAAACTACTTCAATTTCTAGTTAGTACTTCTGATTCAGCCCCTCATTCCATGAGCATTTATCGATCACCTGCTATTTGCACATCACCGTGTTAACACATAATCTTCCTTACCTGGCATCTTTATTCATCTTATTATATCTATCTGATGTTTAATCTTCTCAAGCAAATTACTCCCCTAATTTGATAGTAGGCTCTGTGAGAAGATCTTGAGGTGAAGATTGGGCTGAGTATGGAATTGATGCAAGCTCTGCTTTAAGAAAAATGTAAGGGAGTGGCATGCTCAATCAGTTACAGATCAAGTTTACAAACAGTTGTTGATTTATTTTAGTTGAAATGGCAGACAAATCACCAGTAGGATTTAGGTTAAAGTCTAAATCCGACATGTTTAAATATTTGGATTTTAACCTACTGGGAGAGTTAACTACAAACAAGCTCCAATTCTGGCAACCGATACTAAAAAAGGAATATAAAAATAAAACATCATAAAACCAACATCCACAACAACATTTATCTAATATAGGTTATCTTTTCATATATCTGTTGGCCTTTGTATGTCTTCTTAAGAGAACTGCCTGTTTAGGTCATCTGATCATTTTTTTAATTGGATTGTTTGTTTTTTTATTGCTGTTTTATGATTTCTTTATATATTTTGGATATTAGCTTCTTATTGGAGATGCTGTTTGCAAATATCGTCTCCCATTCTGTTGGTTGCCTCTTTGTTTTGTCTATGATTCTTTTACTGTGCAGAAGCTTTTTCGTTTGATATAGCTCCATGTGTTTATTTTTGCTTTTACTTCCCTTGCCTTGGAGGTCAATTCATAAAATCTTCTCTAAATCCAAGGTCCACGAGCTTTGTACCTGTGTTTTTTTCTATGTCTTGGAGAAGTTGTGGGGGAAAAGGAACCCTCCTACACTGTTGTTGAGAATGAAAATTGGTACAACCACTGTGGAAAATTGTATGGCGTTTCCTCAAAAAATTAAAAATAGAATTACCGCATGACTCAGCAATCCCTCTCCTGATTATCTATCCCCAAAATTTGAAAACATTTATCCATAAAGATATATGCACCCCAGTGTTCATTGAAGCACTATTCACGGTGGCCAACATGTGGAAACAATTGAAGTGTCCCTTGATAGGTGATTGGAAAAAGAATATGTAGTATATACATACGATGGAATATTACTAGGCCATCAGAAGAGATGAAATACTGTCACTTGCGACAACATAGATGGATCTTGAGATAATCATGTTAAGCAAAATAACTCATACAAATTGAGAACCATATGATTTCACTCGCATGTGGAATATAAAACTGAAAGTAACAAATGAACAATGCAAACAAAAACTCATAGACACAGACAACAATTCAGTGGTTACCAGAGGGACAAGAGGTAGTGGGGAGGTAGATAAGGGTAGAGGTAATCAAATACATGGTGACAGAAGGAGATTGAACTTTAGATGGTGAACACACAATGCAATATACGAATGATGTATTATTGAACTGTACACTTGAAACCCGTGTAATTTTATTAACCAATGTCATCCCAATAAATTTAATAAAAAAATAAAACGAGTTACCTTACTATTTATCATTCCAATAGAGAGTCACATAATAAAAGATTTATGTCTATTATTATCAGCTTAATTATAAGAAAGGTAATTTACTATTCTTATATGAAAAAGTGTGCACAAGCCTATAATCTTTTGAACTTTTGTCAACTGTGGTTTCTATTACACTTGATAGGATATCTCAGTGATGACATGTAGGTGTTATACCAAATACAAATTTATTTTTCTTCTTAAACATATTGAGTAAACAAGGATATTTTTTCATAACCGTTAACCTGTACACCTGTGGGAAACATTACCTACTAGAGTTTAGTGCTTATGTGCGGTTCCTTTTACCTTTAGTTTTCCAGACTCCATTCATTTCCTAAGTTGTCTAAGTTAGTACCTTTTCCTTCACCCACTTCAATGAGATTAGTTTATATATTTATAATATGGCAAGAATCTTTTATCATAATGGTACATTTTAGAAGGCAATTTTGCAGTTTCTTATAAAACTAAACATAGTCTTACCATACTGTCCAGCAGCTGTGCTCCTAGGTATTTGCCCAACTCATCTGAATGCTTTAACCCCACACATGTACAAAAGTCTGCATGGAAGTATTTATAGCAGCTTTGTTCATAACCACCACAAAACTAGAAGCAATTAACTTCTGTCTAGAGTACTTTCACTTGACGATGTGTATTTGAAAACGTTTACTTTCAGGTCTGTAATTGAAATTTTCTTCTGTTTTTTTTTTTTTTGTCCATATGTTAATCTTATGTACTGAGAGTCAAGAAACAATGTTTAACATAATAAACTGCTATTGAATAGCGAACTATATTAAATAAAGTTTGAACACCAAACAATGACAAGTAGCATCTTAGCATTGCCACCTTCTGCAGCAAGTACATCCAGACAGCTCTCATACTCTGCAACAAGCCTGCTCAGCCTCTGTTCTCTGAAAGCAATTTTTAAACATACTTCATCTATAATTTTTCCTTTTTTTCCCACTGACTCCCAGACGGGTGGTCTGGTGGTTCTGCTTTTCTATATCCTGTCCACAGCAGACTGACAGTGGCTGGTACATTAAGTGGTGGACAGAGGCAGAGCAGGTTTCTTTTCTTTACATTTAAAGAAGATGATTACTTTTTGATTCTTGATAGAATTGAAGAAGTGAAAATAATATAACTTTAAAAAAGAAATAATTCTCGCTAACTTATTTCTTAGAAATTGGGCATTTTGTTTTTATTTTTGTATTCTCAGCATTTATTAAGATGCATAAAGTTGCTCAAATAATGTAGAGCTTATGTTCAGATCACTATATCTATGAATTATAGGGTTCAGAAGAGACTTAAAGAGATCATTAAAGTGATAGCAATGTATGACCTCAAAACTTCCAAAATACTTGTTAATTGGTGTCACAACTGTTCTAATAATATAAATGGAGCCATCAGTAGAAGAAAAACAGTGAGGAGACTTGGGCAGATACAATCAACTCACATGTATAGAATTACACAACTAGAGTTGTGAAGTAAACCAAACAAGATTCAATCAACAGGCATTTAAAATAGACGAGTTGTTAAACTCTTTCCATCTTTAGAATTACCTCTTGTTCATTTACATTAATACGAAAACATAACAGAATAAAATCCAAATTACATTCTATTTAATCTGCCATAGCCAGTTATTTAGAAACAACATAAATTAAATGAGAAGTAAAAGTACGAATTCGTGAAGCTCTCTAAATTTACTAGTATTTCATCTTTGTTTTTTTTCCCCGGAATGAATTATATTGCATCATATTGAGCACAGAGCATGGAATTTTGGTATAACATATTATATATTCATGTCTTTGCTAATAAAAGTCAACTGTCCTTTTATTTACAATTTGCATTAACAGCTCATCAATATAAACGAAAATGATTTATTAAAATATTACTGAGTAGAAACTGAATGGCTCAGGGGATTGATTGGCAATGGGATATGTAGTCTTTTATTTCTAGGTCACTGATTTGAATTACATCTTGGCAGAGAGTTGAGGCTATTTGGTGACATATGGCGTGTGGAATGAGGTGCTGATGTCAGTCTTGTTTTCAGTAAGTGCTGTCCATTTGGTTTCAATATTTCAAGGAAACGGTACTTGACTCCAAAGCCTATCTCTATGGATTCAAAACATTATCATATATACATATGTAAAAAAATGTTTACGAGAGAGATTAATGTTACCAAGATTAGAAAAAAATATTATCCACTGAAATATTTTCATGATGAAAACATTTTGCATGGCTTATGTAGGTAGGTTTGACAAGCCTGGAAATAAATCTTTCAGGATAGTTTAAGTTAGTGTGATCTTTTTAGGTTTTTTAATTCCTAACGACTTCAGGAAATACAACTCTTTTAAAGAGAGAATTTAAATTTACTATTAAAGTAACACAGATATTTTAACAAGTAAAATTTAAATTCTATGAGAATGAGTCATAGATTAAAATAATAGAATGTTATAATTGAGAAAGACTGAGAAATCTCTAACTCACATTATTTTATGGATGTTGAAAGTGAGAAGTATAAAGCTAAAATGACTTTCCCCAAATCACCCAGCTGCCCTGAGCTATAGCTGAACCATAAGTTCCAAATCAAAGCTATTCTCACTACTTGTGCTAACTCTTGTTTAAGATGAAGTCCTAATGCATAAGAAATGTATCATATCCCATGTATCATATCTTTTCAGGCTAATATAAAGCAATAAAAATATAAATATAAAGCAATATAAAACAATAAAAACTTAGGTAAAAAAATATATATACATACATACATATATATATGGAGATCGTATGATTATATGTGAAGCAAATCTAAAATCTGCAGTTATATTGTTAGGATTAATAAGTAAATTTATTAACTATTCAATATAAGCTTGACCTACTAAAGTTAATTCTATTTCTCTATATTAGCAACATTAATTTAGAAAATGCTATTTTTAAGAACAGGGCAATCACAACAAAAATAAATACTTAGGAATAAATCATAAACTAAATGATGTATGAGACCTCTACACAAACATATATGAATTTTTCAGATGCATAGGAAATACCTAGAAAAATGGAGAATATGTCACATACCTGGATTGGAAGTCTAGGTTTTGTAAAATTGTCATTTCTCCCCAAATAAATCTTTTGATGAGTCAATGCAATCTCAATCAACCTTCAGTATATTTGAGAGGGAAATTTATAGATCTTTTAAAGATTTAATGGAATGCAATAAACCAAGAATAGGGGACACAGAAAATCAGACTATTTAAGACATGGTCTGGCAATGAGAAATAGCACTTGCTTTAAGGTGAGCCTTGGCCAGATAATTTTCTTTAACCAATGAAATGTGAGCAGAAGTATACTTTTTGTTTGCCAAAAGGAAGAAATAAAGAGTAGTAATGTCTGCCACAGAAAAGTCTAGGTTTTAGTTTGGATGACTGAGAGAGGGATGGAAGTGTGTTTATATCATGGCCATCCACAGATAGGTGGACACAGTGATATATGACTATGTTTTTTCTATTCTCATAACAGAGCAAATATATTGATACCCATTGTGGTTAGCAGTTAGACGAGGACAAAGTATTCATGCCAAGTTAACATGGCTTCAAAATATTTCTTAGGAATGAAGCATAGATATTTATGAATGACATATTCATGAAAAAGACTAAATTGCGTATTATTATGCTGCCCTGAGTTTGGTAGTAATGTGATAAAGAAATCCT
>NW_006433378.1:12184498-12199573 GCF_000325575.1 Pteropus alecto | reverse complement strand
TTCAAAACCATGTTTTTATTAATTCTACATACTAGCATTTTATTTCTGTACAAAAAGTTATGTTAAACTTAGTTTTCCATTGATATTTCTATGAGCAAGAATAACTCTTATTATTAAAGCACAGATATGCTGATAAATGCACCCCTGCCACCATCTTTATATTAATTACATGCTTTCTGTGTGCTTATGGTGTCCAATTTACAGAAAGCAATTTTCTCCTTTTTTTAGGTTTCTGAATGATGTACATATTAGTATAATGGGTAACATACTGAGATACTAATGGCCTGCATGTAGGGTGTTCCCCTTGTTCCCCTTCATGGCTAAACTATTTTTTAGATATAATTTAAATCACATCGATTCTGTTACAACCACTTTTCCCTTTGAAGATAATACTTACATTGGTAGAAAACTTTTAAATTATATTCTAATTAAAAATATTCAAATATATTTCACATATATTAATGTATATATCTTTACCAAGATTTTGCATTAGTTATCAAAGGAGCTTAGATAATATACCATCTTTTAAAGCTATAGGTAGTCATTGATGATATATTAATCCCACTTTATCTATAATTATAGAGATATCTATTTGTCTATACATTCACACAAAGTATAGAATGTCAACTTGCAGATAATCTTTTGTACAAAACAAAAAAATTCATATTTATTTATTTTTTGGATTTGGGTTTTGTTTTGTTTTGTTTTGTTCTTTTTAATTAAATTTATTGGGGTGACATTGGTTATCCGATCATCTATCTAAGGACTCTGGTTGTTTCCACATCTTGGCCACTGTGAATAATGCTGCAATAATCATTGGGTTTCATATATCTGTACAAATAAAAATGTTTTCAAATTTTGGTGGTAAATACCCAGAAGAGGATCATATGTTAATTCTAGTCTTAATTTTTTGAAGAACCTCCATACTGTTTTCCTTATTGGTTTTATGAATTTACATTCCCAGTAACAGTGTATGGGAGTTCCTTTTTACCCACAACCTCTCCAACAGTTGTTATTACTTGTCCTGTTAATGATAGCCATTCTAGAACTTATTATCTAAAACAATATACAAATTTAATGCAATCCCCATCAAAATTCCAACAGCATTTTTTAAATAAATAGAACAAAAATCATTAGATTTGCATGGAAGCACAAAAGACCTCAAATACCAAAAGCGATTCCGTGAAAAAAAAAACAAGACTAGAGGTGTCGCTCTACCTGACTTCAAATTATACTACAAAGAGACAATAAACAAAACGGTATGGTATTGGCAGAAAAACAGACACATAGACCGATGGAACAGAATTGAGAATCTAGAAATAAACTCCTATATGCACGGGCAAATAATTTTTGATAAAGGAGCCAAAAACATACCATGGAGAAAAGAACACCTCTTCAATAAATGGTGCTGAGAAAATTGGAAAGCCACATGCAAAAGAATGAAACTAGACTGCTATTTGTCACCATATACCAAAATAAACTCAAAATGGATCAAAAACTTAAATATAAGATGTGAAACAATAAATTGCATAGAAGAAAACATAGATAGTAAATTCATGGTCCTTGGATTTAGAGAAGATTTTATAAATTTGACCTCAAAGGCAAGGGAAGTGAAAGCAAAAATAAATAAATGGGACTATATCAAACTAAAAAGCTTCTGCACAGCAAAAGAAAAAATACACAAAACAGAGGCAACTAATCTAATGGGAGAAGATATTTGCAAACAATGACTCTGATAAGGGGCTGATATCAAAATATACAAAGAACTCATACATTTCAACAATAAAAAAAAAAATCCAATTTAAAAAAAATGAGCAGAGGACCTGAACGGATACTTCTCCCAAGAAGACATATACGAACGGCCAAAAAAATCTATGAAAAGATATTCAACATTGCTAGCTATTAGGGAAATGCAAATCGAAACCACAATGAGATATCACCTTACACCTGTTAGAAAGGCTATTTGTTTTAATTTTTAGTAAATTAAAAATTAAATCTCAGTTCATGAATTTGAACAAATAATTTATTTCAACCATTATTTCAGTTATTATTCTCACAACTTCACTCAGTACTAAGTTCCAAAATTTTGTCTTTAGGAAACAAAAATACGATAATTTCCATGAAGTGTCTTTTTTATTCATTCTCTTTCTACACTTTTTAGTTTGTCTTTAAATCAAATATAGCAGTACAATATAAACTTTGGGTTAGCCATTTTATAATCAATTTTTAAATTTAATTTATTTTTATTTTTTACATTAATAGTTTATACATAAACAATGGAAATCAATTGTTGCAGAGATAATGAATGAAAAACAACAAAAGTCCCTCAACTATGGCCCTAGTGTGTAAGCATGCATATTATAAATACCCTAGAAGCAGACTTTTCTTGAAAAGATCCTGGAATCTTCTTTGAATTTTAAAATAAATTATTTTGGTTTCTATAGATTTGTGATTGTTTAAGTGCGAATTTTATTTATATATCAATAATAAAATCTTTGTTAGAAGTTATTATTTAGTTGCTATGTTTTAGGAAGGTTACCAAAGGGCAAGTGAAATTTTGACTAAACATCTTCATTTATTTCAGTGGTTTCATGTCACGTATGCCAACATTTAGACAATCTTTAAAAGTGTAGAATAATTCGCTTCCTTTTGGAGGTGAGAAATAGAGACCTCAAGAAAAGTAAGAGCAATATTTTAACATGCCTTTGTTCAAAACTCACATTCCCTAAATCTATTTCCAAGTTCTTTCTCTGGTTCCTCTGAGGCAGAGAAGCTCAATAAGAACCTTCGATTTCCCCCCTCCCCCCGCAAGATATGCTAAAAAATAGGAAAGGACATGGATTGAAGATTATTTTATTTAACTGAGTAAATTAGAGAAACAACCTACTCAAGATTTCTATCTCCAAATGTCCACTGACATGCATATAAATGTAAAGAAATAGAAACACACAAAATGGTACCAGAAGCAAAGAAGCAAAGTATTAGAATTGAGAAACTCACAAAATTGGGGAGAACTTTGTAAAAATTAGGGTGTCAATAAGACTGAGAAAGCATACACACTAATGGCTAATGAAATCTGTCTTATATAAAATGCCATATTTATTTAGGTCTAAGAGGCTACCAATTGCCAAATGCTACGTTGTTCTATGACCACTGAAAAAAAAAATATCTTTGCTATTAAAAATCTATAGAACCAGTGATGATTTTGCTTGTAAGACTCAGCCCCCTCTCAAACGTGATAATATGTAAAAATAAGTGACTTAAACTGATAAATATGGTAATAAATCAGAATATGAGGAATCCAAAACAAATAAAATTTATTCTCAACTTACAACTAGAAGATGGGAAAGCTGTACTAGTATGGAAAGGGAACTAAAAGGAGACTCAAGTGAAATGCTTTCCAAAACTTACATCTACAAAATTATTAGATCCCAGTTGATGGTTTAAATAAACCTCTGACCTTAGCCTTCATGTAGCAATCAGTGAACCAAGCACAAAAAAATAAAATAAAACCATCTGTCAGCAAACTGATCCTATCAGCATGGTCTATTACAGGAAAAGAACAAAAAACTGAGCATGACATTCTTATCCTAAACTACTCCAGCTCCCCAAGTTTGCATTTTTTTGCCTCTGCGCACCAATGCAATTAGGATTCTTCCAGTAACTTAAACACATTATGAAAAGGCTTTTGTCATCTTCTTTGCAAACTCACTTCAACAGCTATGTCCTCAGGCCATTGGTCTAGGCATCAGGCAGCCAATTTTCAGAAGACTCAAACTGATTTCATATCTTGCAGAGATAATATTTGTTGAGTCCCTGAAAAGACAGAGCATCAAAGGCTATATATGTCACTCCCACCTCTTAGTATTTATTTTAAATGGAATTCTGAAAGCACTCTCACCCTTGTAGAAAATTTTAAAAGCTGCTAGTCTTTCTACCATTATTCACAACTGACCTCAAGAGAACCAAAGAGAGGCTATCTTCTCAATCTGCTGCCAGATGCTAAGTCAACTGTGTGGGTCCGGCTGTCTTCAGCTCAACAGAGAGGAAAATGAAAACTTCATTTGACCTTAGGCCTGAACAACATCTTCTCTGATTCAGTTTAGCAGAAATATTTCATCGGGATGTGCATGGGTAATTTACAAACCTAATATCTATGTTCCCAGCAGAGCCATCCCTTTCTTTATCCTTTCTCAGCATTTTTTTAAATACTTTTTTTTTATTTTTCGATTACAGTTGACATACAATATTATATTAGCTGCAGGTGTACAATACAGTAATTAGACATTTATAAAACATATGAGGTGATCACCCTAGTAAATCTAGTACCCATGCATAGTTATGATCTTACCGACTATATTCCCTATGCTATACTCTACAACCCCATTAATATTTTGTAACTACTAATTTGCACCTCTTAATTGCTTCCCCTCCTTCACCCATTCCTTCAACTTCCCTCTCAGTGGCAAAAATTAAAATGTTTTCTGTATCTATGAGTTTCTGTTTTGCTTGTTCATTTATTTCTTTAGATTCCACATATATGTGAAATTATATGGCATTTGTCTTTGTTTGACTTATTTCACTCAGCGCAATACCCTCTAGGTCTATCCTGTTGTTGCAGATGGCAAGATTTCATTCTTTTTCATGGCTGAGAAATGTTCCATTATATATATGTAGCATCTGTTATTTACCCATTCATCTATCAATCAAAAAATATGTAATAGTTTAGGCTCTGGTAAACTAGTTTTTCTTGAGAACAGGCCTTGTTAAGTTGAATAAAATGCTCTGGAATATTTCACAATAGTTACTCTTCCTTGCCCCCTACTGGAAACCCAAAAAGATTTTTCTCTGATTTTTGCTGTAATAATGTAGTCGAACTTTTAAAGAAAAAAAAAAAAAAAGTGTTAGGACCTCAACAGCTGGCTCCCTGGAGTTTTCAGCTTTCAAACTTGTCCACACTGAGCCTCCAGAAATGTATCATTTGCAGTTCAGGTTTTCTATCCCAACAATTGTTCCCATGATGGTTTTTGCTCCTGAGTTTCTGCTCAGATAAGTTTTGATTGTCTGTCTCTGCCTGTCTCTCTCCAATTTTGGAGTCAGTGGTTTGCCCTATGATACCACTTCTCTGAGAGACCTGAGAGGAGCTGTTAATTTCTCAGTTTGTTCAGCTTTTTATTTGTGATTAGTATGGAATGACGACTTCCAAGCTCCTTACATGCCTGGCCAGAAGCCGGGAGTAACGGTTTTAATTTCTTTCAAATTTTCATTTATATATGTTTTATAATACAAATGTATCCTTCCTCTTTGAAGCCATCATGATATCTGTCCTTTTAGCTACTCATAGACAGGGAACTTCATGGAAAGCCACTTATTCCCCTGTGGTGTCAGGAATTAAGCTTTATTTACAGACACCTTAAAATTTTTAAATTACTACACTTTACAAACCTTATTTAATTTTCCACTCATACTTTGAAGTAATATATGTTATTAGGGCAGAGTTTCTTTTAGAAAAATAATATGCTATGGGATTAAGTGCATTCATTGTTCAGCGTGGGATCTATTTATGGCATTTTATATTAAGGGGTAGTTATAGAATGGCACAGTATTTTTCTGGAGTTGAATTCTAATAATATTAATAAATTTTAGTACAACCTGGAAATATAATACCAGATGTTTCAGTAAAAATAAATGGATATAAACATTATTTCTAAGTGATCTCTATCTATTAAAAGGTAGACTGAACCAACCTAAATATTTTAATTATAAAGAAAAATGTATAATTAGGATTTGACTAAATGGTTCTTTGCTTACTTTCTTTTCTTTTCCAAATATATACATGATTTTAAGGTCTAAAATTTTTTGTAGATATTCACAAGGAACACATTATTTGCTCTTATCTATGCTGAGAAAATTATAGTTGCTATTAACTAAGTTGTTTGTTACTTTTGTGTTTCACAAATTAAGAAGGAACACCAAACATTGTACTTCTAAAGGCATGTCAGCCAATAAATTACTTAATTTGTGTAGTTTAAAACTTTCTAAGGAATATCTGACAGCTTTTCCAATATAGTAGGTCTTGCAACCTTATCCACACTATTGGTATTCTGTTTCTAAAGTTCTAAAAAGTAATTTCCCAAAAAACTGTTGACAAGCCACTGTTTAAAATGATTACTTACTTGAACAAATGCCTACCAAGCGATTTTCTATAAAGAAGCTCAAGAAACTTGTTCCACATAACAGTTTAAATCACAATAGAAATTTGAAAGAATAAGAGAAAACATTAATTAGAGCTCTTTTAAAAGCATCATGACAGGCCAACACTAAAAATAATAAGTTTGAAATGGCTAACTGCATAAATCTGTTTCTTTTATTTTCACAAAATCCCTTAGAGTAGCATCTAAAATTACTCCAATATAAAATGGTTAATGTTTATAAAATTACACATTCATTTATTTAGCAAATATGTTCTGCTCTAATTATTTAAATAAGACTTATCGAAATGTAACAGTATATTTTCATAAAGTAAAATTCTAAAGATGTCCATGATTCTATAATTTTAGCCTAAATAGCAAAGTATCCACTGCAAAAGACTTCTTTAGTGTAGTTTATAACTAGACATGCAATAATTTTCACAGTCTTTATTCTTATTTTATGAACCCTTTCTTTTAAAAAGCCACAACCATATTTAAATCATCTAAAAATGGTGACATGAATTCCCTGTAGAGCTTTGAAATATAAGATATTCATTCCTGATGTAATGCATTAACCTATACGCACAAAATCAAAATAATTCTTCACTTCTGCCTAATTCAACTGTATGAATGGGTATGCCCAAAATTCTATATAAAATTCTCAATAGTTTGATTATAATAATTGAAAAAGTTGGTCCTAGGAAACAGAGATGAGTGACATCTAACAGGATATTTAACAACATGGTCATTTTCTTACTGTGATAGATAAACATATGATAAAATTTAAAACTAATTCCAGATAAAGAGTCACACTTCAAAAAAAATAAAAATATTAAAGTTTTCATTCTACATCCAACCACAGAATCAAATCAAGCTATAATTTTTACTATTTTATTATCTTAAAAATTTAAAACCATGAAATAAAGTTTTTAAATATGGTACTATACTTAAACAGAGGAAAAAATATTTATTGAATTTAACACAAGCTACAATACCATTAATAGGAAAAGTCAGTAATACGGACACTAAATTTCTTGTGTATCAGAAATAATCAGTTTATAAATAAAGTGAAAAAGAGTCTACTTATAATACCAATAAAATATGTGAAGTGTTTAAAAAATAATTTAATAAATAATATAGCATGTGTACAATGAAAGATGCTATAAAATTTTCCCAAGGGGAATTTAACAAAATGAATGAGTAAATGAATAAATACATCAGTTTATATTAAGCCTCCTGTATGAACTTCATTTTCTGTGCCTGTTTATTTGGCATGATGTTATGCAGTTGTGCATTGGACATCCAATTTTACCCCTGAGCATACTATTCTCTTGAGTAAATTACTGTCTAGAGAATAATAACTCCCTCTTGAACTACAGATACTTATATCTGACAGTCTTTTGAACATGCTCACCCGGAGTCCTAAAGCTACCTTATATTTTGCATATGCAAAAATGGAACAACTCTTTAGAACTCTATAACCAGCAATGAAAAACACAGATCTTCTAAGTGTGCATGACACATTTATACAAATAGGCAATATGCTAAACTATAAAACAAGTCAAAATAAATCTCAAAAATAAAACTATACAGAAAAAGTTCTCTTATCAGGATGCTATTAAGTTGATATGAAACATGTCACTAGTTTTCTATATATTGGGAATTACAAAACACACAACTAATTCTCGGGTGAACAAATAAATTGAAATGGAATTAGAAAATATTTTAATTGAGTGATAATACCAATATTATAATTCATGATGTGAGAGCCAGCTAAAACAGAAATTATAGGTAAATTAAGAGCTATACATATATATTAAAAATGAAGAAATATAAAAATATAGGGCTGAGATATCATTTTAGAAAATTTGAAAAGTATCAGCAAAATAATCTCAAAAAGGATGGAAGAAAATAAATAATAGAGATAAGAACAGAAATAAATAAAATAGAAACAAAGTAGAGAATATCATCAAAGCCAAGGATATGTTCTCTGAAAATATTATTAAAATTGCCAAATCCCTTATGAGACTGATCATTACATAATATTGCATCTGGAAATCTTTGGCTCATTATATAACACAACATATCAAAGTGGTTTATAAAGTGGATTATAAAATTCACTTCATTGAATAATATTTCCTGTTAAGATTATTTTTTTTCCAAATCTAAAAATGAATAAACCTTAAATATTTTGAATTAAAAAGTATAATATCTGTAAGTTATAAAGTCATGGAATACTATTCAGACATAAAAGGAATGAAATCTTGCAATTAGCAACAACATGGATGGACCTAGAGGGTATTATTCAAAGAGAAATAAGTCAGATAAAGACAGAGATCATATGGTTTCACTTATATGTGAAATCTAAAAAAAAGACAAATGAATAAATAAACAAAACAAAACAAAAACAGACTCATAGAAACAGATGTCAAACTGATCGTTGCCAGAAGGGAGAGGGTAGGAAAGTGAATGAAAAAGGAGAGGAGAAATATAGTCAGTAATATTGCAATAAGTTTGCAAGGTGAGAGATGATTACTAGACTTAGTGTGATGATCACATTGTAAGGTACAAAAATGCTGAATCATTATATTGTATGTACACTTGAAACTAGTATAATACCGAATATTAACTATACTTAAAAATGTCATATATAATCCTACAAAAATATTGAAATGTCAGAAAAAAGATATATCATGAGGTTGATTCTTTTATATTTAAATATCTCTAGCAAAAATAAAAATGTATCTCTGTACAAAATTATCCAACATTATGAATATGCATTTCAACAAAGGAGAATTGGCAATTTGGAGTAAACTTTAAACTTCTTAGTAATTTAAAATTGAAATTTAAAACAAAATCTATGAGACCATAAATGAGCAAAGATGGGTTGTGGACCGGGATATAAGAAATAAATATTTTGTTAAGCAGTTGACAGAAGCAAAACAGCCAGCAATTTGAAAAGCTCCAGGTTGTATTGAAATAGAAAAACAAGAAAAATCATGTCATTTGTAAATGAAAGCAATAATATCAAAAGGTTTACAGTTTTCATCCACAAATGACATGATTTTTTCTTGCTTTTCTATTTCAATACAATAATTTTCAAATTGTAATAAGCATAAATTAAAAAACATTATTTTATCAAACCCTTCTTCCAACGTTATTGTGGATATTTCCAATTTTATTATATGGATGTGCTTATAAATTTTGATTAATAACCTTTATATAAGAAAAATAAAATTATTCTAATTATGTTAATAAAGAACCCATTTGGAGAATTTAATATAAGAGTGCAAATTATCTACATCTTTTTTTAGCATAGATAACATTTATATATAATGAAGATAAGTTGACATTGCAAAACTATAGTGAAAAAGAGGTGTAATAAAAAAATATTACTTTCCAAATGGCCTTTTTAGTAAATCTAGATTTTTTATTTGGTTTTTGTTCAAATGAAAGCATTCCTGTCTTATTTACTTCTCCATTACATAAGCCATTCATTTGGATTATTATTAAACCCAAGGCTGACTTCACTCTGCCATCCATACTACTCCTAGTGGCCTCCTCCATCCAACAATCAGATTGTTCAGGGAATTGACACTCATCTACCCTTTAACTAAAGGGAAACTATTGGAAAGGCAGAAGTGGTTCGAAATCCCACTGTAATCTAAAGCCAAGTGTAAGTGACTTTTCTTTATATATTATAATTTTTATACTTTATATTTTTTAATTCCTTGTCGTTGCAAATAAAAAAAAAACCCTCGGAAATGAACTAGAAATGCAAACAAGTTTTAATTGCCATTTAAAAACTAAAGTTATTTGAATGTTTTGAGAAAGAAGTATTTTACTAAAAGTTTAAGAGCATGGCATAGACATCAAAGGACGCTTACATTAATTATACACAAAGAAGAAACTTTTAGCAGAGCTTGTGTACAACTTAATTACTTTACAAGTAATGAGAGACTCAATATTCTATAAATAAAGAGATAATCAATTTTTCTCCTTAGCAAGATAATTAGTGGTTCTTGCTTTTTAAAGTATAAACATATTATAGAAAGGCAATTAATTGTTTTCTTTACCTGAAATTACTTTCTAATCACCTAGTTATTCCTACTTGAGGAGAAGCCAAACAGGGGAAGAAATGGAAATTATAACACTCACATACATTAACAGGAGTGTGATATAGCAGAGGTTTTGTTAATATGTATATTTCTTGTTTTCATTTTTAATTAACTTCTATTTTAAACATTGGGTCTTTACTTCAAAATGACAACATTCATCAGACAAAGAAGAAAGGAAAAATAAGAAAAGAGCCAATGCACAATTCAAATAAAGGCAACCAGAGAGAAAAAATGGTGTTGTTTGAATATTTGTACTTAGCATTAAATTTGAAATTTTTTTATGTGGAAGTATTTTATGTAAATATGTAGCCTATGTTTACTGTATTAGATTTTGCTAAATATAAGATTATGGATTTATTTCCCAGAAATAGTGACTATAATACATAACTGATCTTATACACATTTTAGTACATTTTTAAGTTAATACAAAGGGTCTTAGTAATGCCATCAGAGTGGAAATATCAATTATTAAATGTGTTCATAGAAAGCTTTCAAATAGTTAAATAACTACAAATAATGTGTTTTATAAAAACTGCACACATGTATAAAATATAAAGTATTATCTAATGTAAATACATGTTTAGTATTGACTTTATGTCTTTACTTAATAAATCTTATTTTGTTCAATTTGATTTTACTTTGTAGCACATCTTACATGTCTAACAAAATTTTTAACTAACTTGTATTTTAAAATCTGTTTTAAATTAAGATCTCTAAAGATATTTCTACCTTAATGTTCTCTACTTCATTTTGGCAAATAAATGTCAACCTTATGTTTGTTCTAACGACTCAAAGAACTGAGTGGAATTAATAAATAAAATATCTATATACCCACACATTTCAGAAATTTGATTTGTGTGTTTGAAGAAGAACTTCTCAGATTATATTTTTAAAATCAAATATCAATATTTTGAAATTCTGCTCTAATAAATTAAATTTTATTATTTTAATTTAAAACTAAATATCTTACTTTGCCAAATATTATTTTAATTAGTTCAATTTGTAAGCAAATATTGTATTGTATTATATCTATGAATGCTATTACTACCTTGTTACTTTTGAGAGGTTTTTTTTGATACTTAATAATTTTGAATCTGTGTTAAATCAGAGCCACATTGCTGGTCTTAACGAAGCTCCGCTATGTTTTAGATCTGACACTCTGAATTGCCATACTCAGAAGACCATCTCATATCCCTTACCGCTTTCCAGTTTCTCTTCTGCCCCTGCTTGTCATCTGCAAGTATGAGGGCCCACCTAAAACCCTACAGTGCCTTCTCCACATTCTTCTTTCCAAACCTACTGTGTTACTCGATAAAAGGATTCTATTAATTTAATGCCTCCCAAAGATGCTCCTTCGTATTCATTATTCTCTCTTTTCACCCAGAAACAAACTCTTGAGGTCCACTGTAGCAGATTCCAGTCAACTACATACTTCAGATATCTCCATTTAGTTTATATCACATGCTGTTTTGAATTAAAAATTCTAAAAAGCAACTTCAGCACTGTTCTTCAGCTCATCAGCATCAGTATGGTGCTGGGCATTCATTTAGACTGGGTAGTGCCTTTGCCTAAAGGTTATTAAATATTTTAAATTATCATTTGTAATGCCACCTAAGATGATGAATCTTAGGAGAACATCGTTCATGAACATCTTTTTGTTGGTAATAATCATTAACATATTCATCTTTGTTATTTCAAATTGTTAACTAAGAAATTATATGACAAAATTACTTATCATTTGAGAAATTCAATGTAATATTACTTAATATATCTGTATTCTTTACTATATGTTTCATATATTTTCATAAGGGAATGAGGTCTCTACCTATAAATCATTGTATTGATCAATGTAGTATCAGAGGCACTTAGTTGTGGGGAAACCACTCTTCTTAATGTTCAATACTGTTTGCTAGATTTTATTAAGTTCACAATAAATTTTCAATGTCATAAGAGATTCTGATAATGAAACAAAATTATTTTAGGCAGAGAAAGGAAAAACTAGCACTTTTAACTATATGCATATAGCAACAAAGAATTTCATTTTTTGAAAATTCTGTGAGAATCTTTAGAATTGAAGATTTTATAATGAAGGACCACTAAGGTGTGAGTCAGCAGACATGGTTTCTGATGTCGATTGTTTTACTAATTAGCTCTAGTACTCAGTAATTCCCGTACTCAATTTAAATATTGTTTTCCTCTAACATAAAGTGAGGGGGAAATTTGACAAGACAATCTCCCTTTTGGCTCTAATCACACACACACGCAAACACACACACACACACGCACACACACGCACACGCACATACACTCCCAGTAAGATCTAACTGGGATGAGAACGTTCCAATTTCTCACAAGTACCAGTCTTCTTTAAAGAAGTAAGGTATGGCCACCGAGTAAGCAAAACACCTGATGCCACGATGGGCTTCAGATTTTCGACTTCAGTTTTACCTTTTGACTCATTTATGGTAAGAAACAGAATCAAGTAGAGAAAAACACAACTTTGAAGTTATAAGTGTTGGGTAGACGTTTCATTAGAGATCATAGACACATACATAGAAGAGATGCTGCCTTCCATAACTTTTCAAAATTATGCAACGTAGCTTTTATGTAAACAGATATGTAAAAATCTTCTATTTAGAATATTCATGTTTAGTCAATGACCATTTTCTAGCATTAATGTTACTATGACACTTTTAGAAAATTGTTGTATGTAGAGAGATAACAGCACAGACTAGGCACTCAATGTGCATTGTTACATGATCATATAAATAGTATGATTTAAAATTATTAAGAGCTTGTAAATATTAATTTCAAAAAATTATTAAAAGAATAATTTGGTTCCTTTGTTTTAATTTATAATCATTATTGAATATTATTTTATTCCTTAATACATATTCCACGATAACTTTTAAATTTTATTGACTAAATTTATCTCAATTTATTCCTTTCATTATAATTTTTTTCTATTAACTTAATTTAGAATATTTCTGTTTATTATAAATTTCCACCAAAAAATTCACAAGCTACCAGGTTATTTTGGTTTACTTTTTAAAAATGAAATGAAATTACACACAACACAATATATATGACATATTGTTGAATTGTACACTTGAAACTTATTCGATTGTATTAATCAAAGTTGCCCCAATAATTTTTAATAAAAAAAAGGAAAAGGAATAAAATAAAGTGAAATTGTAAATGAAACCATATTTGAAATTACAAGGTGATTCAGGAACTATAAAAAATCCAGCTCATTCATTTATTTATGTATTTATTTTATTTATTTACAAAATCCTTTCCTGATATTTATATTTTAGAGAGGTTGACACACACTAAATAAAACCTTTATGAATAAGAACATTTTATATTATTTTAGAAAAATTGTTTTGAAAAAAATCAGAGCAAGGTAAAGGACTAGCAGCTAGGCAATTGCTCCTTAAATTTTGTTTTAAAAACACAATTAAGTAATATTTTTTCTATAGAAATATCAGTTCTCTGAGAATAGATATTTTTCTTTAATTGTTATTGAATTTATTCCAGCCTTAGTCATAATGTTTGTTATTCAGGAATCCAAGAAAGTCCATTAGTCAGGGTCAAGAGAACAAGTAGATAGACAAGATGAGACAGTCTCAAAACATCTTTCCAATATATATAAACTCAGTAAATGAAATACCATAGACATGTTTGATCTTAAAGAACTAACTTTGAATAAATTAATTTTTTAGTGAAAGAAATATATTTTCCATTAGAAATTTTTCATGGTTATTACTTTCCTATAGAATGTATCACCATATGTAAAAGTTATAAGTTTTATATTTTAATTTATCTAAAATCCTCTACCTGGCACATAATCACATGTATGTTTTCCTGTAAATACAGCAATTGTATTGTGGCTTATGGAGCCTAATGGGAAAAAAAATGAAGAGGAAGAAAAGAAAGGATTAGAAATCTTCCATGAAAGTTAACTTTAAAAAATGTGTTTGTCATTTTATCTGTTTTAAACATAAATTTAAGACTTTGTAATGAATGGAAGTATTGCAGATAGTAACACTCTGGCCAAAGAACCCAAAATAGTAATTAATCATTGCTCCAAAAGGCAGTTTATTCAATCAAAGAAAAAATTTCTCTTATAGTAAATCTGATGAAATAATGGTTTGATCTCTTCTGATATTTTTATATAGCTTTATTTAAAAATTTTGATTCTCTTACAAAAAAGGTAGGACTCAAGATCATTAAGAAGAAGATTTAATGGAAGTTGAAGTATCTTCTATAAATAAAGTGAGACTCTTGCAGGAATATAAGTCATATTAGTCGATGCAGCTATAACATCTATATTTTGGTTGTCAACTGAAAAATATTGGACACATTGGTTGGCATTACTATTCAGAAATACCATTTAAGAAACTGTGTTGAAACAAAGTGCTCTCTTTTAAAGGTATCACTGGAAGAAGAATGAGCTATAATTCAGAGTCAAAAGATGAAATTTTAGTTAAATTAAAAAATATATATTTTTATTAAAAACATTTTTGAAAGATTGAATGCTTAAATAGTAATTTTGTAGGAAAACCAGTTTGTGGAATATTTTTTAAAACATATGACAGTTAATAAATAAATATTACAACTAAAAATTTTATTGTCCAAAGTTGAATCTTCCAGAGTAGTGATTAAATAAATAACATAAAATGATCTTTCAAAATGATTCTGGGGCTTAATCTTCAGCTATACAGAAAAGATAATGAAAAAAAAAAACATTGAAAACATAATGT
>NW_006433378.1:12182963-12184457 GCF_000325575.1 Pteropus alecto | reverse complement strand
CACATATTATCAATTTGTGATAATTTATGGTTTATAAGATGTGTTCTGAGATCATCAGTGGATAAAGAATCATTCATAAATCATCTTATTAAAGGCACAAATAAATATATTTATTAGCCAGGAGTATATCATACTTTTCTTTATTTAATCTATACATTGTTATACACACACACAGATATATATCTCTGTGTATGTATATTCATTTAGCTTATATTTCTTGTATATAGAAATGTGATCTGCTTAAAAACGTGGAACTTAGTATTTTTTTTAAATATGTAAACTAGCAGGAAATTGCAAAACGGCTTTTTTTCTTTACTTCTTAGCTTGGATTTAGTTTATTTAACAGGTTTAAAATCCATTTAAATTCTTTATAAAATGTTTCACTATGAACTTTAAGTCAAACATGTAACCTATTCTGGTTACCTTGCTACTTTGTGTTTGCTTAGCATTTAATGATACACCGAGGAAAAAACTTTGTACATTTGCCTTTACCTTACCTTAGTATACCTACATACATAACAACTGTCATTTACTTCACAGGTAAACATTTTATCCACAATTAAGCTTTTGTATGAGAATTCTAAATAAAAAATTTTTTCACTCCAAAATATGGATAATTTCTGGTAAGAAAAAATGAGTATAATGATGTTAACAGACAAATATAATATTAGAAACAAAATAACATTAGATGAAATTTTTAGTATAAAAATAGGCAATGTTCAAGAACTATTTTCATAAAAATTTAATAGCTAAATATCCACCATATTTATTTAAAATTATTGCAACTTAATACAATGTTATGCTTAACTTTGAAGTAGGTACTATAATGCAACATTTCTACCTATGTATTGTTCTCTATAGATATTTTGGAAAGTAAGAACAGTGCTTTTCTTATTTATTTAGGAAAATATACTGTTTCAAATTATTATCCCCAGAAGAAGCACATGGGGAGATTCAAATAGTTATGGCAGATAAAATAGTAGAGTGGAAGTTTCTTTAGCTCAGGCCTCACAGAAAATATTTTATGCATTAGAGGCACGGATTGGTGTCTGTCTTTCTTCCTTCGTGGCACAAACCTATATTAAAAGTGAATCGCCGTGACCATCAGTATGCAAATATCTTTTCAGATATGGATTTTCAAGTCTTTCGGGTAAATATCCAGGAGAAGTATTGCTGGATCATATGGTAGATCAATTCTTAGTTTTTTGAGGAAACTCCATACTGTTTTCCATAGTGGCTGTACCAATTTGCAGTCCCTCCAGCAGTGTCCTACTATAGATGATTGGCTTACAAAGCTGTGGCACATATATACAATGGAATATTACTCAGCCATAAGAAGAGATGAAATACTGCCATTTGTGACAACATGGATGAACCTCGAGATAATCAAGCTAAGCAAAATAAGCCAGACTGAAAAAGTTGAAAATCACATGATATCACTTATATGTGGGATATAAACCTAAAAGCAACAAATGAACAGGACAAACAAACAGA
>NW_006433378.1:12160458-12182536 GCF_000325575.1 Pteropus alecto | reverse complement strand
TATATATATATATACACACACACACACGTACACACACACATACACGTATACACACACATACACGTATATACACACACATATATATTTTAATATTTTAATTATAGTTGACATTTAAAATTATTTTATATTAGTTTCAGGTGTACAGCATAGTGGTTAGACATTTATATAATTTACGAAGTGATCCCCCTGATTAGTGTAGTACCCACCTGGTACTATTACAATATTATTGGCTATATTCCCTATGCTGGGTGAAAAAAGTGAAGGGATTAAGAAGTACAAATTGATAGTTACAAAATCGCCACAGAGATGTAAAGTACAGCATAGGGAATACAGTGGTCATTTTTAATTATCTTCTATTGCCTGATAAAATTTCATTTATCTACTTAGAGACATAGCATGAGTCTATAACATGTGTAAATTAAAGGATTCAGAGCTGTAAAGATCTGAGCTGCTGGAGATCTAGGCTAGCCCTCTAATCTTCCGTATTATCTCACAAACTGATTGTGCAGCTTTTGTATAAGCACTTTATGATTGAAAACCTAATAATTTTGTGATAATAATATTTGTATATTAATAATTCACTTCAAAAAATGTTATCTCTACAGCATTCACAAACTTGTGAAATGTGAGTGTTGTTATTACCATTTTACAAATGTGACATTGAGATTCAAAAGTCAAACTACTTATTCAAGGTCCCAAACCTCCTAAGACAGCTCAGTCTTTGGAATCGGAAATTAAGTACCTTGCCCATGGTCCTATATCTCCTAAATCTCGGAGACTCTGTGGTTAAACACATTTTCTTTCTAGTTAAGGAAGTTGCCTTTCAAGCTATTTCAGTATAAAAATTATTGTTCCATCAAGGTCAAATTTCCCAATTGTACTCTTACCCATTGGTAATAATTCTATAATAATATAATTATTAATATAATTCTATAATAATATAATTATTGATTACATAATATATTTTATCCCTTGTGTGTACATTGTGTCTATCATTATCCACAAGAAAAAATAAATAAATATAAAGACTTTATTTCATTTTGCATACTCCAAATATTCTCTTTATGGTTTTTAACATATCATTCCCTCATAACTTTATTTAAAGACATTTAATAATGCCTTATTATGTTCTGTGCACTTTGTTATGTTCTGGAGTCATAAACCTAAACCAGACAGGCATCCCCCTTCATGTAATGGATGTGCATTTTCCTGATGCTAATGCATAAAGAACAAGAAAACAAATAAAATGACTGAAAATGTCAATACATTTTTTGAAGTATGTAATCAGTATTCTGTAATAGAGAATAATGGGGCCAGAGCAGAAGGCTGCTTTACATCAGGAAGTGTTTTAGATCAGGAGACAACTTTAGAGATGAGAAATAAAGGGTGAGAGAAAGGGAAGTGTGGGGTTAGCTATGAGTAAAATATTCCAGGCAGAAGAATCACTAAATACAAAAAATCCTCTCAATCCTGGTTACCCACCTTTCAATATATTCCTTATCAATTGTGAGGGTTAGAAATAAAGACCGGTTCCAGGAAGGATTTAACGAGCATGTTATTAGATTGCAGTTTGTCTTCTGGGAACTATATGTTCATCAGTGCAGTTTAAAACAATTAGTCTTTGTTAGCCTAACCATTCTTTGCCATATTTAGGCATAATGAATACATAGCATAATATATAGTAAGTATAACATACATATATATATGTATATATGTGTGTGAGTGTGTATATATATATATTTCAAGAGGAGGCACACCAAAATTGTTAGGATCATGGATTCTAGTCCCAGATGAGTACAAGAGACATAGATAGGCCTAGTTACAAAAATAGTATGTATTTAACTTATAATTAATAAATATAATTAATATTTTAAAATTTTATTAATTTTGTTAACTATAATAAACTTATATTTAACGTTTGAATTTAATTTTTAATTAAAATGTGACCAAGACACATCCTCCAAGTAGTAGTGATTTTTTTCTGGTAATTCTTTGAGTTTTTTTTCATTTTCTAGAATGTCAACTAACTCCAGCTATAGATAGGCAAACGAGGAGACTGAAATACAAAGTACTAATAGCTGAGAAGTAACAGATGGACTCAGTTCTTGTGAAGAAAAATAACAAAAATACTTTTTAGTTAATATCATAAGAAAAACCAGTGAGATATAATGAGACCAAAAGTTAATAGAAAGTCGATCTATATGCGAACTGATGTAATAGATGTGGTACTGCAAGAGGAATAATAGCTTAGAGCCAGAAGGTTAAAATCAGACAGATACTGGGAAGTCCAAGTCCAAATGACTATTTTCTAAGATTTCCGTATTGGCTCCCAGGAAACATATGATGACTGACTCTTAATACTTTGAGGTGGAATTTTCAATTCACATGATCACAATTGCTATGTCACTCTTCCTTTCTTTCTTTCTTTCTTTCTTTCTTTCTTTCTTTCTTTCTTTCTTTCTTTCTTTCTTTCTTTCTTTCTTTCTTTCTTTCTTTCTTTCTTTCTTCCTTTCTTCCTTTCTTTCTTTCTTTCTTCTTTCTTTTTCTTTCTATTGTAAGAGCCTTTTTAGGGAGTATTAGTAAGGTGTGCAGGAAAATTGAATAAAATGTACAAGTAGATATTTCCGGTATACCCCTTGCCTGCACAAATGCGCAGACTCTCCCATTATCAACATCCCCAACAAGAGTTGCACATTTGTTACAGTAGATGAACTACATTGGCATGTTATTATTACTCAAAGTCCATAGTTTATTCTTGGTGTTGTGTAGTCCACTGGTTGAACAAATGTATAATAGTATGATACACCACTATAGATTCATGCAGAGCAGTTGCGCTACTGTAAAATCCCTCTATGCTCTGCCTATTCATCTCTTTCTCACCCCCTATCCCACAATCCTGCCTTCCCCTGGCAACCACAGATCTTTTTACTGTCTTTATAGTTTTGCCTTTCCAGAATGTCATGTAGTTTAAATTATACAAGCTATAGCATTTTCGAATTGGTTTCATTCACTTAATATACATTTAATGTTCCTTCATGACTTTTCATGGCTTGATAACTTATTTCCTTAGCATTGACTACTATTTCATTGTTTGGGTGTACCACAGTTTATTTATCTATTCAACTAATGAAGGATATCCTAGCTACTTCCAAGTTTTGGCAATTATGAGTAAAGCTGCTATAAATATCCTTTTGTAGGTTTTTGTCTGGACACAGTTTTCAACAACTTTGAGTAAATACCAAAGAGCACTATTGCTGATTAATATGGTTAGTTTTCTAAGAAACCACCAAACTGTCTTATGAAGTGACTGAATGATTTTGCATTCCCACCAGCAATGAATGAGAGTTATTATACCACATCCTCGCCCACATTTGATGTTTTCATGTTCTGGACGTCTGCTATTCTAATAGGTTTGTAATGGTATCACTTTCTTTTGAAATCAGAGTAATATATTTGTTATTTTTCTGTGAAGTTGAGCATTGTAGACATAAGGGTTTTTTATTCAATTAATTATTATACTCACCCCACTCAGTTTCTTCCTTGTTATACTTACTGCTTTTTCTAAATAGATGTATATTTTTTAATTTGTTCATCTTCTATTACTATTACAGATAACAGATTTAAAACATAACTAAACCGGTTACATTTCCCTCCTCTAAATAATCACCATTTTTGTCAATACTAATGAACATATTCCTAGTTTTCATATATATTTTTCTAAATTTATTTATTTGCCAATTTAAAATCCTGTATTTTTTATGATCAGTAGCATTCTATACTGTTTATTCCCAGAGAGACAGATGAAATTTTTGTTAATCATGCTTTCCACCTATTTTTACAAAACATTTGACTTTTTTCCAGAATAATTATTGAAAAACTTCCAAGATTGATATCCCATAAAGAAATGTTATAAATGTATAGCATTTTATGAAATAGATATTTATGCATGCATAATAATAATTGTTTTTAGCAGATTTTATTATCTTTCCATCTTTACTTTTGTAATGGACTCTTGGTTCTTTTAAAAGATTCAATTGTTTATTATTGACTCATTAAAAACCTAGTTTATTTTAATCACTTCAATTACCACACCTTAGCCAATGGGAGTCCCTTTTAGTTAACATACCATGCTTCTTTGAGAGAACCCTTTGCTCTTTCATAAAAAACAAGTGTTTTAGAGTCATCTTTTCTGTGTTCCAAATGCATGACATGCTCCTCAAATATTCTGCAATCTCCTCTTTCATTTCCCAGTCACCCTTTAAGTTGGGTGAAGGCCATGTGATTAGTTTTTGCCAATATATTGTAAGTGGAGGAGATAAGGATGCCCATGAAGTGATAATTCTAGAATTATATACAGTTAAAGTGGTATTACACAATAGAAGAACATATTCTGGACTCATAAGTCATCAAGTCAAGGAGACACAAAATCAACCTCACATAAAAAATAAATAAATAAATAATGATGTGTTAACACCTGAGATTTAAAGGTTTATATTTAATTAAAATTGCATTGCTAAACTAGAAAATGGGTTGAGATCATCAGTTAATACAGAAGATCAGACACTGAAACTATGAAGCTATTAAAGAAATAAAACAAGCACAGAGATCATTATTATAGACGATAGATACACAGACTAACAAAAGATTACCAGTGTTGGTCGGTCAAGTACAGAACACAAAAAATGGAATAGAAAGCTATTCAAGGATGCAATACAGACCATTTCACTGGAATGAAAGAAGAAGCAAATTTGCAAAATGAACCATATTTCATGAAAAATGAAACAGCAAGACTGAGACGGATAATTACTGACTGTTTAATATGTAGAATTTCAAAGATACTTCTTCAAGCATACAGGCAGAAAAGCAAAGCCCATTTCAGTCAAGATGGTATTGTAAATTTGCATTTTATAATATTCCTTCTTCCTGAACTATCAAAAAAAAAAAAAAAGTCATATCTGTCCTAAGGAAGAACACCAAGATCTCTTGGGCCCTGAAATGAAAAGTAATCACATAGCGGTAAGGAGAGACTGAAGCTGTGTGCCTGATGCACTGGCTCAGGAAGCAGGCATCGAACACCACGAGTGGAACTCCTGTGGTATATTGGAGTCTAGACCTTAATTTTAATAAAGTGCATCTGGACCAGTACCCTGAACTTAGCAGGGCACCGGTCCACATGCACTTTATTAAAATTCGAATTTTTTATTAAAATTCGATTGGGGATTGTATTCTCTTGCCATAAGAATCCATAGATATCTCCGGTCAGTGTCAAAAATTATGATTTTATGTCTTGTGTATTTAGTTTTGTGAGAGAGAAGCAGAAAATGTCATGAAGAGAGAGAGAGAGCAATTAGACCATGTTGTAATATCACACCCTGATAGGAGAGTTAAGCTGCAAATAAGTTGATTCTTCTCTGGGAAACTGAACTGTGAGTGAATTCAATAACAAAGTAGAATGGCAGAGTTAAGTGAGCCTAGGGAGAGAGAATGAATAAATGATAAAGTCTACTACATTAGGTCAGTAGCATTAAGAAAGACAACCAAAATAGTAAAAATTAGAATAAGTAATAATGAAAGAAATTAAATTAGGACACTGAATGCAAAGAAAGAGACAATGTCTAGTTGATTTTAAAGAAAGTGTGTTTAAATATCTCAAAATATGAGTAAAAAAATATAAACAATAATAAGACATAATGTAAAAATAGGCTGATATAATTTTTGATATAATTTTTAATAATTATTGTTGTTCATTCTTGTAATTTGCTTCTATGAATGACTGTTAATGTATTATCCAGAAATGTATAATACAATTTATTACAAGAATTAGAACTAAAGAAAATTTTGCATATGTTGTATGATTTTGGCTAATCTAGAGAATTACTATAAATTTAGAAATTAAGAACAAGAAAGAAAGATATATTTTCTGTGTAAACATTTAGTTTTGGACAGTATATAGCACTAGCTAACTCTACTGAAAATAATCATTATGTCATTATGAGGAAGCCAATATGTATTCAGGATTATGAAATATAATACCAGCTATAATAAATGCATATCTTAATTATTTTATCAAATGACATGAATATCCCTTATTTGTGACTGTTAGAATTTCAAAAAAATTGGTTATGCCATCATATTTAAGCCTTTCACTTGCATATATCAACATGATTTTTTTTCCAAGAAATTAAATGAAGATGTGGTTCGACTTAATAATAATTTGGCATTGGTATGATCTTGGCAAGAAAAAGATGAGTGGGTTATAGAACAAACTGATATCAAAATAGAGCTAAAGATAATTTATTTCAATGCAAACATATTTATTTTACTGCTAGAAATATTTTTACCCCCTCCCCCAACCTTTTCTGCAGAAACTTCTAACAGTTTCTTTGACAAGAGCATTAAATTCATTTCATACATTTTATTTAGGAAAGAACAATAAATAGTCAGAAGAGGGTAATTATTTGGAGGATTAATTTGGGGGAGAAGGAAGAAAATTGTAACATTTAATCACAGGTGCTTAAATAAGTACAATGGCTGATGATTCTCTTTTAAAAGGAATGATAAGAGTTAAATTTTCTATTTTTCCTTCATCTGTTCAATGTTGTTATAAAATTAATTTAAGTGATTTTAGAGTGCATGGCTTTTTCATATCTGCATGAATCAAGAGACCATTATGCAGGGCAGCAATAAAACATAACAGACAAGAGTATAGGCTTGAAATTCTGTCTGAATTCTTATTAAAATCCTAGAATAGCTTCAATATTCCAAGTTTTCTAAACTGAAAAAAAATGTGTATTTTAATAAGGTTGTCATGAAAATAAAATAATTCACAGACAGAAGTTAGAACTGCCAAATGACAGTTAATAAATAGTAACTATAATAAACCAAAGCAAATAAAATCATGTACCTATTCCTGAGAAAAAGACACGCATAACTCATTAATATGAAATGTACTGTGAACCATTTAGAATCCTGAATCTAGAAACATAGCTTTAATTATAGACCTGTAAGTGCACATTGGCAGCTGAAGAGTTCTTAGAACTATATTAATGATGAACAAAAATCAGAAAGACTTAGACAAAATTATATCATCAATATGTTTTTATTGGTTTTGTATGAAGTTAAGTTCAGATAATAATGGGAGAAATTTTTAAATACAGTATGGACTCCATGTTTTTTAGTACACTTTATTGCCCAAATAGTAAAATATTTAGTAAAGAGACACCTAGTAATGTATCTACAGTCTGATCTAAATTCTAATTGAGAATATTTGTAGGCATGTACGTCATTGATTAGTATGATGATTAGGAAAATTGTAACTATGACTTATTATGTTCATGACAATTTAAGAGCTTATCAAAGACCAAGTACTTTGTTAATAGATGATAGATAGATGATGATAGATAGATAGATAATGATGATGGATAGATAGATAGATAGATAGATAGATAGATAGATAGATAGATAGATAGATAGATAGATAGATGATCTAGTGAGCTAATTGCTATCTACATAATAATTTAGTTTAATACTCACGGTTATATTTCACTAATACTATTGGTACTTTATACACATAGAAACAAAAGTGTCTTTACCAAAGCCCCAGAGCACTATTAAGTGACATAGTTAGGATGAAAATCTGTGTCTATTGGGACTCAAATATAATATTTATGAGAGTATGATTCTTTGCTTAAATGGATAAAGTCAAAAAGGTGAACACTCAGTACTCTTTTCTTCCTACATTTTTAAAAGGAAGCTTATGTAAATGAAGAAATAACATGTATATGCATAGCAGATATGTTGCTATAACAGATGATAAAATTAAAACTAAAAGCAACTTGAACCATTTAAACAAACAAAAAAAAGATGCCTGTCACAATTCACTTCTATTTTTGGAAATGGCCTGCAAGAATAGAATGGTCAAGCTGAAGGGTCTGGAATTCACGCTTCCTATTAACTCTTTAATCTGCTACACATCTAACTTTTTTCCGTGACATCAATGTCCAACCTAATTTTATAACATTATCAGTTATTATTTGCTGATTATCTTAATAGGTATTTTGTAGAATTTGACACTGTAAATTATCTTTTCTTATCAAAATTCTCTTCTCCCAATTGTTTTACATGATACTTCTTGCTTTATTTAGGATACAGTCTCAGCTTTTGTAATACAGAAATTAAAAAATATAATATTTTATAGAAGATATATATTTAGTTCTTTTCCTCTTCTAAGTTCAGGGTCAGTCAGACTTTCTGGGATGAGCAAACAGTTCTGATCCATTAGGTTGTCCATAGACCTAGATTTCTTCTCATTTATTATCCCACCATTTCCTAGCTGTTGTCTTTATCCCAGATCACTAAATCTGGATTGCCATTTCTAGTCATGTGGCCACATTTTCTTTTAAGGGAGGTTGGAAAAGGTAGTGTCTATCAAGATGGCCATGTATCCTCCTAAAACTCACAGTTATATTAAGATGAAGAAGGCCATGGGGAGAAAATGAACAGCTCTGCTACATTACCTTTCCATCTTTTTACTAAAATTTTATCATTTGAAACACTTTGTGCATCTTATTTTCTTCTCTTCACTCACAAAATAAGACCCTATTCTTTCTTTATGACTTGCTCAACTTCATTTTAACTCTTTGTAGTGAATTCATTCCATGCTTAGTGGATGAAGTTCTAAGGATTACATTTCCCAGACTCTTTACTGTGTGAATTCTTTAAGATTACACCCAGAAGATATATATGTGTGGGATTTGTGAAGTGGAGTTAAACAAGCTTAGGTGGAGACTATAATTCTGCTTCCACTATGAGGTTGGTTTATCTGTGGCAGAAATCTAATATCAGTTCCTAGCTTTGAGGGTAGTGAGAATTATGACACAAAGCATATATTTTATACATATGAATTGTTGCTGTTGTTATGACTATGCCTACAGTCAACAGCAAGCCCTGGGTCATGGCAAAGTCAATTACTGATAGATATATGTTTATAGGTTCCTCTTATTGATAATGAAAAATAGAATTTGTATTATATGCTGTTGGCATGTAGACATTCTCTGAAACTCAGAGGATTTTCTGAGGAGTTTCATAATACGTGATTAGGGGAAAATGTAATAAATTATTGCATGAACCTCATGCATGCAGAACCTAAAAATGATCTAATGCTTCAAGTATATTTTGAGTTTTATCATCAGTAAAAGGATGCTGACAAGCTAAATATTTGACAGAGGGCAGAAAAATATGAAATGAACAATAAAAATATTACAAATACCAAATACATATGGCTTCCTGACAAGATGAATAAATGAGAGCTATCAAATCACTACAGATAGAATTTAGCCATACTCTTTTCATTGTATGTTGTGTCGTCTATTTATCTAGCTATAAAATATATATAATAGCAATTTTCTTCTGCATATTTATACGAGGCTTGTTGCTAGTATAATATAGGGCTTAATATTTCATTCTTTGTTTTCAGGATATTAGTTATACTAAGGTAGAGTGGGAATAAACATCATTCAGAATGGTTTCAATGATTAATCATTGGGAAGAAGATAAGCACTCCTTTATTGTAAGTAGAGTTACACTTAATGTAGAAAGTATAGCTATATTATTTTAGATGGAAGAATACAGCTGTTTTTTTCTTACAAGTTAGAAATTTAACTAGAAAGGAATTGTGTGTTTGGAGGCTCTGACTGTCCACTGGTTGCAGAGAACTGTGGCAATTCAGAAGCTTATGTTACCAAACTATCTCTAAAACTCCTGTAGTCTGCTTTACTGCAGACTTATTCAAAAGGTAAAACTATGATATTTTCAAAACTTTTCTGCATGTAACAAACTTTTGTCAGGCATATATTTATGCCTGAGATTTGAAAGGTGAAAATGAGCATCAGATGATGAAAGCTGTGCTGCATTTGCTTTTTCTGTTGGAATGAATGGTGCTGGTGACATTTGTATTTGGTACTGTGTAGCTTTAAGGTAGATCCCTGTGACTAGATCTTATTCAAAGGTGTTGAGTGGAAGGATTCAGACATTTATTTTGCTGATATGAACTCTAACAAGAATGTGGACACTCATCATTGTGTTTGTGTCCTTCCTGGGTTCTCAACTTCCTGGTCATGGTAGATACAAGGGATCCCGTGGTGAACTGGATGGTTTTTGATGTTTTCTTTTGGGAATTCTGAAAGCTTTATTTAGAGCCTAACTTTTCTGGCATTATAACAATAGTGTGCATCACAATATCTAAATGCCTCAAATCGGTTTCTGCTTTAACTAGCTAGGATGAAACGTATAGGCTTTCTAATGGTCTGGGTAATCACAGTCTTGTGTTATCCTCTCCCCTTGAATGTTCATGAGTCTGTGACTTATTTCTAACTTATAGAACAGAGCAAAGATTATGGAACATCACTTCCATGATTATGGTACATAGGATTTTGATTTCTGTCTCTCCTTCAGACTTACTATCAACTATCTCCCTCATTGGCTTTGAATAAAGACATTGCTAGATTGTAGAATAGCCCACACATCAAGGAAATGAAGGCACCCTTCAGCCAACAACTAGCAGAGACAGAGATCCTCAGTCTAAAAGCCCATAAAGAACCAAAGTATTCTGACAACCAGATCATCTTGGAAGTGAATCCTTCCCCAGGAGAGATTTGAGGTGATATCGAAGGCCCAGCCAACACCTCGACTGCAGCCTTTGAGAGACTCTGCAAGAGAGCACTCAGATGAGTCATATTGGACTCCTGTCAGACAGAAACTGTGAGATAATATATGTGTATACCGTTATAAACTCTTGTTTGTGGTAATTTGTTACACAGCAATAGATAACCAATAAACACATGTATCTATTTTTCTCTACATAAATTTATCATCAATAATATAAATTATTCCATGACATTTCTTTTAATTGATGACTCAAATTAATTTATTAGCCTCGACTTCTTCCCTAGAGTCATACAGTAGTTGCTGACTATTGAACAACTCATCATAATCTGCCTTTAAACATAACTTCCCATTTTTATTCTCTATTTTGTTGAACACTCTAACACACATACACACACACACACACGCACGCACACACACACACACACACACTGCACATATCTATTGCTCTAAAATTTTAAATTTGTCATTATTAAATTTGTCATTATTAAGTCTTCAAGGTACAATATGAAGAATATTCTAGATCCTTTTATAGAATATAATAAAATATTCTAAGTAACATTTGTTTTGTATATCAAACCAGTCACCAAGTAAACATCATGTGGATATGTTTAAACTTTGAAATGTTTCCTGATACTAGAGTACAATCAACTACAGTGTACATGAAAGCCAAATATTTTTAAAAGCTCTGTTGTTCAAATGAAATCTTTTAACCTGAATAGTCTTAGTAAATGTTGATAAATGTCAGAAAAAAATGTTAATCTGCCAGATATCATACACAGAATTTAAAAAATAAGTATTTCTAAAATATAAGCAACATATCCACCAAAGCTTATTGTTATATATATAGCTATATACTGTTATATACACATATACACACACATATATATATAATATTGAAAAATAATGGATTGTGGAATGACAAAATATTTGTTACAGAATTATTTATTAAATGACTCAAGTATGAATTATGAGCTATTGCATCTCACTTCTTAGAGGAATAAATGCTTGATGATCCAATCCCAATGTGAAATTTTCTATTTGATAGACATGTTTTTGGATTCATTTTCATTAACTTCTGATATTTTTAGCCTTAGCTGGTAAATAACATATTGAACATGTGCTTGGATATGTTGTCAGAAAATCTGATTTTATCTCATCTACAAGGTGGTTTTCATGTTAATTTACATTCTGAAACTAAGGAATTAATTTATTTGAATATGTTTTGATTACTTTTTGACAACTGAAAATGCTTATTTTGAGTTCTTCTGGGATATTCATCTGGATGTTTGGTTGTATAGCAAAATAATTAAAACTTTTTTCTATAAAACTGTCAATCAGTATTAGCTTTTGTATATTGATGTAATGTCTACAGTTGCAAATAATGCAGTAGAATTCATGCCTATATTACTTTATTCATTAGTGGTATTTTTCAATTTCCCCTATCATATTTACAAACTTATTACAATCTGAATCCATTTGTATTACATTCTCTGGGTCTTGTTCATAAATTCACAGATATCTATTTAACTACTAACATGTTTCTGGATATGTGCTAGTTGCTAAATATAAATATATATAATGCAACATATCAAAATTTGTAAGGTATTTTTCATAAATGTTTAGGTTTAAATAAAATAAAGTCAATATTAATAAAATAAATATATAACTTTAAAATTAGAACTCCAAAATATGTAGAAAGAAAATAGAAAGAATCAAATAATATAGCTAAGAGCAGAAATAACTGAAACAAAAATAGAGATATAAAGCAGGATACTAATTAAATATTTGTCTGCTTACCACATTCTCTCTCCACAAAACAAAATGAAGCAAAATAAAAACAATATAGAGACCTGAAAGAAAACTATTGCAAAACTGATGAAGGAAAAATAAAGTCAACAATAATATCGGAAATGAAAACAGAGACATAATTACAGGAAAATAAGGACATAATTACAGGAAAACAGAGTTTAAAAAGTAAATAAGAAACTAGTATGTTCAAATATATAACAGTGAAAGTTAGGTGATATAGATTAATTCTTTGAAAACTGTAACCTATACTTATTCAAGATTGTAAAGGACATTATAAAATACTTTAAGAAAGGAAAAGTACAGGCCTATCTAGGGACAAAGGTAGAAATGGAAGCCTATATATTTAGCAGATATAAATTCAGCTAATAGAATGTTAAATAAAATGTTTATTTTCCTACTTTTATAATATCAAAATAAAAACTATGTTAAAGATATGAATAATATACTTAATATAATTATGCATCATTATATTTTTTATTGATGGAGCATTGATATGATGAATAAAAACTGTACATTTTAAAGTCATAAATTATTATACATTTGTTCCATAATATTTATTTTTATTGCTTTCATTTCAACAATGATTAATTTTATTGTTATAGTCAAGATTTTTACACAATCTTTGTTCTAAAGACAGAAGTACTTAAACATATTTTGTATGCTATTGTTGATATTATTAACATTAAAAATATACACAAAATAAATGTTGACATCTTATATTCAAAATTTGTTTTACTTTCTCCCAAAGAATATGACTTACTATGTAGTTAAGGATTTTCTATTGCATCACTGAACTTTTTTAGTGCTTCTTGTATCTTATATATGATAAATTTAATTGTTTTAAAAAGATTAGTTATCAATCTCATGTTTTATCTGACAACAGTTTAAGGTCAAATTTGATATATGTTTTATTAATTTGTACTATCTTTGAATATATTTGGAAATCACTGAATACAATCTTTAAATCATTTCAAAGACTATTCCCTGATTCTTATCCTGATCATTATGTTGCTCAAAATTCTCTCCAAATTTTTAAATAAAAGTGTAAACTATTAATCATGAGGAAAGTTTAAAATTATACAAGAGTTTTAATATAATATAGCCTGAGAGAATCTAGGGCCATATAAACTGAGATAATATTGGACTTCTCAAAGTTATTTTTGGAAAACTTGGGAGGGGATGATGTTAATTATTCGTATTTTCTTATGGTCCTCTAAGTATCTCTTTAAATTCTACTAATCCTGTTTTCTTTGTTTTTAAGTCTCTTCTTCACTTTTGCAACCTTGGCTGCCATCTCCCACTGATAATTCTTTATATTTTTGAAGTAGCCATGAAGCTACAATAAATGACCCAATGGTGTTGTGTCTTGTACTCTAATAATCTAGTGCATTGGCTGTATTATCTACTAACATAAAAGAAAACTCCCTTCCTCCACCCTTTGTGACCCAAAGTCCCCATTTATTACCCTCTCAAGCTGCTTAGTACTGATAATGTCTTAAATAAGTTTTACTCAAAGTATTCACTCCATAAGAATAGATAGGAAGTAAAATCCACAAAAGACACCTCCATCCATATATACAAGAGTCTCCATATTACCATTTTCCACTAATATCTAAATCCTAGGATGATAATTTAGTTTCAAGGGAGAATTCTTTCTGCAGATGTATCTAGAAGGCATGTTGAGATAAAAATAAAAAGAAAACAAGTCTGGAACATAAGTGAAATATAAGTAAGCGTGATTTTAGTAATTATGGAAAAATAAAGGACACAGCTATCCAATCCCTCATTCCACATGGGGAAAATGGCCATAATCAATTTCATTCTCTTATTGCCTTTGTCTTGGTTGCTCTGGTCTAGTAATGATGAAATGCAATAGCTTCTTCATTCCACCAAGGGGGCATTTATTCCTTTACTGAATCTGTCCTATAATTCAGAATGGCCCCCTCCTGATTAGAAGTGGCTCTGTAAACAGAGTTTCCTTCAAAAGAGAAACTTGGGTACTTGACATAAATTTCCAATTATGTCTTACATTTTAGAAATGTGAGTTTCACTAAGTTTACAATGTTCCAGTGATCTTTTTTAAAGGTGAAGTTCTAACACTTATTTGAGTTATTTTTGTATACATACACTGATGATCTGGTAGTTCTAAACAATTTTCTTACCCTTCTCCAATTACTAAAAAGAAATTAAATAATGATCTATTATTTTATCAGGTATAAATATATATTCTACTGATGTGTAAAGCAAATGTTCTTTATTGCATATCTAATGAAAATTACATGATTATTTTACCTATGGGACAGTGCAAAAGAGAAGAAGGCAGAGATGTGGTAAAGGAGAAATCATGGTCAAATCCAGAAATAATAGTTCTACTTAAATCAGACTTATAAACAAATAAGCAATTTATGTTTCAGCTATGTGTAGAACTTAATCAATAAGTAATAGTCAATAAATGTTGAATATTCAGTAAAGCACAGCATGTAAGAATGGACCAAATCTTAGTTTGTCTTGCAACTCTGAACTTAGTGATATTGGAAATATGCCATAATCATTTTAAAGTTTATGAATGTCCATGTGTTAATTAGAATATTAACACTAAATTCCTAGGTTTTTTAAAATAAGTATTACATAAAATAATGTATTTTAAAGCACTTAATATAATAACTACAAGGCATACTAATATCTGTGGGCTTCTTCTGCTATATAATAATTTGATGCCTCTGAGAATTAATGTTCCTTAAATATTTGCCTAATTATTTATATAGAGAGTAGAGTGAAGGCTATATAGAAAGAAGACAAAAGAAAGATCAGTGTGGGCATCTATTAAGCTTTCCCAGTTAGCAAAAGCTACTCAATGCTGAGTTCAAGCTTCCACACCTTACCTACCTCAAAAAAGATCTGACATTAGCACTGATTAATATAGTTTAATGTACATAATTGTTACTTGATTGTATTGCTTATGAGCTCACCTTTCATCTCCAATCCAAAAACTCATAAATGTGTTCTTTTCATCTAAGAAAGGTTTTGAGAAAATACAGTTTTCTCCAAATTAGTTTCGCAGATAGTTAGCATCCAGTGCTATTTAAGAAAGCATCTAGATTATAAATTCTTTTTCTATGTAAATGCTCAGTTTGTTCACATTTTAACTCAAATCTAAGTGATTGATAATTAGAAAGTGCTCATAAATGTTAAAATCCTTTCTTCCTTTACTCCCCTCTTTTTCCTCCTCTTCCTGATTCCCTCCTCTTCTCTTCCTCCTTCAGACAGAAACCATGTGAACAAAGAGTTGAGGTGAAGATGGACCTGTTCAAGGAAGATGCATCATAGTCAAGGAAGCATGAATGAAATTTAACCAAAGCACATGTTTTGTAGGAAATATTTAATATGTGGTAATTAAAATTATAGATGTAGGCAAAGTCCAGTTAATCAAAAAATTTGAAGGACAACTTGATGAGATTATAACTTATTCTCCAAGAAACTGTCTGAAGGTGAATGTTGAGGGAAGTTGGAATGAAATCATATGGTATTTCAGAGAGACACTTCAAAAGGAAGAGTGATAGATGAAAACCAGTCTAAAAAATTAGGAGACAATGATTGCTTTTATTGTCATAAAAAAGACCATCCCATGATATTAGCATACAGTTACAACTTTATAGTGGAGGAAAAGTGAGGAGTTAAGAGTCCTGGATGATGGAAAAGAAAATGAAGAGGAAAAGATAAGTGCAGGAGATTTTTCAGGAGAGAGTATGCTTTGTAACTGACTGCTTTTAGGAAAGAAGTGAGAAGAATCAAGAAGAGATTTAAGATTTTTCACCAATATTCTTGATAGAATTAATCTGCCATTACTTTAAAAGAGAAATCTAAACATAAGCTCGTTTAGGGCATAACCTGATGAGTATTGTTTCCAATGTTAGAAAGTTAATGTCAAAAATGAAAAGACTTAAAATGATATAATGATTCTAAATAAGAATAGGATAGAGCACAATATTAAAATAAACAGGCTAAATAAAGACAGGTATAGACAAAGAATAATAGAGATTCAGATAAAAAAAAATTGTGTAAGCTGCAAAGTAGGGTATTATAACTGAATATTAAAATAAGCAAATTTAAGATATGAAGGCATTATAACCTCACGTAATACATGAAAGTAGAAAATAATTGCTTCAATATAAACATTTATTTCGAAAACAGTAATATCATTTTTTCATATATTATGTGGATTGTTATTGGGTAGGTGATGCATAACTAGAAGTTATATGAACTATTTATGCTGTTCATTACCTCACTGTGTAGAAGCAGTGAGTTTTTATTTCCCTATTGGATATAAATGAAGAGATGCATCCATCCAAATATAGCAGAACTAGAATGCAACGAATCCCGGGCGAACCAAGTTTTGTAATACATATTCAGCCTGAGAGCATTCATACATTTTTCTATGCTCACAAATATGTGCCTTTTTTAGCTTACCAGACTCTGCCTCAACAGTGCTATATAACTTAAAAGTGCAGTCTTTTGAACTTTTTAAAATTAAATATTACTTATAGATATAGTTTTGAATATGGGTTTTCTGATCCTCAATAATTTATATCATGAAGTTTATCTTTACATAATTGAAACAAGCAATTATATGGAGGTGTAGTTTTGAAGACTCTCATAAAATGTACATTTATCAAAAAGAAAATCGCTATAAATAATGCTGTTTTAAAATGCAACTTATCTTGTGTTTCTATAGTTAAAATTATGTCCATTGGAATAATAATTGCATAGTTTTATCAGTTAATGACATTCTATGTATGCCATTGTTTTATCATATCATAAAACTATGTCCCTTATTTCTTCACATCATTCTGTTTAATAGATAGCATCTGTACAAATAAGCACTCTACTCAGTTTGTTAACCAAAATTGATTCAGTTAATATCCATTTAGTTAATGACAAATCTGTTAGAAAACATTGCAGGTAGTCAAAGAAAAAGAAAAAAAAACAATGTCAGTGTGAACAGTGAAAGAAATATAATGCACAATATTGTTTAAATGAAAATGCAAAGATACCACACAAGGGAGGTAATGCAACCTAGACATTAGCATCTTCAGGAAGCTTTGACCTCTATGGACTGCAAGGACATGATGAGAGAATGGTGCTAATGGAGCCCAGAGGCCAGGGTCACCTGACAAAGACTTGAATCTGGTGAGTTTGTCTCACTTGAAGCAGATCTAAGGGAGACACAGCCTCTGCCAGAAATGCCTCCTGAGACAGAGCAAGAAAGAAAGTAGCCTGGCTGCTCTGGTTCTCCAGCTCTCCAACCCTTAGCCAGCTTTTGTCATAGACAGAATCCAGAGAAAAGCAAAGTGACATGGGAAACTGGGAAAGAAAACCACAAAGTTCAGGCTTGTAATACACCGAGCGGAGAAAAGGAAGGGCAAGGAATAATTATGAAGGCAAACACGCTCTCAGATTAAGTGAAATTACAGAGAAATATGCTCATTTGAATTCTGAGAAATATACTATGTACATTAATTAAACATTATAAAAACAAAAGTACCTTAAATTTTGACCAGCAACTCAAAGCCCTCACCTTAATTAAGGAGTAAGACCAAAGAAGAACAACCCAAAATGCACATTATAATAACATGAAATAACTTCAACTCTTGGGATGGTTCATATTCATGGAAGTATTTGGTTAATAGAAAAAAATGTGCTATGTTAAAAATAATAAAATATCACATGCTTTTTTATATATACAAGATATTTATTTCCTTATTTAATTTCAAGGACTGAAGAAGAGGATTTGTTTGTTGATTATGCCCTTTGCTAACTGGGTGTCTTTTGGCAAATAAGTTACATCTCTGAACTCTATTTCCCTACTATAATAATTCCTGTTCAGTGTATCTTACAGAAGTATTGCAAGTTAAAACAGGAGATAATACTCACTTTAGAAACTACAAAGTCTGTTAAATTACAAAACACAGTTTTTAATATTTTAATCTTCATCAAAATATAGATATAAAACTTGGACTTTTTTAGATCTTTATTAAAATTTGAACAGGCCTATTTTTTATTGTTATTATTACATCTTGTTATGATGTGAAACTAAATATTGAGGTCAAGTTACAACTGCCTAAAGTAAAAAATATATATATATTTTTGAAACATGGGTACACATTTGTCTTTAAGGAGAAATCATGTTTATGTTAGGGTGGTTTAACAATCATGCCCTTGAATCATTTTATAACAAGTAAATATTTTATAAAATTATATAATTATATTATACTATATATAACAGATTATATATATGGCCTTCTATAAAGTCTTTTTACAAATAAGTTTTTGACCTCATGTTGAAATTTTGTGAGTATATATATATATGTGTGTGTGTCTGCCTGTTTCTATGTGAGAGAGAAATCTGGCTTAGCCTTGATCCAAGATATAGGACACTTTAAATTCATCTAGTGCTATTAAAGAAGTATACTTTAAATCAGTTTGATTTTATCAAGGCAATTTATTTTGCCCTCATACAAATGTAGGAATAATTTACAGTGAGTGTCTTTATCTTATAAAATAACTAAATGAGTTTTCTGCTTCAAAAAGTACTTAAATCATACCAGTTTCTTCATTTATGCAACATTTTATGCTTTTAGCAGTACACACATAATACCAAAATCTGTTATTTTAGGTATCTTTTTACATGCTCATTGTTTACAACTCAGTTTAATCTAATTGCTCTTTGTTGTATTTCTAAGCCTGGTTGTGTATTTAGCACCAAAGGTCTTATCTATATCACTATTATCATTAATCACTTGTGAATTACTTGACTTATGCATTTTTTTAGCCTCCATTTTATTTGCTGTCTGGTCTTTCTTTGGAAGTAGCTAAACCGAGTGTTTTCAATTTAGTGTAGCTTTTTTAGTCAAAGATTCAAAACTGTTATTTCTTTCTGTATTTGAGCAAATAATCTTGTACATTTTTCACTGTTACAACCATAAAATAATGTTATTGGCTAAATAGCGGAAGATTAAATTCAGTGAAAAGTATCACAAAAATGTTAATGAAGCAATAAAACTTGGATATGTTTTTTCAATAATTGGAAATATCTCTTGATCATAATCACTTGTTTTTTGTCATGGTGGCACTGGGAAAGTCACCTTTTTATTTTTATTTTTGGCTTCTGATAGTGACATTTCTTACAAAATATGAATAGATATCATGTATCAGAACACAGTTACATCAACGAGCTAGGAGCAGTAGCTGACAGGTGTTAGGGAAAAGCAGTAGCTGTTCTCTTGAGTTTAAATAGAATATTTTTGGAAAATGACACTAAAACAATATAAAGGGCACACTGTGGCATCTTTGTAACACACTATTTTTGTAAATTTTGATCTGTCACGTCAATAAGGTTTGAAATTTTGCAGTCATAGATTCTTAGAATTGCGGGCAGCTAGTAAGAGAAAATCTTGTCCAATTTCTTTAATATAGTGATGAAAATATAAAGAAACTTGTTCTTAAGCTAATGAGCTCCAGGTGTGAAGGTGACTTGCCTAAGCTTCGAACAGATGCCCAGGCATCAGCACAGAGTCGAAGGCATTTACCAGCAGTTTCTGCCTGTTGTCTGAGAATCACCCACTCTGTCGACATACAGCTGGTCTTAGGGGTTATCAGGGCAGTTATTTCCAGGTTTCCTAAAAGCCAGCAGAGGCCTCTTTAACCACCACTTCAACAGCCCTGCCACTGGTTGTGCGTAATAAATTTTCTGTAATAAATTCATTCTCACTGAAATAACTAGAGCAGTTCCATGTTTTTCTGAAATAAATATATATTATACATTTTAGCTCTTTGATTATGTGTCCCACAATTTATTGAAAGCAAGGACTAATTTAGATTCATTGGGTTTTCAGTTAGAATACCATAAATGGAAAATATGTATTGAAGCCGTTTGCAGTGAAAATGTTGCATTGACACTAACACATATGAAACTTTAAAAGGACTATTTATACAAGAATATATATGGATTTTCTATAGTGTACACAGATATAAAATGTATTTTGATATTTCACATTACCAAATTTTCTGGCTCAGTTAAAGTCTATAGTATGCCCTTGAACTTATTTATATGTATGTATACATACACACACATGCACATTATATTTATATATATATTTCTAATATATGTTATTGAATAGTTACCATAGACCAAGATGCTATCATGAATTCTTTTTACTTATTAACTCATTTAATTCTCAAAGCAGTCCTATTTGTATATTATTATTTGTTCATTTTGCATCTAAAGAAACTAATGAACAAACAGATTAATTGGCATTTCTAAATTAACATTTCAAAAATGGAAATTAAAGCTACTCAACCTATCTTTTTAAAAAAATGCTCTTACCCACCAGACATATTACCCCTCATAATGACTTTATTGGGGAAGAGTTTGTTCTCAAATATAATTTAGGATTAGAGTTTACATCTGATATTTACTTTATCATGTTTTCTGCAGACACCACTGTTAGTTATAAAATATATTTTATTTATTTTATGTCAGTCAGAAATTAAAATATAAGGCTGTATGTATCCATTGGTAAAGAAGAGGATAAAGAGACAATAAAACAAGAAAATCTCTCAATAAGAACAGTCACAACAGAATTCTGATTGAAATTACATACGAGAAACTGAGTTAAAATTTTATTTTGAGAGATAGGTATTAAGCATTGTTCTTTGAAAGTTTATATTAGAACTTTTTCTAATATATATTTTGAAAACAAAAATATTGATCTTAAATAAAAAGTATGGGTTTAGAATGCATAGATCTGTAGACAAATTGAAAGTCCATGGCAATGTTGCTATTTACATTTCTCTTCTCCATGGCATTTATAGGAGTAAAATAATGTGATCCTGGAAGCATTCTGAGAATAAGAACCAGTGGAAGCATTTCTGGAGGAAAGGCACTATCACAGATGACACTTTTTAAAAGAATCTCATGTCACCTTCAACGGTGCCATTGCTTGATGCTGTCATTACTTGATGGCCTATATCAACGACAGCTAAACTACTCCAGTCATAGTGGAAATTGGGAGAACAGAAGGAGTTACAAGCATCATCTGTTGGCTGCTTATGAGATATTTTTTTTTAATGTCATCTAGTGCTCTCTCCTTAACCTTCCATTGATGCTCTGAATAATGCTATAATTCTAGACACCTGCTCCTTGCAACAACAAATCCAGGTCTCGCAATGTATGTAGGACAATATATGGAGAATAATTTGTTGACTAACTCAGCCACTGTGTCATTTTCCATTAGGAATAGCATCACGATACATTATTCAATGCTATGTTTTCCTAATACTAAAGTTCATATAACATAAAGATCACAGCATTTTTTTCTCTATTTTGTTTTTCTCATCATCTTAAAGGAAAGGATAAATGACATCCTCTCATGCAGTAGTCCCGTGGGTTTTCCTGTGATCAGGCACTGCTGCATTCTAACCCTTTTCAGAAAGCACTGCCAATTAGAAGTAAGTGAAAGTAACACTATTATTGGGCTAATGTTGACTTTGCTCTAAGTTTTATATATATATATATTTAAATTATATTAATATATTAAATATATTT
>NW_006433378.1:12085732-12160426 GCF_000325575.1 Pteropus alecto | reverse complement strand
TAAAATTCACTAACTATACAAATTATTGGCTACATAATTAGCAACTGAATGTGGCAATTTCTTCCAATTCTATGGCCGAGAATCTCTGAATTAAAGAATTAACAATTAGTAAATCCTATGTTTTAAAAGCTGAAATCTAATAAAGGCAATAAACTGCTGCCATTAGTAACCACAAACATATTGTATATGACTTACCATGCCTATTTTCTTGGTTCAGTGAAAGCTGAACCAAAAAAAATTTAAAGATGTAAAGATAGCCAGATATTTTCTTATCTGGAAAAAGTAAGCCAGGACATGAAGTTATGTAATGTTTGGAAGAATAGTATTTATACACTGTTACATTTTTTAGAAGCACCTTAAACTTTTATGATTATCCTAAGGATAGTTTAAAAACATCATATTCGATTTTGTCTCATAAATTTATATATATTATAAATGCATATTATATACATTACTTATATATTTATACATACATATTAAACAGACATACATATACACACACACACACACACATATACATATATATACATTTGGTTGTTCTAATACAATAGTCTTTGAATTGTAATATCCGAAATAGCAAATTGTGAAATACTTTATAGGATATCAATACGGGTTTAACTTGTAAAGTATCTTATTTTAATTATATTATTATTTGAGTTAAATTGTATAAATCACAAATAAAAGAAAAGCAATATGACTCAAGAGAAAGAGGTTTAAAGAAATAGGAATAACTAAGAAATTTATCCAAGGTGCAGTTTGTACTATTTTGAGTTCAACTTGTCAATTTTCAAGGTCTTATTTTCAGAAGAAAGGAAAAAGCAAGCAGGCTATATGTAAAAACTATCTTTCATAAAGATGAATTTAGTTTTAAAATACTACTTGAAACAATGAAATTAAGAGGTGAATCTTGCTATTTTGAGCAATAAGCTAAATATTTAATTACTACATTATTCAGATGAAATATAATCAATAAGTGAAGAGGATGGTAGATTACCCAAACAGGATTGCAAAGTTTTCCTTCTCATTTTCCTTACAGTGTTTCTTCCACATTGTGCTATCAAGAGGTGAAGTTTATTTTCCATTGGCTTTCAGTTAAGCCACATGACTGGGACAATAAAAATTTAACAAATACAGCACAATTAGATATTTGAGAAGCCCTTGCAGCGTAGTGCTTGTTCTCTTAATGCACTTGTAACCTCTAAACAGGTGAATAAACACATGCTAGCCTGCTGGGCAATAAGCAATTGCATGGAGAGAGGTCCCAGTCAACAGCACTTCCAGCCAAGGCTTTCATAAACCAACTGGCCCCAGCTAACAACCTTACTATAAGGCCAGGTGCCAAAATAACCACCTAATTTAGCCCAACCCAAATTGCCACTCTGCAGAATCATGATTTAAATAAATGGTTGTTGTTAGAAGCCATTAAATTTGGGGAACATTATTTAGCAAATTTAACTGATCAAAAGCCTGTAGATAAATAATAGTTTAAGGTGAATCACATTCAAGCTATCAGGATAATACATTACAATGGGTTCTCACAAGACATTTTGTATAAACTGAAGCCACTAAAGGAGCATATATAGGCAAATTTTGCAGTGGTAGATATAGACTCATACACACACACACACACACACACACACACACACACGTACACAAAACACCAAAAGCATAATACCTTGTAGTGAGTCCTCAAAAAAATTTCATACAAGCTACATAAACTACAGAAGTATAGATAAGCAAGATTATGCTTCCTTGATCTGAATTTCCAAACATAGATTGGATTTGCTTTCACAATAGTCTATTTTCTAAGTCCAAATGAATGAAAAATTCATGAAAAATGTGAAAAATAAGTAAATTGATAAATTATGTATCAATTTACATTACTCAGGAAAAGCCTTTCACTATGCAGTTTACGTGTATACAAATATGTGTATGCGAGTGTACATATTTATATCTCTATTTATATCTATACCTGTAAAATTTTATGTGATAAACTTTTAAGTATCTATGCTTCTGATATGAAGATGAAAAGTGAACGATCTTAATAAAAATCTAGAAAATGTGTTCTCAAACATTTTCTACAACTCCTACTTTTTATATCTCTTTCTAGGCTTGCCTAAATTCATCTCACTTACATTTATTTCACTTATCCTCCTCAGATAATGATTCTATTTTAGAGAGAGATAGAAGTCCCTTCTCTGAAAATTTTGAAACAAAATTAAATTTCTTATGTTTAAGAAAAGATTATACACAACAAAGAGGAAGACAATAGTATAGTTAGTTTTATTTTATTTATTTTGCTTAGGCTGCTTTACTATTAATAAAATTCATATAAATAAAATATATTTATCAGATAAACTCATCTAAACATAAGAAATGGATAAAAATTAAAGAACGACCAACCTATAAAAATATATTTAAATAAATAACAGTTGGAACATTTGATTTCGCCTTACTGGATATCACTATAATCATAATACAGCTATGTAAATTCTATAACAAGGAAATTAATTATTTAACAATTCTTTTAAAGTAACGTTAGAAATCTATCAATTATAAAGCAATTTCTTGACTTGAGATCAAATAATCATCCTACATACATGCAGAAATTTATTTCTGGAGTTCTAGGTAATTGCACTAATTAAGTGTATTAGTGAGTAAAACTAAACTATGTACATGAACTACTTAACATTTAAATATAAACTAATGCAGCACATAACTTCAATTTAATTTAAGAAAATACAAGACCCAATAGATCAAAATTATGATCTAATATTTTATTCATATTTTCAGGTTTATATTTCATAAATTGATCACTTTACTGACTTGTGAATCAATGAAGTAAAACATTTTATTATGTTTTGTAATATTCAATTTTAAAGACATTAAAACTGTAGTTTAGGCAGGACTTCCAGAAAGTGGACTAAGAGGCACAATAGACACTCTCCTAGCAAAATAACCATTTAACTGGTAAAATTATTTTTAAAACAAAAAAATAATAATTTAAAATCTCTGGAAATTGTCCAATGGAAAAATATTCAATCGAAAAAATCTATTAAGTCTAAGAACAGCAAGTGGTCTGTGGCATTTGTATCCTATTTGGAAGCTCTACCCCAGAACTCTACCTTGGGCAGCCAAGAAGATGGGGATTCCCAGTTTGGGGCTGTCATTTCATCCCTGGAGGGTCAGGTTGCCTACTTTTCTCATTACTCCAGCCTCACATTACAGAAGCTGTGATGTTGGTAGAAAGGACCAGTTATTTCTTTTCCCTCCCAGCCCCCACTTGCAGGTCTGAAGCTTTACTCCAGGTGTGGCATTTGGAGAATAATTGGGCACTGGTCACCCCTACTCTCTTATTCAAAAGATACAGATTCCACATCAGGAAGGGCAAGCAGAGAAGACCAGGGGACACCACCTTCCACTACCCTGCCCCCAAACACACTTGAACACTGCCCATTAACAGAATGCAGCCTTATATGGGAATGGTAGGTCCCCACCTTCGGCTCTAGTGAGGTAGCAAAGAAGTTCTGACCAGGGAGAACAGGAAATAAGGATAAGGAGCTCCTCAGGTCTGCTTGAGGGGATTGACTTTATTTGGAACAGAGAGCAGAGAACTTCATACCTAAGGACATTGTCTAAAATAATGAAGATCTTGGTAGAAAGCAATTAAGAAGCTGATGATAGTTCAGTGATAAAAGTAGAACTGAAGAACAGCCAGAAATCTAATAGAGAAACCTTAAAAAAAAAAAAAAGCTAAGAAGAGCTGTCTTGGGATCAAAGCCAACTAGGGAGTGGGAGGGCTCACAAGCCAGGTCGCACCCACTTAGGCGTGATTAGAGAGGACAAGGGACAGAATTGAAAGCACCCCTCAGGCCGCACACTGACTCATCCACACAGGGAAGAAAGTTCACTGCCACAAGGAGCTTAAACACAACTTCTGACCAAACATCAACCGAACAATAAGCTGCTCAGAGCCAGAGATGACTACAAGAGTTTAAAATTCAAGCTGCCCACATCCATGGCCACTTGAAAGGCTGTGTGTCTACCCCAAGCTTCACTCTCTTAGGAGCAATCATAGAGGAAAACTTCAAGGCTTGGCTAAATAGGCAAAAAAAAAAAAAAAAGTCACTTCCTTAAATAGTGATAGCAGCATTCAAGACACAATCATATCCAACAATAAAGGATTCAAATCTAACTAGCAGAGAGAAAACACAATGTTTAAATAAGTGGCTGACATAGAGACGGATCCTGGGTAGTCAGGCTAAAGATAAAGCAAGGAAAAATTAACTCAAAATTGATCATAGATCTAAATGTAAGAACTAAAATGATAAAACTCAGACATAAGAGTAATTTCTTAGATACCACATCAAAAACCACGGATGACAAATAATTAAATACAACTACATCAGAATTAAAACTTTTTGCTGCGAATAAAACTATTAAGAAAGTGAAAAAAGAATAACTAGAAAAAGAAGGAATATTTGCAAATCATATATCAGATAAAGGACTTGTATTCAGAATATTTAAACACTTTTAATGACTTAATAATATAAACACAAATAACTCAACTTAAAAAATGGGCAAAGGATTTCAACAAACGAGCTATATAAGTGACCAATAAGCTTCTCAGTATCCTTAGTCACTGAAAAGATTCTCAGTATCCTTAGTCACTGAAGAAATACAAATCAAAATCACAATGAAATACTGCTTCACACCCCTAGGACAACTATAATAAAATGACAGAAAATAACAGGTATAGCTGAGGATGTGAAGAAATTAGAACTCTCATACATTTCTATGAGAATGTAAAATAGTGCAGCCACTTGGGAAAGAGGTTTAGAAGTTCCTCAAAATGTTAAACATAGAGTTACCATATGACCCAGTAATCTGAGTTTGTCAATTCTATTTCTAGGTATATAGTCAAGAGAAACGACAACCTACATCCACCAAAAACTTGTACGTGAGTGTTCATATCAGCATTATTCATAACAGCTAAAGTAGAAACAATCCAAATTTCTATCAACTGATCAGCGGATACTTAAATGTATATATCCATGTAATGGAGTATTATACAGTAATAAAAAAGAGAATTAAGTACTGATACATGCTACCGCATAGAAGAACCTTAAAAACAATATTAAGTGAGAGAAGCCATTCAGAAAAACTGACACATAATATGCTTCTATTTATATGAAATGGTCAAATAGGTAAATCTATAGAGAAAGAAAGTAAATTATTGCTAAAGGGTGTCAGATTTCTTTTAGAGAGATGAAAATATTCTAAGATTATACTGTGCTGAGTGGAGTAAGAGAAAGACAAATGTCATATGACTTCACATACATGTGGAATCTAAAGAACAAAATAAACAAGCAAACAAGGACAAACTCTTAGATACGAAGAACATTTTGATGGTTGCCAGATGGGAGGGGGTTCGGAGGGTGGGTGAAAAAGGGGAAGGGATTAAGAAGTACAAATTGGTAGTTCAAAATAGTTATGGGGATGTAAAGTACAGCATAAGGAATATAGTCAATAATATTGTAATAACTGCGTATAGTGTCAGATGAGTACTAGATTTATTGGGGTGTTCACTTCATAAGTTATATAAATATCTAATAACTATGTTGTATCCCCTAAACTAATATTTTATGCCAATCGTAATTGAAAAACAAAAAATTATTTTAAAAATTTAAAAATATAAAAATGAATAGAGTCTTATCTTTAAATAAACAAATTAAATAAAGAGAAGTCATTGTATAATATTGGTTATATAAATAGGTGCTATGGGCTGAATTATGTTCCCCCAAAATTCATATGTTGAAACTCTAACACCCAGTGTGATGAAATTTGGAGGTGGGGCCTAAGAGGGTAATTAGGTTTATATAAAGTCATGAGGGTGGGACCTCATGATGGAATTATTGTTCTAATAACAATAAACAATAGGCGGCTCACTCAACCATGTGAGAACACAGCCAACAGGCACTGTCTGCAAGCTAGGAGAGCTTTCACCAGAACCTGACCATGCTGGTACCCTGTTCTGTTCTGACTCCCAGCCACCAGAACTGTGAGAAAATACATTTCTGTCATCACAAGTCTATAGTATTTTGTTATGACATCCTGAGCAGATGAAGCTAATAGGGTAAAAAAAAAATTAAATATGACAAAATACCAGAAACTGTAAAAGAAAAATAAGTAATTTGATAAATTAATATAAATTGTAGAAGGTAATAAAAATAACTATAAAAACAAATATATAAAATTGTGAAATATAGAAAAATAAATGCAAATTGAGACAATGATAGATGATTGATAGATAGATAGACAGACAGACAGACAGACAGACATATTTGTCTATCGAGTTACCAAGTATAATTTTAGATGTATATGTGCCTCTCTAGCTGGAGTAAAATTTGATAATTTACAGTGCGGCTAGGAGATTATGCCATATTTTTTCACTTAAAAATGCCACAGAATTTTAAAAGTTTCTGCTTCTATTCAGACTGTACAGCAGCATGTACAGATGTGTGTGTGTATGTGTGTGTGTGGTGTGCATTCATGTAAAATAAAAACTGAAAGCTTCTTAATAACCTCTGCAAGATTATTTTAATATAATTCCAGAGACTTTAGAACGTTCTCAACCAAAGTTATTAAAAAAAAATTTCCTAACTCCTTGAATTCTGAACATGATTTAGATTACATGAAGATGAATAGAAAGGGCATTCTGGAGGATTCACTGTATGAACAATGGAGGACAATGAATGCTACTGCATAATTAGAGCCATGGCACATTGTGGATCACAGTGAGACTGGTGCTGTAGAAAGTTCTGCGGATTATATGAAAATTGCAAATGGATAATGTAAACCTTACATATGAATAACGTGAATAATTCTTGTAATAAATTGCCCATTGTTATGCCCGAATAGATAGTAAAAATTGTAACACTTAGAACTCAAGTAGAATAGTTAATTTTCTTCTTTAATTTCTAAAAAATTTAACATTCAGACTCTCACAGTAGAAATATATGAATAGGTAGCTATTATCAAAATAAAAAATGTGTATTCATCTATGAATTCAACAGAGCAGGCAATGGAGCTCCACTTCTAGCATTCACCAGACAACTCCAGTTTGCCAACGAGACATCCTTTAATCCAAGACCATAAAATTTCTTCAGTGGCTCCAATACTTCTCTACTGAGTTAGGGGATAGACATCTCTGGTAAGGCTGAGATCCCCAGTGGATTAGGCGTGCCATGCTCTCATTGTCTTGAGGTCTTCTATCTTGGCTAAACACTACTATGGAAGCTGGGTTCAGGCCTCGACAACACAGAACTTACTCATTATTGTTCATGTTATTCTTGCTCTTATTCTCTGTTTGCTGGCATGCAAAATCATTTCTCTTGTTCTCATAACTTTTAAGGACATCAGAAAAAAATCAATAAATTTAGGTACATAAAATCAGAAAAGAAAAACAATAACGTTGATCATAGTTCTTATAGAATGGCTAACAAGTTTTAGGCATGTGAGGAAAATATACAGCTATTGCAACACAGATTCATTTATCAGAGTATTACCTTGTTGCACGGAAAAACCCATGTATTCATCTTTGTTCTCTGAACTTAACCTACTTCTCCATAATCTTAGCAAACCCCCATAAAAGTAGAGTCTTTAAGTTTCACCGTTCACCTGATGCAGAAACATTACTTTAATGGACTAAACTGATTGGATGTTTAATCTGTTTAATCTGTTATGAGGCCCATATCAGTTAGATTTAGATTCAATTGTGTTATATATCTTGAAGCTAACAGTTGTCAAAAGGTAAAAATTGATTTTTTTCTAATAACAGGATGTTAAGGAAGAAGACATTTTAGAGGTAAACTAGCTCACGGTCTTTTGTCTCATTGCTCAATATCCTTAGATAATGCCTCATAATTCAAGATTGCACCTCTAAAATCCTGCCATCCTAACATACGATTCTAGCAATAGTAAGGAGGAAGTACAGGCATTCTATTTTCTACAGAGAACTTTGCAGGCAATCTATGGAATACTTTGCATCTGTTACTTTCAGAACTTAATAGTAAAGCCATATCTACTTTAAAGTAAAGATATAAAATTGAAGCTTTATTCAAATTGGAAATGTTGCTGAGTTAAAATCTGTTTTGTCGCTAATGAAGATGAGGAATGTGGTTATTAAGAGAACACTAATTGTCTCTGACCAGATTGCTGTACTCTTTATCTGAAACACATATCAAAGAGTAAGATGAACCCTAAATTTACATTTTTGAAGAGATAAACAAAGGCTCCAAAGACAATAAGCACAATCATGTACTTAAGAATTTAACAATCTGATACTTTTTGGTGATCTTGATTAGAATAAATTGTAAATTTTCTAACCCATTCATGTATTATATGTTTATTCTTTAAGATTCTCCAACAAATCTCAGTGTTTTTCTTTATATTGGAGTAATAATCCCCTGTTAGCTAAAATGAATGTTTGGATTTTTCTTTTTATCTACATTTCACACGTGTGTAGGCAGAATAATGCCCACAATCCTACCCCTGCAAAGAAGTCCACATCTTAATCCCCAAAACATGTAACTATGTTAATTTATGTGGCAAAAAAAAAAAAAAAGATTTTGTAGACATGAATAAATTAAGGATCTTGAGATTGAAAAATCATTCTGTATTGTCAGTGTAATTATAGTGAGGCCAATTATAGTGAAGCAAAGGATCAATTAGAAGATCCTTTATAAGAAGGATTCAGCATTGTCAACCCCAAAGAGAAAGAAGTTTGAAGATGGGGGAAGCAGTCATGAGCAGAGGAATGCAGGCAGACTCTGAAGTTGGATTAGGTAAGGAAACAGATTCTCCTCCAGAATTTCCAAAAGGAAGGAATCCCTGCTATGACCTTGATTTAACCCAGTGAGATTTCTGACATACATAACTGTTAAATACAAATTTGTGTTGCTTTAAATTAAGTTTGCAGTAATTAGTTACATTAGCAACGGGAAGCTAATACACTATATAACAAGTAACAAAGTTAACACAACTTCAAGGTGCAAAGAAAATTTTGTTTCTTTATTTTCTGAAATGTAATTTTTCTCCTGGATGACCATCCTACCAGGATAAAGAAAAATGAATTTTCCAATTAATTACATTTCAGTTTTTTCCCAAGTAAATTGTCTCTTTCTAATTATTGCTCATGCTTTCATATCGCTATTCCCCCTTTCACCTTCTAATCATCCCCAAGATGGTATCTGGGTATATCGAAGACTTGAGAGATCTTATGGAGGGTAAAGGAGTCACAGATCCACTAATAGCTAATGATTTGTCTAGTTTTTTTTCACTAAATTGGTATTTATGAGGTTGGACTTGTCTTAACTAGCCATTCAGTCATAATGCTTGAAATCTATTTGACTCTGATCATGAATGTTGTGAACTCTGTTTGTTGCCTCTGAATATGCTATCTGTGGACCCTGTCAGCTCATAGCTTATACATGACCCTTCCCCAAACTTGAGCATACTTGAACTTCTGAGTTTTCTGCACATCACTCACAGTCTCTCAGGAGCCAGGAGTTTTTCCACTCATTTGAAGATTATTACACAGAAAGATGGGTAAGTGACAGAAATTGTTTATAGGATTGTATTGATATTAACAAAAAATCACTTCCTCACTTTACTTTTACTCTCTTCATGCCCAAAGTATGAAGAAAGTTCATGTAAGCTTTTTTTCTTACTTCACTTTAAAAAAGATGCCAATACAGTAATATTAGTGGGCTTTGAAAATGAACATGAAGATAATATAATATGTAGTGGAGAAATTATATATGAAAACAAAGTTTTTCAGATATTCATTTCATTTTCAACATAATTACTGATGTCATGAACTCCCTTACACTTTCCCAATTTTACACAATCTAATTCTCAGTGTAATTATTAGTTGTCCTAAATGGACTACTTGGCAACAAAGTCTGATATTTTCTGCCTCATTTCTAAGTGCTTGTAAATCAATCATGATTTCAAATCATCGACTCTGTCTGAAACAAAATGCACAATGGTGCAATGATAAAGAATGCAAATTTGTTTAAAAATGACAATTTTTCATGGATATTTTCTACTAATAGGTTAGACATGTAGTACATTGAAAGCATGGTTTATACCCTGTAGTAATTTTTAAAACATCCATTTATACTTGTCCCCTTTGGAAAGTCCAATTCTGTTAGATAGAGCATAGAGATTATATAAATTTAGTATTTTGTATCACGCTTGACTCTTCTTTTGGAGCAAGAAATTTAACTCCTGTTCTATTTTATTTGTACAAACTTCCTTCTACATAAATACTCTATACTTAGGCAAAATAAAGGTTAAGGGTTTATCTACGCCATGTGAGAATATTAAATTGGTTTTTGTTTTCAGTACAGTTATTTAACAAGAAAATTTAAACTAATAATAATATAAATGCAAACATATTGCAGTGAGTTTAATTTGAAAAATGTGCAAGTTACTTTTATATAATTAAATAGATATAGATATAATATTTACAGACATCACTCCCTCTTTTCTCCCCATATATGCAAGTGTATATATACATATTTATACATATATATATACATAAATAGATGTATATATACACACTTGCATATATACATCTATTTATGTATATATAAATAATATAATACATGAATAGAGTGATATATAGATAGAAAATGCATACACACACACACACATATGAATGTTGTGAACTCTGTTGCCTCTGAATGTGCTATCTCTGTGTGTGTGTGTGTGTATACACCTATTTTTCCTTTAGGAACTGCTATTCCTAATTTTTTCAAGTTGTCTCTATAATTAATAAAGTTAACACTATGAGTTATAGATATATAAAATCAAGAAACAATTTAACACTCAATTTGAAAAAACATTGAAATCTGTTTTACTGAGAATATAGTTCTAATATCTGTATATTATGGTATATTTAAAAGGTATAGATAGAAATATTTTCCATCATTGTCTACCACCACTTTTTAAAAAATTGTTTTTGATTCTGAGAGTAATGACATCAAATAAATATTTAAAGTTTTGGAAATCACTAAATACTATTGAATTTTCAAAATACAAGTTATTTCTGAATCTTTAGCCAGTTGTCTTTTATTAAAGTTGTTGATTCAGATAAATTTTTTCAGTGATAAATGGCAAATGAAGACCCAAGAAACAAACCAAAAACAAAAAAATAAGGCAACTTCAGGGGTCATAGAGTTGGAAAAATGTTATTAGAAGAATAGGTATGAGATTGTATGATAAACTGTGTGAATTATGCAAGAAAGTGTTTATTATACTATCATACTACTTAAAATTAAAGCATCAATAATAATAATAAAAGAATTTCAACAAGAACTTTTGCATGTATGAGATTTGGAGATTTTTCTAGTAATCAATATCAATGATGAAAAAGGTTTATGTGTGAATTATTTCCAAAGTTAAAGTGTCCATTTATATACAAAAAACTTTTGCTACTAGTTCAGCTAGAAACTCAACTTTTCTTTCTATCAATAGCAAGAACAAAATTAGATTACTCCCAAGATCTGCTTCCTCTTCTAAAGAGACATTAGTCTTTGAAACCTGATTATAAAGTTCCTTTTGTTTAGGGCTTGATTCTATTCTCAGATATAAAGATGAATCAAACTACTGTGCCTTGGAAGTCAATTATGGTGCATTTCAAATTCAACAGAATGATTTTTTAGTAGATTAAGATGTAGGGCTGTGAGGAAAACAAATTTTGAGTTTCCATGGCTATAAAAGATATGAAATGGTTAAGCTTACAGTGCTGTCATAGCAAGGTTTTTCAAAAAGACCTGATGTTTTGTCAATATTGATTCAAGCTACTTGGTGTCACTGGAGTAAAAATAATAAAGTTCTGTTGCTTCAGGGACATAAAGAAAAAAAAATTTGATTGATTCTTTCATTATCCAATGACAGCTATTATAAAGCGGAGAATAAAAATGGCAATTAGATGCTGAGTCTAAAGGGGATATATATGAGACTGTGTAAGAATTCAGTGAGTGGAAACAGCAGTCTAAAAATAAATAAATAAAACACTCAAAACTAAATATGTCTTACTTCAATGATTGGGATATTGTACTCATTTTCCTAAATTATAACAAATAATCTGTATTTTTTATTATGTATAGGTATGTTTAAAAGCCACATCTGAGTTTAATATAAGATAAAGATGCAGAATAATTTTGCAAGTCTAATTGAAAAAATAATCAAAGATAGGATACAGTTTAAAATTTATAAAGAAATTTCACAAACATTATTTCATTAGTTCATTAGAAATATGTTAGAAGCATGCTGTAAATATTCCATTTTATAGGGCAGAAATCCAAGGGCAGCAAGGTTATATTAATTTTAAATGATGTTTTCCTGGAGGCAATACTGGAATCCAGCATTTCCAAAAATGACTTCACATTCCATCTTTTCTCTCTCTCTCCTCTCTCTCCCTTTCTCGCTCTCTCGCTCTCTCATAATAATTTATTTTTGACAAACTTTATGGAATAAGTGTGCCAGTAAGAATAAAAATGAAGATACATGTACTTAATAAAATTGTATAAGAATATTTTTAAAGGATACACACACACACACACACACACACACACACACACACATATCTCCCATATAAATAAAACTAAAATTAAAAGATAAATTTAGTATGATTTATGAATAAGGATATTTTCAGTTGGATAGGTACTACATTAACTAGGTTAAAATCATGTACATAGTTACAAATATGTAATCAGTAATTGTTTATTTTATGACCTTAAAATATAAGAAAGAAAAAAATAAAAATAAAAATAAAAGAGAGCTAGTTTCACCCCTACTTGAATTTAGAGATATTTACTCATTCATTTTACAAATATATCTGTAACACTCACTCTTTGGGAGACGTTATAAGATGCTAAAGATAGGCCTTTGAGGCACGCTTCTCTTTCTCAGGTCTGCTTCCACGTCTGGAAGTGTACTTTCCCTTCTAATAAAGCTTTTCTTTTCTGCTGTTAAAAAAAAAGATGCTAAAGATAAAATAAGCACACCACTTGCCCTCCTGGAGGTTATAGTCTAATACGGAAAATAGACACTGAATAAACAAAGGTAAGTGTTATCAAGATGAAGTGCGAGTTGTTACTGGAATGTAGAGGATGTAAACTTTAACTTGTCTTGAAAATGGGGTGGAAGGGAGAGAAAGATTATTAAAAGAAAAATGAGCAGGAATTAACCAAAAGAAGTAGGAACAACATTTCTAGAACAAGAAATGTCAAGGTAAAGTGACTGAGGCAGGTATAGAAAAATTCATTTCAGGAAATGAAAGAAGCTCAGCATTGGACATCTTAAATGACAAGTGCAAAAGAAGTTCGAACTGAGTGTAAAGAGATATATAAGAGTCAGATAATATAAGAAAATGACATTTAGTGTTTGGTGCTTTTCTTAAGGGCGAAGGGAAAACATTGAACTATGTTAAGCAGCAAATCCACAAAATGGATTAGTGTTATTAACATAAACGCTCTGTTTTCAGTGTGTGTAATAAATTGAAAGAGCTAACACAATTCACCGAATTTCTCATTGGTAAGCCGTGTTTACATTAGCAAAGTCTATAGATGTGATTTTAAATCACACTGCTATGGAATTTGCCCCAATCTCACTATTCTTTATAATCTTTTTGACATTGAGTTAGATGTTAGTTTCTATTTCTTGTGATGTTTATAGTATTATTTTCTTATCAGAAAATTAAGACATAAAATACTGCTTTATTCTCTATCTGTAACAAAAATGGGAAAAGTATAGGTATACAAAAAGGCCCACATATTTTGAGAAAGCTAAGAGAAGAATATTGATACATGAGTAATACTCAAAACTAACTTTGTGCATAAAGTAGACAAGTAAAACAGGAATTTGGAGACCATCATGTTTGACTTAATAAATTGCCCATCTATAGTCATTGGAATTTCTAAACCTAATATTTACATTTAGGAAAGTCTGTCTATATGTAGGAGGAGAGAAGATGAGGTAATATGAGGAACAGAATGACCGGGTGAAGAGATTTGTTGTTGATGCTTTATTATTTTCTTTCTAGACGGAAACACTAGACCCTGTTGAAATGACTATGAGAAAAAAACAGGTGAGAGATTGAGATGGAAGACCTAGTAGAAACTGAGAAACTTTTTCCTCATCTCTCTCTTACCACCATCACAAGTTGGCCACAGCAATTCTATGCATCACCTCAGACAAGGCAGAAACTGCATCTCCACAGTACATGCCATGTAGACATGGGGTTAAAAAAAATAAAGTTCTAATTAATCCACAACAAACTGCATTTTCTCTCACACTGATCATCACTGAGTCACATTCTACTTCTATAAACCTGTGGTAGTAGTTAGAAATAGGCATCTTTTCAAAGATGAGTAACTATTTACCTTATGTTCCATTAATCTCCATATCGATTTAGGCAACATTGTCCATTTTAACAAATAAGCTACAAATATACAATAGAAAAAAAAATCCAATGGAAATTATCTCTTTCACACATGATCCTCAGTTTCTAGTAAGAGAAGGGGTGCTCTGCTACTTGCAAATGGTCTCGAACTGTGGTACCTAGCCCAGCAGCACATTGTCACCTGGGAACCTATTATAAATGCATATTATCAGATATTCTACATGGGCCTAAAATCCAAGAAACCACAGTAATCTGTGACTGAACAAGCTCATTGGGTGATTCTGACGCACACTAATGTTTAGAAAAAATCATTTTCATAATAATTTTCAAAATATTGAAAATATTTGTTTTTTTATACCAAAATGAAAATATGAAAATATGATAAAATATAAATGGCAGACATTGCCCACATTTGTTTCATACCCCTTTTATTTTGAAGTATATTATCACCCCTTTAAATGTTCTCTTAGTGAATATCTTCTCTGTTTTTTATGATTAAGAAAGCAGCTGCACTTCTAAGCCTAACTCTTCTCTTTCAATTTGAAACACCTACGGAGGTAGGGATAACTGAAAAATAGTTTGCCTAAGAAAAGAATACTGAATCCTGATGCAAAGGAGAAAAAAGGGAGGACATTTAATGCTAAGGTTTGGAGGCCATTCTGTGTGAAATATCAATTTATACCATCTCTTTAGGGGAGGGGTTTATACCCCTTTTCTCAGCTCTCATATCTCTGAATCTTAATATTTATAAAATAGAATGAATGATGTCCAACAGTCTCTGAAGTCCGGATTCCTCTAAATTTGTATCAGACTGAAAATTTTAGTTGTTTCTGATGTACGACATCATGTCTCTAAATGTTCTGGTGCAAATCCTGAATATCAAAAGGCCAGAAACACAATAATGCTTGTTATAACCATCACACATGATGGAAATGTAAACTTGAAAAAGGTCAGAATCGTAGAGGAGGACTTTGCTATTTCTCAGTCATCTAAGGCACTTTAACTTATCACCTAGTTCATAACAAAGATTATACATGAATTCCAAATGATTGGATATGAATTTCTTATCAAGATTATACTCCAACTAATTAGCCCATTTTTATTATAATTTTAAACCTATCATCTGTGGGTTTTTTGATACCCTTCACAGGTTTATGTAGAAAGGAAAGTAATGTCAACCTATATTTATTTTTTAACAAAGGTGATAGAAAAAAGTTACAACACAATCAGTAGTTTTATTAGTTTTTTCTGTTAGCAAAACTTTCCAAAGATGTGTGAATTAATGTTTATAGAAATGAAAAATATTTACCACATGAAATAGACAGTTTTATGATATCGTCTACCTGCTCATGCATCAAACCAACAAAAAGCAATTTATAATTTTCTAGCTATATTATATCATAGCAACCAAATGTTTGAGCTACATTGAAAGTGGCTACTGGAGCCATAATTTTGGTCACAGCCTATGCCACAATGATTGATTGGTAAAATTGGATTTTACTCTGAAAGTCTCAATCTATTTAGGTCCAACAAGTGAAATAACTGTATCGACCAATTTGGGTTTGAGTAACCACAGCTTTACACTGACGCCTCTAACTGATGCTGTGTAGTGACAGTCTAGAGTCAAAGGGGAATTATTTTTTCTACATAATCTTATTTTCTATGCTTTTTTAATGTAGAATATCCAGATAGAATCTACAGTAAAAAAGGAGTGTTCAGAAAATACCAAGGGATACATGTTGCAGATGACATTATGCAAGGCCTAGTAAAAGGTAAATTTCCCTGAACGACGACAGAAAACAATTTGTTGTCTTAACCATTTTTTAAAACTAATTTAAATTACACTAGATGATCCCCAAGTGATTGTCACATATTTGATTTTTGTACTTTGAAACCTTAGCATAGTTTTGGCATCTTTTTGTTTGCTGTTCAATTTGTATTACATAAAAAAAATTTTGGCACTCTTAGGAATATAATATATTCTGTTACTTTCATTTTCATGTCTTTTGTTTTCTTGGAATTGTGTGTATGTGAGACAAGGAAGAAATTATGAATATATTTTTTTGTGAAGATCGTGGTTATTTTATACAACTGCCAAAAATTACAGAAGTTTTAAAAATAAAGAAATTTAAAAACAAAAAGCATGACAGAAAGTGTATGCTCTATGTGGAATGTGGATGAGATGATGTAAATCTATTGAGCAAATAACATTTGAAAAATTTGACTAATTTTCAAAGCCATGCGAGATAAACATATTAATTGTGTGTGTGCATGTACATTTAAATCAAATCATCTAATAATTTTTTTGATGAATTTGTTGTGCATATTTATTTATTCGGTCATTCATATGTTAAACAGATCTTGAAAAGTTTAATTGTATTAGACATGATAAATATAAAATAAAATGTCATTAATGTAAAATATAGTTATTAATGTCAAGTCGGCTTCATTTGGTTCATGTTAAGAATGTTAGCACATTTTGTGTATCACTTAGTTGATCATATATTTTTAATTCAAGGGGAGGGACTAGTTGATAACATTACAAAATTTCTTTGGGAGATCACAAAATTGTGTGTCTTTATAAATCTAAGAGGAAAGCAGTGTTATTAATTTTTTCCATGGACCTCATCCATATGATTTAAAGAAACAATATTTTACATGCTTAGCTATGAGGCTGAGATATTTCCTGACTTGGGAATATATACTGAAGTGAGACTATGCTGAAAATACCAGACAATATATTAGACTAGTCTAAGCGATCACAATGAGGACAAGCCCAAAAAGAGGTCACAATATGAGTACAAGAAAGAGTGGCACATAATTTAAATGGATGCTTTTTTATTTAACAGTCTCTGTTTAAATAATATCTTTATCCTGCCACTATAAAAGAGAAGTGCTTGTTATCTACTGTCAAAATCAAAAGAGGCATTTTTATATGTCAGGAGGTGCCACTTTCTTTTTCTTCACTATTAAAAGCCATCTACTGTAACATGAAGCAAAATCTTTAAGCTTTCTAACACTCCTCTGGGCTCCCTCCAAAAAGCAATTTATATCAGCTGGCAAGGTCATTAAGGAAACTGGTCAAAATACAGGTGGGAAATGCAACCCTGCTGGGTAGAGTCTTAATGCTTCCATTTATCAGGAGCACAAGGTCCTATCAATGGTGTTGAGTATTAAACTTGATTTTCCAAGAATCCCATGGCAATTGCCAACTTGAGACAATCTAAAATATGTTAGAAACGTAATATAAATCTGCAGGTATGTTTCTTAAAAGTGTATACAAATGTATAAATATTTTAATGATATATGAGTATTTCAAAGACAATATGAAGCTAAATATTTTTTCTGCAAAATAATATTGCAGCACATTGTATACTCACGGAAATTTTAAGAAGTCTTTTCTCTACTCACTGATTTCTAATATTCTGGGCTTCTCTGGGAAAATTACTAAAACACCTTGACCTAGATTTCATGTGCCCTTATAGTGAGTTCCTGGTGGGGTAGAAACCACACACACACACACACACACACAGAGTTACATATACTGGATTTTTTTTTTTTTTTAATTAAAGTAGCAACATTGCCCTTTTGTCTTTTCTCAGAGATCCCTATCTGGAATGCCTGCAGGAATGTTTCAAGGTCTTTTCAGGAGCTGTGTCCAGGAACGTTAGGGCTTTGTAGAGATGATGTTCCTCGCATCAAAGGGACAGCGCTGACCAAATCAAGTTTCTAAAATTAGTGCCAGAAAAAATAAAATAAAAATAAAAATAAAATTAGTGCCAGATCTCCAGAAAATAGAGAAACTAACATGGACTTCTTGTAATTTCTTTTTCCCTTTTGCCTTTTTATTTCTCCCTTTAATACCTACTTTGCTGATGTGAATCTTCTTGCTGTTTGCTCACCTTGTTTGCTCACAAACCTCTCTAATGATAGTCTTCTCAGGCCAGTTTCTCACTTGGGCATTATGCCTTCTTTTTCCTGGTCTCCCTGATTTCAACGTTTTCTCTCACCTCCACACCACTACCTTAAAAAAAGTAAAAGGAGCACACACTCAGATACATATATTTTTAGTCCCTGCCTTTGATCCTGCTAGTTATTAGCTAGTTACAGCAACTAACTTTCCTCCAAAAAAGTCATATATATTAATTCAGATAAAAATGTTCAAGCCCAAAGTGATATACCTTTAAAATATATTTACATTTCTGAGTGTGTACCATTAAGGTAGATAGCACTTTATACTTAAATTTTCAGGTTTAGATAGTTTGCTAAAAATGTGAGAGAGGTTATTTCATTGAATTCCAATACCACAAAAGTCAAAATCAAAATAAATATTCTGATTAACAAAAACTAAAAACCTATGAAATAGAGTTCCAGACAGGGAAAAAAACTGTTTTTAATGAATAAGATACAGAGATATTAAGTTGTATGAGATGACTAAAAAAAAAAAAAAAAGGTTAGTGGTTCAGGGCACTTGGGAGGGAAGACTAGCGCCAGGATATGTCGTTTATTTCCTCCATGAAGCAGTCACTAAGATGGATTTGGACACACAGGAGATTTACTATAGCAAGTACCACAAAAACAATGAGTTAGGAAGCACAAATAGGTGGGGTGAGCTATCAGCTACCTGTAAAAGAGAGAAGAAAAGGAGGATTGGGTAGAAAAGAGCCTCAGATTGTGGCAGTCCTGATAAAGACTCAGCCATGCTGAAGGAGTGTCTCAGTGAAAGAGTACCTGTTTGAGGAATCGTGCATCAGGCAGAAATGTTCTAAATCTTATGCTCTTCATTGTGTTGCAGGCAGACTGGGAGAAGTGTGGCTCTAGTGTGAAAGTTGAGGCTGAACCGAGGTTGAAGTAGATGGTGGCTTTGAGCTGACTACACTCATCAGAGCAGCTCCTCTTGGAGGAAGATCTGTGCAGGATATTCATGGCCACCACACAGGGCTGGGAGTTCCCATAAACACTTAGCTGTACATGAGATTTCAAAATTAGATATTGAAATGTGTTGAAGTAGGTAAAATGTTTAATAATGCTATGCTACTAATTTAATATGTAGCCCTATTATTGTTTTACAAACTGAAACTTTATACAAACTTTCTTTTTTTTTTTTACAAGTATAAAAGTTATGGTTTTTACTCATAGAGTTATGTTGTTTGACAAAGAGTGACAAACGAGAAGCAGAGAAATCTTCCAACACTATTTTTCAGCAAAAGGGTTTAAAATACTCTACAAACTGGACTCAATGTATATTTCCTATCTCAAATCTTAACACCACTACAAAGGAAAATTGTGCTTTTATTATAAATTGTATTCATTACTCTCTGAATTTTTTTTTGCCTTTATATTTTTGTTCAATGTTTCTTGCAGTTAGAATGTTTCTTCATTTGAAGAAATTAGAAAATTCTGCATCTGTGAAGAATTCCTGGATTTTTCTAGAACTATCAGAATTTGACACATCTTTTGTATTTAGGTAGCATTTTTTCTTATGTCCTTTATGTGGCATAGTTACATATGCATGTATTTTTTTACTAGAAGTTTGGGTTTATTTCTTGAAATAATTTCAAATACTGAAAAACAGTAAGTGAACATCTTAGGCTACTTGGCATAAACTAGAAAATATCAACCCTTCAATGAAAACTCAGGGACCAATAAATATTGACTAAAAGCCAATATTAACTCAAAAACCTATTATTTAAAAATATCTCTGTGAGTTTACTCTTCCAGTTGAATCCTGTGATGCAGCGATAGCCAAGTTGTAGTAACTGACAACACATAGATTATCGAGAAGTGCCATTTATGAGAATTCATTTTTTGACCCTATCTGCCATGAGATTATTTCTGTGAAAAATAAATTTAGAATGACCAATGGATTTGGCAATGTCGAGGCATTCTGTAACTTTTCTAAAAGCAGTGTCAGTAGAAGCCTGACTAAAGTGTATTAAGCTAGAGGCTGTCGATCACGACAATGAACCTGAACTAGAAAAGTTCCAGAAAGAGATAATCCACTATTGACTAGACATTAAAATACAGGCAAAGCCAAAACAAACAAACAAGCAAAAGAAACTACAAATAACAAAGAAAGAGTAAAATGTTTCATGAACAGGACTTACTATTAGATGATGAAATCTGATGTAATATGGATAGAATCAGATACCTTGATTAAGAGATAAAGAGGGTAAATTTATTTAGATTTCTATAAAGAACAGACGTGGGAACACTTCCTATAGGAATTTATCATCACTTTACACTGGATGTCATGTTTGTTGGAGAGCCAGTATGAACTATATACAGCTGATAGGCTCACCATTCAGCACAAACTGCATTGCTGGACTCTCTAGATTCCAAATTTTAAAATTAAGCAGAAAATTCATCACTTGCCTTTTGCTCAGTATTGTGGACTGGTCCATTTTTCCTGTTCAAGATAGTTTGATTTGGATTATTTTCTTTCTTTTTTAGTTAAAGAAACAAGAAAACTGATGTTTATATGGAATTACTTATAAATACATGGTATATTAGTAAAATTTGTTGTGACTCAGTTTCTTTATAAGCCATGTAATACTTAATCTCCTAAAATAATCAACCTACCTTAACAGTTAGATCAAACACACAGATCGAACACACTTAAGTCAAATATCAGTCTTGGTGCTAATGCGTTACTAGCATTACAAGCGAGAGCAAAGAAAACCACATGTGTCCCAATAGAAATCATGCCCTTACCTCTCCCTTAATAAAAAGGGAGTCATCTTATGTTTGAGCACCTCCTATTGTGATTATCCATTTCTCATTATTTTGTTTTTTTATTTTTTAACAGACTTATTGGGATATAATTTAAATACATGAAGTTCACCCATTTAAAGTGCAAAATTCAATGGTTCTTACTATATTTACAGAGCTGTGCAGCCATCATCATCATCTAATGTTTGAATATTTTAATCATCCTCCCAAAATAAACCTTGCATTGTTTAGCGGTCTCTCCCCACTTCTTCTTGATCCCCTACACCATTCTGTCCTAGGCAACCACTAATCTACTTTTTGTCTTTGTAGTTATGCCTATATCCAGTTATGAAATAACTGGATATTTCATCTAAATGGAATTACATAATATGTTTAAGCAACTATCTTTAACAGATGGGAATGGTTACTTTTGACTTAGGTTGCTAATATTTGACATTTTTGCCACCTTGGGAATTGCTTATATTTGTGTCACTTTCTTTAAATTAATTATAGCCTATATTCTTTATAGAATACATATTATATAAATTAGTTATACTTTACGTTAATAGTTTTCCAGTATGAAGCTTTTAGGTTAAAGTACCCCAATGCATTTCTCTTTGAGAACCAACAAAGAAAAAAAGAAATGTTTTTAAGTTATTATCTGCATTAAAAAAAATTGCTCATTGTTTATATTGATTAAAGAATAAACACATAAGAATCTTCACAACCTAGATCCAGCCTATTTCTTCAGTTGTTCATTTTAAATAAGGACAGGCACTGGCAATGGCGGCCATACAGCCAGGCACCAGGGAAGAATAAACTGGGAAGATTGAAAATAATAAAGTCTGGGAAAATAGAATAAGAATTGACTAAGGAGGTGGCCCAAAGCAAGTGGATTGTGCTGTATCACATCATTGCCTACCAGAGAGTATCTACTATTGTGAAGACACTGAAAAACTAAGTGGAAAGGATGATTCATTCAAAGGAGATCAACTGGCATTTGTTCTCGGTAATCCCATGCTCCTACAATGGGCCAGTGGTGGCTGAGTTGGAAACTGATGGGCTTATTAGCATATGCTTTCTCTTATCAAGGCCAGTGTAATTACTAACGTTGCTAGTTATCTGACCTGTCAGTGCCAGAGATTTATACTGAATATTCGATATGGTACCATTCTTTAAAGAGACCAGCCACTTAATGTCTACTAGATTACATAGAATCATAAACCTTGCATCCATTAATAGTAATGAAAAAGATATTAATTTCTTCCCATCCTGGAGAAATCAGTAATTCACTTTTCTGTGGTTCATACATAGATTAGATCTGTTTTTGTCTCCTCTGCTGACAGTGTCTCTGCCAGAGCTTTTTGAGTAGCTGAGCTTCTGCAAAACTTCACCCTGGACCAGAGGACCCATTCATAGTTAAGAATTTTAACAATGGATGAACAGAAAAAGAATCCATTAGTTATACTTTATCTATAAACCAGAAGTTATTGGCCTGATAGAATGTGGAATGACCTTTCTTCTAAAATGTCAGCCTGAGGACAGTACTCTGCAGTGTTGTCAATTTGGACTCAGGAATGCAGTGTAAGTGCTGAACCAATTGAGATTATATGATGTTATATCCCCGATAGCTAAAATGTAAGAGAAAAAAAGAGTGAAAGCAGAATTGACTCCACTCATTTGCACTCTCTGTGACTGATTTGAGGAGTTTAGACTTCCTAACTCTGCAAATTTATGCTTGAGGAGTACATGGCACCTGGGTGGATCACATCGGGGAGAGGTTTATTCCACATATGAAATCAGAATTTCTCTTATTCTAATATTATAATTATTATCTAGTAATTCGGAGACTGATGTTGATAAAACATCAAGTAGGAAAAGGAGTTACTTGGCTATGGCTTTCGACAATGATTATCACATAGCACTAAAGTTACTGCAATGTGTGAGAGCAAGAAGCAAATTGTCTGAACTTGAGACATTTATTGCAATGCTACATGGTGCATCTTTGTCTGGTGATAGCAGTAAACAGCAAGTACAGTCATAAGGCATGGTGAACAGGGCTCGGACATAGGCATAACACCTGGACATGCAGAACAACTGGCCAAACATGTAGGAAATACAGGGTGGGTGGTAGAGAAGGAAAATGATTAAGGCTCATATGACTTCAGAACACAGAACGCAGACTGTAGCTTGTTTCAGTAATCTTTCATTTTATGGCTTTTTAAGAGTTTGTAGGATCCGCCCTGTCTTAGTTCAGGCTGCCATAACAAAACTACCAAAGATAGAGTGGCTTAAATAACAAACATCTATTTCTCCCAGTTCTGGAGGCCTTAAATCTGAGATCTGGGTAACGACACGGTGGAGTTCTTTGTGGGAGTTTTATTCCTGATTTGGCCGCCAGCTTGCTATATCCTTACATTGTAGAGAAAGAGAGATCTTTGTTACGTTTTTTCATATAATAGCATTAGCCCCGTTCGTGAGGGCTCCTCGTGACATAATTACCCCCTAAAGATGTCATCTCCAAATAGCATTGCACTGGGGACTAGGGCTTCAACATGTGAATTTGGTGTTGGGAGAGATACAAACATTCAGATCATAGCATACCTGAAGTAACAGAGTACACTTAATATGTGTGTAGATAAAAAAGAACAAGGAGTTAGTTGTAGTGTTGTTCTCCCCATATCTGCTCACACCCTGTAACTTCTGTCGACAATTTCCTGCACGCTGACAGCTTCTTACCACAAACACCTGTATATCTCTCTGTTCCTCTACCTGAGGGATGTCTTCGGTACCACAAGATCATACTCTGCTAACTCAAGTCAATATAAAATTTTGCTTCTGTGCATCCTCCTTTGGCGACCCATCAAAAAATAAGGGACAGGAGTCAGTAGGAAACACCTAGCCTCCCCAACTTCTTAAGGAAAAGTTATGATAAGTGTTACCCAGTTTTTTCAGAAAACTCACACTGAGATTGAGCCAGAATTGTCTTAGCATTGCCGTTAGTTAATAAATTCTTTATTAACTTTCCTTCCTTTCATATATCCCAATCCCCATTGTCTCATTTGTCCTAGGACCTCCTGCCAAATAAACTGCCTCAACTCAAGTCTTGCTTCAGTGTTGACTTTGTGCTTGGAATTATGTATAAAATTTGATTCATTATTTTGATGAAGTAATTTTTAGTTTAATATTATTTTGAGAATAAATTTCTGCGAAGCTCGTGTCATTAAAGTTTCAATTCAAATCCTCAAAACAATTATATTGTTTAAGAGATTAGAGTAACAGATGGCTCCAAAATTCAACACAGAAAACTGATTTTCAGTATTTTAGTTAGTAAACGTGGTAGTCAAAATAATAACTCTTGTTCTCCCAAAGATGTCCATGGCCTAACACCAGAAACCTGTTATATTACATGATAGAGGAGAATTAAGGTAACAAATGGATTGTTTGCTAATCATCTGATATTAACCTAGGATTACCCAGTTGAGCTCAAGGTAATCACAAGTGTCCTTAAATGTGAAAGAGGAAGGTGGAAGAGTCAGTGTCAGAGTAATCTACGTGGGGAAGACGTGAAACCTTGATCTTAAACTCCTAGCCGCCAGAAATAGTTTTCTAGCACTGCGAGAAAATAAATCATAGTTTCATTGTGTAAACCACCTACTCTGTGTTTTGTTATGGTAGTCCTACCAAACTAATATAGACTCCTAAATATTTTGCTATATTCCAGATGTAATAATATGTTGGTGTTTTTCCTTTACAAAATTGCATTTAATTAACTTGTCACAACAAAATTATATTTTAAAAATGCTTTTGAAAAGTTGGAAATAGAGATTTCTTTTTCACTACAATGGATAGAGTTATAGATAAGTATATTTTAAAATAAACTTTTTTTTTAATAATAGGATAAAATATTATTATTTAGGACTTGATTGATATGCTCCAAGTTTGAAAGCCATGAATTTACTAAAGACATTTGTTCTTTCCTTTTCTCTCATGTGACCTGTAAAGCAAGACAATGTTGACATAACACTCCCATCCCAAATTAAAGTAGCATAATTGGGCAAAATTCTTCTAAGATGGATCCCTGAAGCACAGTGTCTTCACTAAAGCTGGGGAGCAGAGACAGAGAGACAGATGGATGCAGTGGGCATACAGGTAGAGGTTGCCATATGCCATTTTAGTTTTATAGGCAGAACAATCCTTTAAAAATTCTTAGTCATTTGGATATTTAAATTTGTACAAAAATTTACCCTTATAACAGATTTCCTTATTTTGAAAATATTTTCAAAATGGAATATTTTGTAAGAGAAATATAAAATAACCTCACATTGTTCTTTGGAGAAATAACAAACTGGTGCTTTGTATATCTAAGTGCAGATGGTGCAGACTAAAATTTAGTAGATCCATGCCCTTGAAGGATTAGAGAAATAATATTTTACCCCAAATAGAAATTATATAGATGTGAGAGAGCACTGACCAGTGCCTAGTTCACTACTATGGGCAGCAGCAGTTGGATGGAGTAATTGGGCTGGTTGTAGATGTGCAGGAAAACATGCAGTGTAGTAGACACAGTACACAACCTTGATAATGTGTGCATGGAAATTGGGTAAAATAATACTCTCTGAAATAAAATAAAAAAGTAAAATAAAGTAAAGTAAAGTAAAATAAAATAAAATAAAATAAAATAAAATAAATAAAATAAAATAATAAAATAAAAACAACCTTTCAGACTACCACCAAATGTGCTGCAGCTGATATGGGCTGAGGCTCTGAAGCAGAACACCCAGAAACAGCTTGAAGTCAGGGAGAAAATAAAGTGAAGAACAAAAACCTTTACATACAGTTAAACCTTCCCTCTCTTCAAATGGGATACCCTAAACTCTGTACTAATCCACTTGCACATCCCAGGGTGCACCCAGGTACAAAGTATATACGTGTCTTAGGCAGTCTTCGCCCTGAGGGAGGGCAGATAATGTGAAGTGGCAGGAATCAGATCTCTCCAATTGTTATCCTGCTACAGAATTAATTATTATATCAATTTGTAAAGCTAAGATGACTATTTTTTAAAATTAAAATGATGTCTCAAGCAAGAATTTTACACTGGATTGAACATTAAACTTTTCTTTTTCTTCTTTGAATATATACACACATAGAGACCCACAGAAAATACTAGCATATAGATAAACCTCTCTACTTTCTTTCTGAATTTTATTTTGTTTCATTTCTCTTAGAGGAGAAGACTATCTGAATATTTCGCTTTATTACAGAATCAGGAAGCCTATCAAACAGGAAGCCCACGGGTGAGGCTGAGGAACCAAGGGCAGTCTACAAACTCAGTTTGCAGGCTAATAGGTTTAGTGATCTTTCTTCCAGTGAAACAAAAACAATAAACAGATACACATCTTAAAATATATATATATATCATCTATAATAGAAGTATAAAGTGTGAATGTTAAAATAATTTTTTAAATTATCTATTTTTCTCTCTTAGTTTAAGTTTAAAAAAAAAAGGCCCTCAGAAAAATAACAAGATAATTTTACAGACAGATACAAAAATAGAGGTGGATGTGATCAGGGCAGATTGTCAAGACACCATAAAGACAACATAATTAAACTTTACAACCCATTAGTAGGGAAAATAAAATGTTTGGTGAAGAAAATAAAGAGTGTTCTCAAGTCATAGGGGAGAAAAATAGGGAATACACTTAAAAAAAAAAAAGATGACAGAAGAAGAAGAAAAAGAGAGCTCTAAATTAGAACTGTGCACAATTAACTTTTATTATGGATTTCTGAAGTGTAAGAAAGATATAAATTCAGAATTCTAATTTTCTCTTACAAATAGCTTCCAAATGCCAACATTTATTTTTAGAATGTTTTAATATGCGAATCTATTTAGGAAATGCCTTTAATTTATTTTATTGAGGATAGGTTCTAAGCAAGCCATGAAATAGAAGAAGCAATGTTGAACATTGTATCCTTCCTACTATTACCTACTTTCTAGGGTCACAAGGTTTTCATGTTAATTTCATATTCACCATTCAGGTAGCTTCCATGATTAAAGATTTCAGAATATCTCTTTCTCTTCAAAAGCCATCTGTTCTAACTTCTAATTACTCAAATACCTGCTCTCTGCTCTGAGACATCTGAAAAAAAATTGTATTGCAACTATATTATAGGCAAATATCCCTTCTTGTATGCACACAAATAAAAATATGCATTTTAATTCAGGGCTCTTCAATGTCTTAACACAGGGCCTCATATTTGCTCACTAATTTCAATATGACATTTTGAATGAATCTTTCAATGAGAATATTTTCCAAAACCATACTTCTTTAGGAATATTGTTGCAAATTATAGGAAATTAGTATGTTTTAATGATATTTCATCAAGTAGCTTTACATTTTAAATTATTCTTTTACTTATATTTTTAACAGTTTTAAAAGATTGGTTTGACCAGCAATGACTAGGGAAAACAAAGTATAAAAGTATTTGTGCTTCCATGTTCAAACGAGAAACTGTCGTCATTATACACACATACAGGAAGAGAGAGGGACAGAGAGAGAGAGATTGAGAAAGAGAGAGATTGATTTTGCTAAGAAAGCATAGTCTTTAAAATATACATGTTTGTTTTATCTACTTTTACTTCTCATAAAAGCTTTTTCCTTTTGAAAAATAATTGTCTTCTCATCAGATAAAAGTGTAATGAAAATACTGAACTAAAGTAATTTATATATTTCAACTTGCTATAATCTAGGCATCAATATTTTGGAGATTTTTTTATCTATTGTATTAGATAAATTTCCTTAAGAATATGTCTGTATAAAAAATGTAATTGTTGGAGATATACATAGAGCTTGGCATATGTTAGTAGATGGAAATTATGAATATGATAATTAATGCATATTTTTCAAGCATATTTTTCCTACTTGTTCATGAAAACAGTAATAATATAACGTTACTATTAAGTATTTAAAATATCTAAATTATTTTATTAAAGTTTGATTCATATTTTAGAGAAAAATAGATTGTCTTTGCAAGTCATCAAACAATATAACACTTGATAAGAAAATTATTTTTAAATATTTAACAAGTCTACGGCCATGCCACCCTGAATAAGCTCGATCCCATCTGATCTCAGAAGCTAAGCAGGGACATGCCTGGTTAGTACTTGGATGGGAGACCACCTAGGAAGATCTGGTGCTGTAGGCGTAAAAAAAATAAAATAAAATATTTAACAAAATACATCATCACCCTCTTCTTCACTTTAAAAATCTGTCACCTGATATCCTATAAATTCACCAATGGCAGAGAATGCTTCTTATTTTCCTTGATTTACACAGTGCATAACATATCATAAGTACTAAGTAACTTCTGAATGAAAGAAAATGTTGCATTAATTAATGAGCTAACTCTTCTCTCTTTGTTCACATATCCTTTCCTCCAAACCGTGCCCCCACTCTCCAAAACATTGTTGGTAAATAGGAAGAGACATAAAAACTTGATTTTTAACATATTCATAATATCAAATTTAATTGAGTTTTATTGTAGATCATCAATATTTTGATCACTCTCTTATTGTCCCTCTTAAACCCTCACTTTATCTCATTACATAACCTTTATCCTCATTCAGCTGAGGTCATTTTCTAGTTTACTGAATAAAGATTGAGATTATCTGTAATTAAATAGCTCATTAACTCACAGTATTTTCCTCAATGTTTAAATAACCTTTTATTATTTCATTCTTACCCCTTTTATTATTATATGAAATATGAAAGAGAGAGAGCTCTTCAAATACATGAATTTCTGCATTCTATTTTCCCAGTACTGTGTTTATATCTATGTATATTTTTTTATTTTACAAAGCCAGAAAATCTGAAATTATTATTTACTAACCCAGTGTTTTAATGCTCACATTAAATTTGTTTTTCATGTCTTAGTGTTTTTTCTCTGAAATGTTGCTCAATTTCTTAATTTAGCATTCAGAATCACAGTAAAGATGTAAAGAGAAATAGATACCCTGCAAGTTTAAATTTCAGAAAAAGTCATTAGCAAATCAGCCATTTTAAAGAATTTCATAGAAATTATAGAAAGAATATGGGATTGGAATAAAAGAGAAAACAGATTAAAAACTGCATTCTAAATCATGCTCAGGAGAAAGCTACTGGACATTAAAGATGGACATTAAAAGTGTTTCATGATGTTAATTGTTAGAGGATTAACTATTTGGAACAGCGTAGGTGTTCACTTTCTTCTAATGGCAGAATTTAAAGTCAAGGTGCTTGGCCTGTGCCAGCCTGTGCCCAACTCTATGTTTTAAGGAAGATATAGCTACTATCTCAATGTGATTTGCAACCTACTCTTGAACTCAACATTTCAAATTAACTCCTATATAGAGGGAATACATTATTTTAATGAGTAAAATCTGAAAAGTCTACAGGACTAAAATTGCCTCTGGAAAAGCTTAAGGACATGAAGACAGAATTAGCCACTCATACTCCCCACAAATTAACTCTGAGGTAGTTAGCAATATGGCCCTAACTTTCTACCAGTGTTAGAGAATCAGAATTCTCTAACCAACGGGATGTTAGACTCCAGAGAAAATTTCAAAACAAAACATAACAGAAAAAATAAAATGAAGAAACAAACTGAAGTAATTCACAGACACAATCTGAAACAAATTAAATGGGAATTTCTAAAAATGGTATCTGATCATTAGTATGTTTTAATGTTTCTCATGTAGTTCCAACATGCAGTTGGGGTTCAGAACCACTAGTTTACTCATTGGTTTCATCTATGAACTTGGCAGAAGTACTTGACACAAGTGTTTCTCCTCAGGGCAGCCAATGTCCAAGGCTGCCTTTCTTTCTGGAGCTAGAGTGCCGTAATAGTAGCCAGAATGTGATGTGATACAGATACAAGAAAATGGCTGTTCAGCATTAGTAGTGAACCAGAGAATCTATGAGATTCATTTTCAAGAAATGGAGCAGTATCAACGGACAACTAAAAGGGATAAGAATGATTGAGACCTGAATGTATTTGGCCAAAGATAAAAATTTCTCACCTACAAAATCGTATTCTTGCCTTTCAGGGGATTATGTGGATTATTTAAATGGGATGTTATAGCTACTTATCATTGTTTCTGAGACACTATGATATGTGCTAAATCTCAATATCGATCTTTTATAAGTGTGAGGTCTTATTTGGTATTCTCTAAAAGATGTATCATTTGTTTTTATATTTCTTGGCTTAAATTTGTGATTTTTTTTTTCACTTAAACTATCGCTAAATCTTTAGAGACTTTTGTCAAGATTAACATGGCAAAATTGCCCTCAGTGGATTTCTTTCTTAGAATCTCTCATAAATGACTTGTGGAATGGTACTTAGGGAAAACCTGGAACAGCTAGAGAGAGCATTTTCAATGGTCTTGTAGAAAACTGCAAATGTGAAAATGTGAGTCACAATGAAATAATTCAACAAACCACAGGACGCAGGCTCTGAAAAATTTTAAGGACCAGTAGGTATAAGCAACTAGTTAGAATGCATGTAATTGCTGAGACTTAACCCTGAGAAAAAGGTAACTTGCAGAACCTAGAAATTATTCTCATGGAAAAGTTTTATCAATTAGAGATATATTTTGAAGTACATAAACATCACAAATGAAACTTTCTTTAGAAAGAGTAGGATTATTTTCATCGTGCACCAAGAAATTTCAAGACACGCAGATGCTACATTCTTTCAGCAGCTCAGTGATGTTAGGATCATTTTCAGCTCTGTTTATGGTTTCGAGATGGCTTCCCAATCTCTAGGCAGCACGCAGAGAAAGAAAAACAATGTAATAAGACTTGCCCTACCAAATATTACTCCTCGTTATATGGCACTTTTAGGTAAGACAATAGAGTTTGGGAACAAGAATAAAACATTAGGCTGCCAGAGTGGAATAGAGAATCAGGAAACATAATCTATGCTTGATTTATGTCAAAGTAGATACTGATCATCAGTGGTTATAATATAGACTTTAGAGGATGCTCGATTTGTATCTCTACTTTCAACCACAAGAAAAAATCAACTCCAGATGGATTAAATACTTAAGTGTGAGGAAAACCTGTAAAACTTTATAAAACAAGAAGACAATAGAGGAGAATATCATTATGATTTTAGAATAACAAAAGATTTCTCAAAAAATATATAGAAAACAAAAGACATTGATTAGCATTAAAACTGCAATTTTCTGTTTAAATATCAACTATATAGAGAGTTAAAGTGCAAATCATAAATCAAGATAAGTTTAGCACATAACTAATGGATTAATATTTACATTATATAAACACAAAGAACTCATACAAACAAAAGAAGAAGAAAAAAGACCAATAACCAAATAAGAAAATAGTCAAGCATCATGAACTAGTATCCCAAAGAAGAGACATAGACTGTCTATAAACCTTTGGCACTATTAATGCACAGAAAATTACAATCTAAAATAAAATTAAATGCCTTTTTACCCTTGATATTGGGAGAACTAGAAATCAGATCATGGGAGAGGTTAATGGGATAATGGAGAAGTAGGTCGGTCAACCGCTACTGGTTGGTGTGAAGGTGGGACACTTACTTTCGAGGGCATTTAGAATGACGTAGCTCAAGTCTAGAGTAGTACCACAAGCTCTTAGGAAACTTGGTTGCTTACTTTGTCATGTGAATTTTCTCTGAATAGTTTTAACGAAATCACTAGGCTGAAGAACGGTCTGTTAGGAGAGACAAAGGGTGAGAATTGTGTTATTTTATTCTGGTCTCCTTTCTTTTGTCAAAATTCATCATGTTCTGTACTAAATCTGAGGCATTACACAGTGTTATAAGGCCTCTCAGAGCTTCTGTGATCTAGTTAGTTTAGACCAAAAACCAAGAGCTGATGTGACCGCTACCATACTAAGCACTATAGAGGTTTTTGGAGATGAGATGGTAGCTTATGCTCTTCGATTCTGTCACCAGTAAATCTGGGGAGGCATATGTTTTGGTCCAGTTAATCCAATATTTCCTGTTTTTACAACAATTTTATATTAATATAAGTTCATTGTTTTGTTTTCCTTTTAAAATGAAATTAATGTACTATGTTAATTTCCTTTTGAAAAAATTACAGCATTTTAGCCATCTTACAATCTGAACCACCTCAAAAGAAAAATACTTGTTTTATAAAGAAAAATTTATGTCATAGTTCAAAATAGAATATTGGATTTAATTAGGCATCCTCTTTTTGTGAGATATACATAGACTTTCAAAAATAATAAGTAAATATTTGTGATGAACTAGACTTTTCTGAATGTTTTTTTTTTCCCAATTTGAGGTAAGAGCCAGTAAGAGTTCAAACTGTCTGCATTATACCAGAAAAGAGTTTTTGAGTGATTAATAATGGCATAATTTTTTTTTTGCATTCAGCATGTACTTTTCCAAAAGACTAAGTATCAAAATAACTCCTAATTATGAATCAGTAACCTAAATATGGCATTTTATTCATTATACTCGACTTATAAAATAAATAAACCTTATTTTACAAAGAGAATGTCAAGTGTTGGGGGAGCATTTCTAGTACACAGTCATAATATTCCATGTATATTAAACTTGTTCACATTTACAGCTGTCTCTATAAAGGAAAGATCAATAATCATCTGGCTGAGGTTTAAAAAGAGAAAAATTAAGAGCAAAACCCAGGGAAACTTCACACAAACACATAATTGGAAATGGAATTTGAATGCTTTCCAAAGAGACAATTGTAGCTTTCCTTACATGCATCAGACATTTTCATTAACTAGGCTCCTTGGTAGTAAATTGTATATTTACAAGGGCTTTGTTTGCAGTGTTTCTATGAGATGATACATCAAGTTCAGAAGCATCAATAAAAGTGACTTTAATATCCCGGAAAATACTGATGCAGCTGTTTGTTTTCCAGCAGTGCCAGTGACTCATAAATTACAAAACAATGCCGGCATACCTTGGGTAAAATGGCTATATTATCCTTTCTATGACTCTGATACCAGTATATCAGTTACTGACTTCAGATTTCTTAGAAAATCTGCCTGCTAATGTCAGACAATGATCAAGTCTAAAACAATAACACCAGAAACAGAATCATTTACCAAATATGTGACATACCTAACTTGGATAAAATTTAACTACTTTTTAAGAATCATTATAGAAATTTTGAGTAATTTAAGTGTTTTTAAAATCTCATTATTCAGAAAAGAAGAATGTTTAATCAGTCTCACCTGAAAAGAGACAACCAAAATGGAAATTAAACCAAGGAAATCATGCCTAAAAAAATACAGAAAAGAATGACATCTTGAATTTAATCAGTCACTTTTCAAAGAAGATAATATTTGTATGTCTTTACAAAATTCCTATTATGTTTGTAGGGGTAGACATTATTGCCCCAGGGGAAATAGTTACTTTTATAAGCAGTCATAGAGTTGTAAGTGGAGTCTGAACTAAAATATGAGTCTCAACCTCCAGGCTGGCACTATATTAAGAAAGACTATACTGTGTTATATTTTTTAATAACTGAGATTTGTACTCACTGTTCATCTCACTCCAAGGCTCCTTTGGTCATGTAGAAAAGTTTGCTCATATAAATTTCAGATGTTTACCTGCTTGATTAGTTTTGCATAAATAACCCATCTCCTTTATCTAGTCCCACTTTATGTCCTCTAACCAACATGTGTATTTCTCAGCTATATTCCTTATTTCATATGCCCTTTGAGGCTTTCTGCTTTTTTATCATGAATTCATTTTTTTCTTTGTTTAAAAAAATCAGAATGAAAAACTTCACATTTGTCACAAATCTACTGTTAATTTTTCAGGGAAAAAAATGGATAAACTGCCTAAATATGTGCATCCTGAAGTAATAAAATCAATAACATTCAAGAACTAGCTTTGGTTCTTTTAAATAACAGAGCATAATATATATTTAAAAACTTGTTTTCCAAACTCTCCAACTTTGCTTTCTGTACCCTTTATCCATAGTGATACATACTTCTCTCCTTTCTTATTGTTCTTAATATTTTCTTTTCTATGGAAAAAAAAGTTTGAATATTGATTTATATTTTAATTTGAAAATGATTTCAACATTTCTCATCTTCTTAGGGTATTTTTTTTTATTATAAGATTTAACTCCTACTGAAGGAGTTCCATTGACCTTACAAGCACTTGGGAGAAAGAATTTGGGAGTCAAGATGTTTCCTCAGGAATCCTGAAATTGAAGCCCACATAGGCTGAATCACCTGTCTGTACGGTTGGACTCTTCCTATTAGCCATTCTAGTAATAATGCGTTACTCTTACGAAGATCTTTGAAATTATTGTGAATATTAATCTCATTGAAAGAAAAATTACATTGGCATTAAATATTTAATTTTAAATTAGTCAAAATGTATCTCATAAGGCAGTATATTTTATGTTTAATGCTGCTATTTGTTTCATGTATAACACATGGTATGGTATGAGGAGAAATATCCATGTATGTTTCTTTAAGAAGAGTCAGAGCTGATGAGATTATTGGGTTAGGGAGAGGAAGTTAGTTATTGAATTATAAATTCCATAATTGGATCCGTCTGGTTCTCACTCCTCTGAGTGCAATGCAGGGACATTAAACATTTCCATTCGCTCTCTGGATCTGAGTATTCCCTATTGGTCACATTATCGGCAGGTTTTTACTGTTCTAAAACACTAAATCTACAAAGATAGTTTATTACAAGAGAAATGAAGAAACACTGAATCTTAGTCTGGCTTAGATTATTAGTTATAGATGTTTCTTCTTTTCTGAAAGACACATTTAACGCTATCGGTTTCTTTTGTAAGCACTGCCTTCACAGCATTCCATACAATTTGATAAATTGTATTTTTATTTTTGTTTAGTTGAAAGTATTTTTAAGTTTATTTTGGTACTTCATTGACCTTTGTGCTGTTTTGAAGTGTGTGCTTAATCTACAAATATTTTAGAATTTTTCAGTTAATTTTTCTAGTTTAATTCTATTGTGATTGATAACATCATATAATTTCTGTTAAATTTGTTAAGGTATATTGTATGGCTAAGTATGTGTTCAGACTTTGTCAATGTTCCATGTGAGTTTAAGAAGAATGAGTATTCTGCCATTATTAGATGACATATTTTATAAATGACAATTAGATTTATTAAATGGTGTTTCTGTTCAATTTAACTGTATCCTTCCTAATTTTCTTCCTGCTTCATCTATCAACTACCGATAGAGGAGTTTTAAAATGTCCAACTATAATAGTGGATTTGTTTGTTGCTTCTTGTAATGCTATCACATTTTGCCTCACGTATTTTGATGTTCTGTTAAATGCATACAAGTTAAGGATTAGTTGATTCGTGGAGAATCAACTCCTTTATCAGTATGTAATGCCCTTTTTTCTCCCTGATTATTTTCCTCATTCTGAATTCATTCTTGAATCTCAAGCTTTGCCTGAGATTCATAAAATTACTCTAGCTTTCTTTGAATAGTATTACCATGGTGCATTTTTTCCTCCATCTCTTTACTTTCATTCCTTTTATGATTCTGTATTCAAAATATGTTTCCTTTAGCTAATGTACAGTTCGGTCTTTTTTTATATTTATCTGATAATCTCACTCTCGTAATTGGTATATTTAGACCATTCACATTTAAAGTAATCATTAATGTAATCGATTATTATCTGACATATTTTAACTGTTTTCTATTTATTATACTTCTTTTTTTAATCTTCTCTTTTGTTTTGCCTTCTCTGGTTTCAATAAGCTTTTTATATAATTCTATTTTTTCTTCTCATTTAGTATATCAAGTTTACTTCTTTTTCATCTAAGTTCAGTGACTGGCCTAGAGTTTGCAGTATACTTTTACAATTAATCTAAGTCTACTTTCAAGTATCACTATACCACTTCATGATTAGTACAGATAACTTATAACTGATTATTCCTAATTCCTCCCTCCAAACTCTTATAACATTGCTGTCATTCATTTCACTTATCCATAAGAATATACTTTATCCATAAGAATATATCTTATTTCTATTATTATTTTGAACTAACAGTTTTCTATAATTTAAGAATAAGAAAAATAACATTTTACCTTCGTTTATTCCTTTTCAGATACACTTCCTTTATGTAGATCTGAGTTTCTGATCTATATCATTTTCCTTCTCCTGTTAAGAACTTCAGAGAGACATTTCTTATAAGACAAGTTGATAGGTAACAAATCCTCTGTTTATGTTTGTTTGAGAAAATCCTGTTTTTATTTGTCACTTTCGTGGGATAATTTTTCAACACTTTAAATATTTCACCTCATTTTTTTCTTGCTTGTACAGTTTCTGATAAGAAGTCTGATAAGTTTTTATTCTTGTTCCTTATTTAAATTCTCTTCTGATATTTCCAAAATTTGTGTCATATTTTAGTCTGTTTCTAATGTTTCCTTTTTCTCTTTAGACTATCTTCTTCTCTTTTAGCATACACTATGATTTTTTGGAAAGCCATACATGATGTACCAGGTAATGGAAACCAAAGCAGATAAATCTTTATTGTAAGATTTTAAATATATCTAGACAGGAATTGGGATGTGTTAGATGTTTTCTGTACCTGTACATGCTAGAGGCTTTAGTTTCCTCTGCTTTCTTAGTGTTTTTTCCACTCTTGTTACCCTTAGGTTTTGGATTTTCCTAATAACTCCTTAAACAATGTCTTTGTTTGCTTTCTTAGCTGTAATCTTATCTGTTGCTATGCTGGAATCCATTTAGTGTGGTATACAGGTGATAGTTAGAGAAAGCATTCTCTAATGGTATCCTTAAACTTAACTTTTTCTTGGGCCTGGGTCCTGAAATTTCAGAACTGTTTTTCGGCCTTTGCTTTTTTACCTCTTCTGAGACAGAAAAACTAGAGGCAACTGGAATTGTCATCCCAGGTTAGATGAGATTCTGTTAATGTAATTTTGCTTGAATTAATCCTTTGTTATAGTGATCACTTTGGGCATATTTCAAATTTTTACTTTTCCCTTGGGCATTTTTCAAAATGTCAACTTTTCCCTTTATCATGCCCACGACATGAGAAGATTTTCCCTAATCTTTATCTCGAAAGCTCCTGGAGATAATACCCACAAAAGCATAGTACCAACCTCCAAGGCTGGGTACCCAGGCTTTTCTCACACTCTAGTTAGTCCACATTTATCCTTCAGCAATTGTCAAAGTTTCCCTCATTACCATTTTCTATCTCCAATGGTATCTGTTCCTGGTAAGTAGATCTTAACTATGTTAACCCAAAAATAAAAAGCCAAAGTGAGAGGCAATGAGTGTTTATTTAAGATAAAAAAGAATTGCAATCTTAAGGCATAGATTCAGGTAGAAACCCAAATTGCCCCAATTATGGGGTGAAGGCAATGGTTTTCTAATGAAAAATAGAAAGAACATAATTCTATGAATAGAAGAAAATAATTTCTATCAGTGCTAACAAACTAGGTTAGTCTTTAGCGATATATACTACCACTGATTCTAAAGAATGTTCATAACCATCAGTCCTTGTGATTAGGAGGTCTACTTCCTGTTAGCTTTATGAAGAGTTGTTTGAAAGACAACATTGGAGGCATTGCTTGCAAATATATTTTCCCATTTGGATGGTCATCTCTTTACTTTGTTGATGATTTCTTCTGCTGTGCAGAGACTTTTTTAGTTTGATGTAGACCCATTCATTTAGTTTTGCTTTTATTCTCCTTGCCTTCGAGGTCACAACAGATAATTGGATAAAGAAGCTGTGGTACATATATACAATGGAATATTATTCAACCATAAGAATAGATGAAATACTGCCATTTGTGACAACATGGATGGACCTCGAGATAATCATGCTAAGTGAAATAAGCCAGACAGAAAAAGTTGAAAACCATATGCTATCACTTATATGTGGGATATAAACCTAAAAGCAACAAACGAACAGGACAAACAAAAAGAGACTCATGGACATTGACAATAGACTAGTGGTTACCAGAGGGGAGGGGAGAAGAGGGCAGTAGATGGGGTAAAAGGGGTCAAATATGCGATGACAGAAAGAAATCTATGGGAGGGGAGCACACAATGCAATATATATATGCTTTACTGTTAAATTGTACACTTGAAACTTACTGCATTTCATTAATCAATGTCACCAAAAAAATTAATTAATTAAAAAAATAAATTTAAAAAAAAGAGTGTTGGTTATTTAGAAGTAAGATGTGCAAGGCAATTCCTTTGGAATGGCTGCTCTAGCTCTATTTTAAAATGGCTTCACTTATGTCAATTTTTTACAACTGTAGTTTCTATATTTGTCTACTGCTCCAGGTTTCAGGGTGGGATTATGCCCTGTGACCTCAACTTTTTGATAGATCTAAAAGAAGCATTGTGTTTTTGTTTTTTTAACTTTCTTATGAGAATAGGAGTGATGACTTCAAAGTTCTTTAAGTGCTGTAGTCAAAACAGGAAGTCTGACCTAGTAATTTAATTGAATGACATAAGTGGCTTTTAACATTTAGAGGTTGAAGGTTGTGAACTATTTTAAGCCAAATCAAGTGTTATATAAGAACAATAACAAATAATAATGAAAAAATTTTTTGAATAATTTTTTTTCAAAATCAAGAATTCCAGTAATTTTTGGTCTTTTTATTTATTAGTGTAATTAATTCCCATTATTTGTATATCCCATGAAAGTAGGATTGTAACTTATTTGTTAGCCTCACAACAGTTAGTACTGTATAAAATGAATGTAGTTTGATCCAAATAAAATTGAAATAAATTATGATGAAATGTATCCTTTGTTTCTGATTATTGCCATTTCTTACAGAGATCGATGCAGTAAATGGATTTTTGTTTATCTTAGACAAATATAAAATAATACTTAAGTGACTTTTTTCTATTTCATTAGAAAAAGAAATCATAAACTAAACAAGACAATCTAATTATATTTAACTTACTTTTATTGTGCTCACTCTTCCAATATTTTTTAGATTTACATAAACTCAGAAATTTTTCAATCTATTTATGATATTAAATATATATAAATATGGTTACCAGTAATATTAACCATAATTGTAAATTACCAAATAGCTTTTACATTCCTTTTTTTGCATTTTATAAGAATGAAAATTTTTACTTTTGTCATTTAAATGAAAGGACATCTGGAGGTCCTCAACTTCTTTTCTACAATGCCATTCAGTGGGAAATGGAAGCAAAGAACTCCCCATCTTTTCTCTGTTATTTCTTTACCTCTTTTGACATTTACCATTTCTTAGCAGTTTCAGCAATGAAACTCAGTCCTCTAAATAATAAAATTCTCACATATAAGAGATTAAGTATTCTAGAACAAAATGGTGGATGCTTGTTTTTCTCTTGCTTCAAAGAAATATATATTTAAATATCTATATAATGCATGTATTTGTATACATATATATGTATACTATAATTTATGTGACCACGTAGTGTGGATATATACACATACACCCACATGCACATTAGTGGTAGTATATTTACTTATTCTGGGATATATCTGTGTATTTGTAATTATAGTTCTTTGATGATAAGAAAATATTAGTTTCCATTATCACAATTCTAAATCACATTTAACTATGCAGCCTATATTTTATTTATATCAATAAGTCTAATACAAATGAACAAAATATATTATAGAAGTAACCAGATTTAATAGTTTCTTTTTAAAAAATCAGAATTCATGAACTGATTTTTTTTTGAGCAGAGACCATCATATACACTATGCATCTACCTTCATTTTATTTATAAACAGTGCAAAAAATAGCTTTCTTCCTTCTTTCCTCTTAAATTTAAAGCATAACTAATAGCATGTAGAACCTTTCCTAATATTACAAAACATAGAAATTATGCATGTGGTTAATTATGACATGTGTATTTGTACAAATACAACCCAAACTCATCTTTATAAAATTATTTCTTTCAATTAAAATGGAATTCATCAAAAAAGAAAATGAAATATCTAAGTCCATGTCTTTCTTCATAATTAGCAAATCTAGCTTCAATCTCTCCTGAAGCACTATCTACTCTTTCATGTACATTTATAGATAAGGCTTATCGAAACTGGGGTAGATTATGTAGAAGCAAAAAATAAATAAATAAATGTTTAATGAAATTCTATGACAAACTAGAAAGGAAGACCACATCATTTTTTAAAATAAAATCTCTGACATTCCAGTAAGAAAAACCAATATTTGATGAAAAGCATTTAGTTATCCTAAACATATAGTCATACCAGAGTTGCTGACGTAAATAGGACTGTCATAAATTTGCATTTTTGAGGCAATAGAATGATGTTTTATGTATTATACCTAATTTTACATAAATAAATAAGTTAATGACAAAGTTAAAATATAAGTCACATTATTAAAAAGTTTATTATATTTATCGATATAAATTACAGTTTGCATTATTGTATCTTTTTTTGGTGGATGAAATTCACAATTGTTCCTTATACGTTGGTTTTGAGTTTCTTTGTACTTTCTCATCTATAAATTACATTAATACCTTAATAAGTCAAGATAAATGTGTGACAAGCTGCAATGCCTTTAACTTCTAAATACATAACCTAAGACTATTACTATCCATCTATGTTGTGTCTTTTCCTGTAGTGTCTTCCCAGGAAGAAGGACCATACATACCTGCTCTGTGGGATGCACAATGAATTGTGACCTGAAACTGTTAGGAAAAGCAATCTCATGCATGCAGTATTTGGCCCACTCACTCAGCCACATGAGGATGAGCCTTGGGACTGGAACGCTTTCTGACCCAGAGGTAGACTTTCCACAGCCTGCGCTGAACTTATGGCCTTGTGCAATATTTTCCCCAGTTTCAGATTCAGTATGTACTTTTTTATTCTTCTTAAGCATGTGTGTCATAATAATGACCAACTCCAAATGATCCAAAGAAGCATTATTAGTCGGTGTATGAATTCCCATTTTCTTTATCCCCAGCCTCTGAGATTGTGGAAGCCAATGTTTAGATAAAGCCTAATCAACATGAATTCCTAAGTGATAAAAATGAGTAATGTTCTTACTAACCCACAGTGGATATGTAATGTGAGCAAGAAATAAACTGTGTTGGTTTTAGCTACTGAACTTTCTTGTTTTAGTTTAGTCTTGTTTAGTTTAGTTTAGTTTAGCTGTTTATTTTAGTTTTGTTTTGTTTTTTCAACCACTGGTATCTTGGGCTTTCCTAAATGATATAAGAATAGAGCCTCCCACAGAAATATTTGAAACAGTAATTTATAAGTAGCATCATTTTCCGTGTTGCTCACTGAGTTCTACCATACTTGCCCCTTTGTCATACATGTCATACAAGCTATGTCAAACACATCAAGATTGCTTTAACCTCAGAGTCCCTAAACTTGCTATATCTTCATTCGGAATGTTCTTGTTCTGGATATCAATAATGCTCATTCTCTCATCTCAGTTCTCTGCATAACTAGCTAAATAAAGTTAAGTAAATAGACTGTGTCTGGGTAAGGGGTGCTCAAAGATGATCTTTCTGTTTCCTTTGCTGTGCAGAAGCTTTTTTTTTTAATTTAATGTAGCCCTATTTGTTATTTTTCCTTTTGGTAGCCGTACTGTTGGTGTCATATCCAAGAAATTATTGTCAAGACCAATGTTATGAAGATTTCCCCTTATGTTTTCTTCTAATAATTTTACTATTTCAAAAGTTATATTTAAATATTTAATCCATTGTGAATTGATTTTTATATGTGGTGTAAGATAAGGGTTCAATTTCATTCTTTTGCATGTGGATATCCAGTTTTCCCAACATCTGTTGAAGTGACTCTTCTTTTCTCATCGTGTGTTCTTGGCACTCTTGTCAAAGATCAGATAATCCTGTATGTTTGGGTTTTTTCAGGCTCTCCATTGTGTGCCATTGATCTATAAGTCTCTTTTTATGCCAGTATTATAGTTTTAATTACTGTGCCTTATCATATATTTTGTAATCAGGAATTGTAATGCCTCCAGGATTGTTCTTTTTCTCAAGATTGTTTTGGCTATTTGGAGTCTTTTGTGGTTGTATATAAACTTTAGAATTGTTTTTCTATTTCTGTAAAAAAAAATGTCACCAGGAATTTTGATAGGGATTATATTAAATTTTTGCTTTGGGTAGCATGGACATTTAACCATATTAATTTTTGTGATATCCCCTATGAACAAAGGTGCAAAAGTCTTCTTTTTCTCAAGATTGTTTTGGCTATTTGGAGTCTTTTGTGGTTGTATATAAACTTTAGAATTGTTTTTCTATTTCTGTAAAAAAAAATGTCACCAGGAATTTTGATAGGGATTATATTAAATTTTTGCTTTGGGTAGCATGGACATTTAACAATATTAATTTTTGTCATATCCCCTATGAACAAAGGTACAAAAGTCCTCAAAAAAAGTGCTAACACTTTTGAATTCAACAACATATTAGAAGGATTTCTACACCATGACCAACTAGAATTTATCTCTGGTAAGAAAGAATGATATAACATATGCAAATAAATTGTGAAAGACAACATTAACAGAATAAATAAAAATTACATGATCATCTCAAGAGATGCAGGAAAAGCATTTGACTGAATCCAACATTGCTTCATGAGAAAATTCTCAACAGATTAGGTAAACAAGAATTTTCCTCAATATAATAAAAGAACATCTTTAAAAAGCTTACAGAGAACATCTCTCATTCAATGGTAAAAAAAACTGAAAACTTTTCCTCTAAGATCAGGAACAAGGAAGCTTATTCTTATCACTACTACTCAACATAGTATTGGACACCCTAGCCAGAGCAATTAGGCAAGAAAAAAAAAATAAAAACCATCCATATTGAAAAGGAAGAAATAAAATTATCTCTGCAGATGATGTGATCTTATATGTAGAAAACCCTAAAGGCTCTACCAAACAAACAAACAAACAAAAACCTGTTAGTACTAATAAACAAATTCAGTAAAGTTACAAGATACGAAATCAACAACAAAAAAAATCAAGTGCATTTGTATACGCTAAAAATAAACTATTTGAAAACAAAATTAAGAAAACAATATCATTTACAATAGAATCAAAAAGAATAAAATACTTAGGAATAATCTTAACCAAGGAGGGGATAGATTTATACACTAAAAACTACAAAACAATTATGAAAGAAATTAAAGAAGACAAAAAAAAATAGAAAGACATCCTGTGTTCACAGATTGTAAGATTTAATATTTTTGTTGCTTCAATTTAACATATATTCTTGGCTTGTACAAGGCATTTTCTAAATGTTATGGCTGCCTTTGGAAGTTAAATGGCTCTGGCTTTTGGAGTGTGGATATATTCTATATCTGATATGCACTGGATATTTCCTTTTTGAAAGTACCTATTATTTTGTTGTTTTCTATTAGACAGAAGGTGACTTTCAGTCTTTGTCTGGCTTTTGTCTTCTATTAGACATCACACCTAATTAGATATCGACAACCAACACTTTACTGAATCATTCTTTTTGGTCAGCATCCAGTACCTAAAATAAAATTTTAAAGAATTGAAGTTTTCACAGGACACTGATTTTAACCTTAAAAGTTCCTGTGCTGCACACTATAAATTGGCTATGGAAGAGCCCTTTACAACCTTCTCCCTGGGCTTTCTCCACTAAAGAAACAGGTAAGCTGAAATATTTACTTTTCCTGACTGCCTGCATGTAGTGTGACAAGGAGATACAGACTGAGCTAATAAAATATTAATGAAAAGAGGAGGTCTTTTTCTAAATATAAAATAATAACCAAACTAAGAGAAAATAGTTACTTTTCCACTTTTTCTGCACAGTGTATAGATATGCTATCTGGAAATCAAGCAACCATTTTGAGACTTGGAGAAAAAACTATACAAGACGGCAAAGGTGAAAACTATCTATGTCTGAACATAATAAAGTTTACTTATCTTGTTAAGTAAAATAAGTAAACTTTTATCTGTTTAGGTTGTTTTTTTGTTAGACCTTCCGGCATTTGCAATAGACAGGAGTAACTTATATAGCATGTTCTCCATCCCAGTGTTTTATTTTGTTTGTTTGTGCTTTGTTTTGAACATGTTATAGTGTCAGCTGTCAAAGATCAAGATGACATTGACATGAGTTTATCACCCCTGCAGTCAGAAATGAATTAGCCTTATCTGATCCTCCTCAGGCCAGTCTCTGCCTCGACATTGATTTAAGACATCCCTCTTCCCATATCTCCAAAGAGAACATTTAAATGACTATTTTAAAAATACTGTTTCTGCTGGTAGTCTAAGATTTAGCTATTATGTAACTGAACTTCAGAAAGGGGAGAGTGATAGTTAATGTTTACTAATTATCAATTATGTGTCAGAATCTCTGTTAAGTCACTGTATTATAATTCTTAAAATTGCGTCTTGACATAATTATACTTTTAGTGCCTAAAGAATTGGAAACTGAGTCTCAGAGATACCAGGTATCTGTCTTAACATTATTCCCTAACATAGAATCAAAATTTTTAAAAGTAATGTTTTTTTCAAGTGTAATCTCGATATCACTAACATTGGTTTTGCCTGAGAACTTTCTAGTAATATTAATTCTTGGACTCCACTCCAAACCTACCAAAGCCAAATCTGTGTTTGAGGCTCAGCTACCTCTGTTCAACAAATCCACTAGCTAATTTTATGCACTCTAAAGTTGAAGAACTACAGTATTAATGCAACAAATTTCAATATTTACATATTAAGCATAAACTGCAAAATTTAGACTGTAAGGTCACAATTTTTTAATATGTTTATAAAAATTGTCCTATACTGTGGTTCCTAAAATGGGGGTACATACATTATGACAACATCATGGCTTCAAGTATTAGGTTGATGCGCTATGGTTTCCAAATTGGCCAACATAAATTCAATGAATATGAAGAACTATTTAAATAAAATCTTATATTTTCAAGACTTTTGGTAAGAGGTTTGATGTCAGAGAAAGGGCCAAGAGCTAAAAGAATTATGCTAGTGGAACTAATTTACCATGGGGATGCAGCATTAAAAGCCAGCAGGGATTGTGGAGGGGCTTGTTGTATTTAAGGGCTTTTACATTAAACCTACTGAGAAAATACTAGTCTTTAAAGCTTGGCTGCATGCTGGAAAGAAACAGCTTAATTGGACTTTTAAGGCCCCAGAACAGGTAATACGTTAATTTGTCAAACAAAGTACCATTTAGGTTATATCGTTCACTTTCTACTGTAAACAAGAAGATCTGAGTCTGTTCAGTGGACATGAGATTTTAATTCGCAGTTTTTAAGAAAGTAAAGCTTTATGCTTAGACCTAAGAAAATACTCCTTTTTCTCGCCAAGGGTAATTTGATAATTTTGTATTTATTTCCCTGATTTAAAATCCTTTGTTCTAGGTTCTCTTCAAGTTATCTCCAGGCTGTACCCCCTATCTGTCTCTTATGACTGCATATATGAATTCTTTTAAAGTGAAATTGGGCTCTTTATTATAGATTGCCTTCTGACACATAAACATCTCTAAGCCTTTGGTATTCTTTTACTTTTTTAATTTTTTTAATTGTTCTCTCTTCTTGGCTAATTGTAACTTTTTGGCATAATACTAGATAGCACCATTCGGTCATCTACTTCTCCTGAATTTTAAAAGCACTGCCATTTTGAAAAATTATTAATAATATTAATGAGTTGAATTTTTATAATTTTCCATAGATTCCAATGTTTTTAAGTCATTTTCTATGTGTGATATTGTTCTTCATATTGACTGTAAGGATTTTTTTCTGGCAGGTGTTTACATATCTTTAAATATTAAATGCTATATCTTACATGAGAAAAACAGCTGATAATTATTATACATAAATTACCATCTATTTTTTCCAAAAATAATTTTTATGTGAAATTTTATAATTCTTTGTGAGGTACTATACTTTAGGTCCCTGGGTTAAGCATTGTTACATTTTCAGCCTGTGAGATCTGCCTCTTTCCTAAAAATTAAAAATAATTCATATTATTTTAAACTTTTGTCTCAAGTTTTCTCTAAGAATATTCGCTTTAATGGGAAGCGACTGATTATTATATTTGACCATGCCAAGGCATGTTTATTATAATTAGTTTTCTCATTGGACTAATTTATTCCCATGCATATATTAAGGAATTAAAGGCACTTACATCAGAAACTGGAAAATCTAAAGATTGTTTTAAGTCACAATTAGTAATATTTTACTGTTTTCATTGTAGCCAATTTTTTGTTTTTATTGTTTTTTGTCTCTCAATCAACATTTAGGTGGCTTCCATATCTTGGCCATTGTAAATATTGCTGCAATGAACATAGGGGAGCATATGTCTTTTTGAATTAGTGTTTTAGATTTCTTCGGATAAATACCCAAAAGTGGAATTGCTGGATCATATGCCGTTTTGATAACTATAGCCTTGTAATATAGTTTGATATCAGCAGCATGATACCTCTAACTTTGTTCTTCTTCCCCAATATTGCTTTGGCTATTCAGGGTTTTCTGTGGTTCCACATAAATTTTAGATTATTTGTTGTAGTTCTGTGAAAATGCTATTGGTATTTTGATAACGATTGCATTGAATTTATAAATTTTGGGGGTAATATGGACATTTTAACAATGTTAATGCTTCCCATCCATTAGTACAGTATATGCTTTCATTTATTTGTATCTTCTTTGATTTCTTTTTTCAATGCCTTATTGTTTTCTGAGTACAGGTCTTTTGCCTCCTTGGTTAAATTTATTCCTAGGTATTCTTATTTTTTGATGAAATTGTAAATGGGATTATTTTCTTAATTTCTCTTTCTGATAGTTTATTTTTGGTGTATAAAAATGCAACTGATATTTGAATATTAATTTTATATCCTGCTACTTTATTGAATTTATTTATCAGTTCTAACAGGGTTTCTTTGGTGGAATCGTCAGGGTTCTCTATATATATATAGTATCATATCATCTGCAGATAAGGACAGTTTTACTTCTTCCTTCCCAATTTGGATGGCTTTTATTTCTTTTCTTGCTTGATTGCTGTGGCTAGGATTTCCAATACTGTGGTGAATAAAAATGTTGAAAAGGGACATCCTTGTCTTGTTGCTGATCTTAACAAAAATGCTTTTAGCTTTTACCCATTGAGTATAATGTTAGCTGTGGGTTTGTCATATATAACTCTTTTATGTTGAGCTATGTTCCCTCTATTCCTACTTGCTGAGAGTTTTGTGGGGGGTTTTTTTTATCATAAATGGATGCTGTGTTTTGTCAAATGCTTTTTCTGTATCCATTGATGTGATTATATGATTTTTATGTTTCATTTTGTTTATGTGTTATATTACATTATTTGATTTGTGGATATTGAACCAATCTTGTGTCCCAGGAAAAATCCCACTTGATTATGATGTACAATCTTTTTAATGTATTGCTTAATTCAGTTTGCTTATATTTTATTGAAGATTTTTACAGCTATGTTCATCAGAAATATTGACCTATAATTTTTATTTTATGTAGTGTCTCTGTCTGGTTTTACAATCAAGATAATGGTTGCCTTATACAATGAGCTTGGGAGTCTTTCCTCCTCTTGAATTTTTTAGATTATTTTGAAAAAGTTAGGTGTTAATTCTTTGAATGTTTGGTAAAATTCACTGGTAAAGCCATCTGATTTGGAACATTTGATGGATAAGATTTTTTTGATTACTGATTTGATTTTGTTAGTAGTTATTGGTGTGGAGATTTTCTGTTTCTTTTTGATTTAGTCTTAAAAGCTTGTATGTTTCTAGAAATTTATGCATTTCTTCCAGGTTCTCTAATTTGTTGGCATATAATTGTTCATAGTATTTTCTTAAAATTCTTTGTATTTCTGTGAAGTCAGTTGTCACTTCTTTTTCATTTCTGATTTTATTTATTTTGGTCCTCTCTCTTTTTTTCTTGATGAGTCTGGTTAAAGGTTTATCGATTTTGTTTATCTTTTCAAAGAACCAACTCTTGGTTTTATTCATCTTTTGTATTGTTTTTATCAAACTTTGTTTATTTCCACTCTGATATTTACTATTTCCTTTCTTCTACTCACTTAAGGCTTTATTTGTTCTCCTTTTTCTAGTTCCTTCAGGTACAAGGTTATACTGTTTGATTATAACAATATTGTTATTTCTTGAGGTAGGTCTATATTACTATAAATTTTCCTCTTAGAACTTTTTTGTCTGTGTCCCAGAGACTTTGTGTCATTGTGTTTTCATATACATTTGTCTCCAGATATGTTCTGATTTATTCCTGGATCTCTAACTTTACCAAGGAAAGGCAAGATAAGAATGTAATACAGTCTTAAACCTAATGACAACTGGACAAATACAGATCTTTAGCACCATCAAGTCAATATTTTTTTAGTAATTAATTAAAATAATAACAATAATCTAATTTTGAAAATGGATAGTTTACTTTTGATTGTTCATCTGTATCTATCATAACAATTAATGTTATAAATCCTATAATGTTTTCCTTTTTGAAAAGTGTAGGATGATGCTAATACTCTCGGTATCTTACTAAGGAATCTATTTAATTCATCTCTGCGTCCAAGAAATATTTATAACATGATAAGTGGGGCTTTTAGCTAGACTTTTCAAATTTAGAGCATCTGAGTGAGCTAATCTCTATTCTCTTCTGTGGGAATTTTTGTTCTATAGAAATTTTTGAGACTATGCTTACAAATAAATGTATTTTCTTTATTTTCATTTTTAACAGCTCATTTTTCTCCATTGTTGAAAATATACTGGAAAGGCTGAAGGAGAAATCAAGAAAACTTCTTTGAAGACTACTGGAGTAATCCAAGTAAGAGATGAGGACCTGGGTGGTGTTGGAATTAGTCACATTTTAGATACATTCTGAAAGAAAAGGCAAAGTAATTATTGAGGAATGTGAAATGGCAGATGAGAGGAAAAGAAGAATAAGGGAGGACTCTGAGGATTTGCCCTGAGCAATGAAATTGCCAAAGTTTAAAGCAGGTTTTGAAGACTGGAAAAATCATGAGTTTAGTTTTGTTCTTGTTAACTGTGAGATGCTTACTAATTATCAAAGGAATGGTATTAGGTTGGCAGATGTGGGGCTGGAGTTCAGAAGGGAGACTAGATATATAAACTTTAGAACCGTTGTCAGAGATCATATGTAAAGCCAGGGAATGGATGGGATCATCAATTGTACATGTCTATATAGAAGAAAATGAGGCCAAAAATTGAGTCTTAAGTCTAACCTTAACTTTAACCCTAACCTTAACTATTCAAATGTTTAGAAGTTATAAGTAATAAAGATTCTCTCTTTAACCACACTCTACTCATTCTCTCTTGAAATTTTTAACTAGGCCCTGACTTTTAAGCTTCTATGTTTGTCTCTGCATTGTCCAAGAATCTTGCTAAGTCAGATTACCCAGAATTCTTCATCCTTGATATCTGAGCACTCTCAATATCTAATTGAGTTTCTCACTCTCCACCAATCCCCAGGTGATGTCCAGTTTCTCTCTTCCACTACAAGACTCCAGTGTTGTGATCATTATACCTATAGTGACAGTTCTATTTTGAATAAAGTCTGTCTTACTATTTTTAACAAGTGTCCTGCTTTTCTTTTAAAATTTTAACAGAGAAAAAGGAAGAACCAGTAAAAGAGACTTAAGAGGAGTACCAATAAAGCAGCTGGAAAAGGTTTAGAGTCCATCAAGCCAAGAGAAGGAAATGCATTCAAGAATGATGGAATTAGGGCTATAGAGTGTTTATTGATGAAGGCCTACGAAATAATGATCTAACCTAGCCAAGTAAAAGTGAAGTGATTTCCATGGATTGGTGGAGGTGAGAGCTAAGTTGAGGGGTTTAAGAAAGGATGAGAGAAGAATTAGAATGAATGTTCACTAACCACTTTTAAAAAGAATTTTGCTGCAAAGAGGAACAAATAAAGGATACATGATGGGGAAAGAGAGTCAAAAAGAGATTTTTCTAAGATGGAAAAATAATAGTTATCATATTGCATGTTATCAGGAGTGATTCATGGGCAAATAAAATAAGTTATGATAGAGTAGAAAGTAGGAAGAAGTTCTGGAACACCATATGTAGTATTACTAGAATTTTCAACCTTTCTGCAGATATTATGTGTTGAGTCCCCCCCACACACTTTTTCTTTTTCTAGCCTCTTAACCTGGACTTAAAAAAAATTTCTAAAAGATCATTTTTTCTCCCATAACAAATAATGTACTTCAAAATGTTCCAACTATGTCCTTCACAAGCTATTGTCTCCTTTTTTATTTATTTAGTTTGTTTATTCCCTTATAAGCAAAGCTGTTTAGAGCATTTTCAATCCTTTCATTTTCCTTATCAAAGTGTCTCTTTTGACCCTCTTATACAAAGACTCCGCAACAGTGTTATTATAGTGATAGAAACTTTAATTATCTTTATTGACATATTTGAGTCCATTAACAAAATGAGAGAATAGGTAAAAGAAATTGTGAAAACATACTTTCCACTGGAATGAAGAGAGTATTAAAATACTTCCCCAACCACCTCTTCTGTGTTTATAGTTATTTTTAGAGACTATATTTAAACTATGGCTTGTATTAAAATGTTTCTACTAATTTTTAAGAAACTCAAAGCTAAGAAAAGGTCCTGTTCATTTTAATTTCCCTCAAAGAAAATAACAGAATTTCTTTGTACATAAAAGCACTCAATATTTATTTGAAATGTGTTTTAATATTTTACATGTTTATTCTCTGATATAAAAACTAATTTCTTTAACATCCATGGAAAGTGATTGACTACCTCTATGAGGGAAGTTGAGTTGTTTTTGCACATTTTCTGTATTGACCCATAAAGTTAATTTGTACAAAAAATTTTTCTTTGGGTTCTTTTCAATCCAAGTAATTGAGCTACATACCAAAGATACCTGATGAACATCAGCATTTCAAGAGAACACCACTACACCATCAAATTTAGAACACGATGCTTTGTAAAGATTTACGTGAATATGAAGAAATTGTCTTTCTATACATAACATATTTTTCAAATCATAAGTTAAAATTTCACCTTTTCTTAGGAGCTGAGAAAATAGCAATGCTAAAATTGTCCTGGTGAAGAGGTAGAAGTAGGGGAGAAACGAGCTGAGTCAGAATAGGGTAGCATTATCAAAATGTTTGGAAAGAATGTTTTCTAAGTAGAGCTGCAGGCTCTGCTGGAAATTAAGTGAATGTGAAAATTGCAGCAAAACTTTTGTTAACAAATTTTTATCTTCTCCTTGAGCAAAACTGAAGAAAATATACCTAAAATGCCTTTGTCAAAATAAAACATTCTCATAAATTATTTTGCTTATAAACAACACATTGATCTGTGTATCATTGTTCATTTCTGGTTGTCGCTAAGGAATTTATTAATTGTTTTCAAGAAATTATTAAAACACATGTATCAAAATATGCTTCTGTTTATACATGCCTAGTAAATGGTCAAATTTTAGGACATTGGTTTCTATCTTCAAACTATTTTGGACAAGATCTCTTTATCATATGTCTTTATTGTATGCTAAATATTATATTCTTTCAAAAGTATTACAAAATCAAAACTTGTAACCTTTTTTGGTCTTTTAAAGTAGGAACAATATTTTATTGAATATAATTTGAAAGAAATAATGCAATTAAGCATTTTAAAATAATTTAGAAAAAATAGAGAAAGCTGGAAAGATTTCCCTTCTGTGGTAAAAATAATAATTTTTAAATGGGACAATTTTAATAAATGCAATAGAGAATACATATTTATTTGAATAATTTGATAATTTATATTATCAAATGATTACATTGAAATTTACATTCTTACACAAAAAAATATCAAAATTAAAAAAAAAGGTTTTCTATTGCTATTGAAGTGAAATAAATTAGATAATGAAGAAACAGCTAGATGTGTGAGCAAATTTTAAATATGTTGTGTTAGTCAGGGTTCTTCAGAGAAACAGAACCAATAGGACACATGTATATATAGAGAGAGAGACTTATTTTAAGGAATTAGCTCACACAAATGTAGAGACTGCCAAGTACAAACTCTGCAGGGTGTGCCAGCATATTGGAGACCCCCGAAAAAGCCAATGTTGCAGCTCAAGTCCAAAAGCTTTCTCCTTTTTTCTTGCTTCCAGGAGATCTGTCTTTTGTTCTCTTCAGGCCTTCAACTGCTTGGATTATGGAAGGCAATTCGCTTTACTCATAATTCATCAATTTAAATGTTAATCTCATCAAAAACAACTCAAAAAAACAACCAGAGTTATGGTTCAGTCAAGTCGACACATAATATTTACCATCACATATGTAATATAAAAATTGTTCTAAAAAATAAATTTTACCAGAATTATGTTAAGGTCAGCTTTACATATGATCATTAGTTATTACTTTAAGGTAGAGTTTACAGCTGTACTTCATGGAGAAGATCCTAAGTGATTTGACGGTTAATTTGTGAATTCTACTTATTCTACTTATTTGTGAATTCTACTAATTTTTTTAATCTATTAAAAATTTGTGCAGGCTATGGCCTTCTGCTGGAGAAAATTTAACAAAGTATCTTGGTTGAAACTCAAATCTCATTCATTCTGAGCCCTCAGATTTGCCCAACAAGTCTTCTTAATTTATTTGATATTCTTTCTCTTTGTCCACATTTCCAAAGTAATCCCTCCTCAAGACATCCATCCTAACAGCATATTTTCATCTCAAACAGAGAAAATGTGAAAATCCTTCCTCTCCCTTATGCCAGATCCAAGACTGAATCTAATACATGCCCACCTAATATGTTCTTTTTCCTATAACAATGAGAGAAATCCCCTCCTCCCATTAAAAATTGAGTTCCGCATATGTCCCCTGTACTGCTTTGCCTCCTGCCTTCTCAAAGACCTTATATTACTCAATTTCTTTTCCTTGATCTTCACTCATCCCTTTTATGCTGTTTTCTTCTCATTTATATTTAAACATAGTGTGGTTCTTGTATAACCTTCCCTTCAAAACATAACTTGCTGCCATGGCCTTATCGCTTTTTGACCAATTTCATCTTAAAACTTCGTGGAAAAATAAGTACAATTGCTTTTCCACTTTACCCCTCTATCTCATTCCTATATAGTCAGCAGCCCTGCTGCCTGTTATAATCACTATCTATATGTCCTGCAGATACCTAGAACCAATTACGCTAAACTGAACAAATAAAATCACCTTCTTGCATAATCCATTTTTCCTTCTCTAATGTCCCCTAACTCAGGGAAAGATATCACCATTTACCAGAGCTAATATTTCAATGTCAATAAGAACTCTCTCTTCTCATCTTCACATCTATTTGGACACCAAATCCCATTGATTCTCTCCACTAAATATGTCTGTCTCAATCCTCACTGTCACTATCGTAATGCATCACCTTTTGTCTGGACTATTGAATAAATTTCCAGCTGACCTTACCATCTAATAGGAACTAGTTTACTATTGGAAATAAAAAATAACATTGCATTCTAACTCTTTCTTTACAACACCTTTCTAAAAGAGACACTTGATTCAGGAGAAAGTTGATACAGTGAAATGAACTCTCCTTAGACCTTCAGACCAACCACCCATTTGTTTTCATGCTTATTTGTGAAGAACAATACAGGGTCTCATCTAGCATCACTTGAAAGAACAGAAGACTTCTCCAAGTCTTTCTGGACATGATAGCTTTGTGTCTTAAATTAGCTGCTTCTCAATGTGATAGACGGAATTAGTTGAAGAAAGCTCAAATCTTTGCCAAGGTCAGTACTAGACTAAGCATTTCTAGAACTAACCAGTAGTTCCAGACTAAACAGATGGTAAAATTTCTGGTTCTCTAGTTTTTGAATTCATTTTTTTTCATGTTTACTCATAAAATCATTTGTCCTTAGTATCTGTCAGTGGGCAACCTGAGTGCCTTTGATGATTTCTTAAAAAACACAGTATCTGGAACTTTGCATTATAGAATACTGAAAAATGGCAACATTTTTGCCTCTGTCAAATATACTTAGCACAAGGGGTCATAGTTTACAATATTTACTTAATGAGTTGTCAACATTATTCAATAGCCTTTTATCAAAATTTGCCTGCTGCTTATTTCTGCCTTATCTCGCTATCCTCACCTACAGGGTTTTCCTGCCGCACAGATATACTTTTAGTTCTAGAAGTATCCAAGCTCTGTTTCAGCTTTAGGCTCTTATCTCTGATGTTTCTTCTACTTTGAGCACTCATTTTCTTTACTTGATTATACATCTTCAAGTCTCAGCCAAAATATAATTTTCTTTAGGTGACAGAGTTGACATGTCATTCCTGTTTTCATAGTATCACATATATTGCTTATCATTGTGCTAATTATACCAATTTTAATTTCATATTTGCTGGCAGCCTCATTTGACTGCAAATGCCAATAACATAGCATTTTTATTTTTTTTCTTCTTCATGTCAGTAGCTAGTATAATGCCTGACACAGAGTGGTTATTCAACAAACATCTCTTAAATAACTGCATAATAATAGTTTTAGAATGTGAAGTATGAGAGGAAAGAGGTGAACGGTGAGGTAACCAGGAGAACATGAACCACTTTATATGTCAATACACATAATTTTTTTTGTTTATCTTAGAGCTATTGTATTATATTTTATATTTATGCAATAAATCTGGTGCACTGATATATTTCCATTCTTGTTGGTACTTCATTTTCCCGGCTGTAAAGGATCCAGTAAGGTCAGTTCACTTAAAATTTAATTTATGAGGTGTCTAATCTCCATATGCTCAGGAATTCAGTGAAATATGGTTTGTTTTGCAGAGATGCCCTGATAGTTTTATCTTCTTAGAAAAAAAAAAAACTAAAACAACAAATTTTTAGTTTCAGTATAGAAGTTCAGATAACACAATTTTAAATATGAAAATGTATTCAGTATGTATTTTGTGTGTATACTATATATGCTCTCCAGCAAATATGTATATCCTTGTGCCCCAATACCTCATTTAAAAATTGCCTAGATTTTCTGATACTCAGCTTCATTATAAAATAAAAACAATGAAAAGGACTTTTTCCTATAAATGCTAGCATGCATTTAAACTTTAACTCTCAGATGATATCCTGTAGAGTGCATTGAAAGGACTCCTTGACTTTTTAGTGAATTATTGAATGGGAATGAAAATTTGTTATCTAAATTGAAACTTAGTGGAAGATCATTTAATTAAACAAATGTTTACTGAGCATCTTCTTTGTACAATGTGATAAACTCAAGTTGAAGAACACAGGTTTTAGGAAAGACCCAACTATAGAGTTAACTATTTCTATATATGAAATATTGGTCACTTGTTTCCTACGCAATTGCATAGATTGCATATGTCTCCTATTAGCATACATATAACATATAAAACAAACAAAAAACACTGATAAATATGTGGATTTAAAACTATATATGTAAATTAACACTTTTATCTCACTATAATTCCATATTTTTATTATACATAATTTTAACCAATGTTATCGTAATGGTCAGCGGAACATTCTTATAAACTCAGTCTAGAATATTAATATTTGATGCAAATTCTAGAAAACAATTTCCTAATAAAGAGCTCACTTGTGATGTTGCTTCACCTGACATACTGCATTCCATCTGGATTTCAAAGTAGGAGTTGTGGAAAAATGCCAGTGCACACTGCTTCTGTCCAAACAATTCATTGATTTCTTTCATCTTCAGCCAGTTTTGGTAACTTGATGTGGTCCCCATAGCAATATGTCGTCCTTTCATTTCCCAAGTGATTTCAGTTAAAAGGAAAACCTTTGCTTCCATATGGCACCCCTAATAAATTAATAAAAGCAGTAAGTGCCATGCCATCTGTACCTTATATGTGAAGGACATTAATCAGGGCAAGCCTCCCAGCGGGGTGCATCTTTAGTGTGTAGCCACCTGGAACATAAATAATGCCATGGATCAATGGAGGCTATCAACACAGTCAGGACAAGGTATAAGTGAGCTAGCCATCCTGCAGTAGGCTAGTCTGAAGGAATTCATCACTGGATTGCTTTGTACTATACTAAATATCTATGCATAAATATATATTTATGTATTTATTTATATAAATATATAAATATTTCTGAATAGGCAACAGGTGAGTTTTTTAAAGTTTCAATTAACCGTAAAAATTTCAAATTAATACTAATGGAAATATAGGAAACAAAGAAAATTTAATACTGTAGAAAAGGAAAAGTATAACACCAAAGTGAACTTGTGAAAAATTAATGTTTAAGATAAGTTTCAGGAAGTTGACCAGATATTCTGCACAGCACTTCTGATGAGGACCGCTGAAATTTCTAATGTAAACCTTTAGTGCTAGCAATTTCATGTGAGTACTGCTTTAACTGCATCCCACACATTTCTTATGTTGTATTTTCATTTTTATTCAGTTCGATGTATTTTTTTAATTTTCCTTAAGGGATCCTTCTCTGACTCATGGATTAGTTGAAAGAGTATTGTTCAGTTTCTGAGCGTTTGGAGATATCACCTCTTATCTTTCTGTTAATGATTTCTAGTTTGATTTCATTGTTATCAGAAAACACAATTGAAGATTTCAATTATTTTAAATTTGGTAAATGTCTATAGGCACTTAAACAATATCTATTCTGTTGTTTTGGGGTAAAGTGTTCAATACATGTCAATTAGATTCTGTTTATTGATGGCATTGTTGAGTTCTTCCTGATTTTTTTTTCTCATCCCCTTAATGGTTGCGAAAAGAATATTAAATTTTTCAACTATAATTGTGGATTTGTGCATTTTTTCCTTTGAGTTGTATAAGCCTTTTGCTTCACATATTTTTGTTATAGATTAATTTTATATCAACCTAGGTAACTGTTTTTTGATTTTTGTTTTTTGTTTTCAGATAAACACTATAGAGAATTTCTTTAAACAAATGACCAGGTATCTAATAAACTGAAACATACATGAAAAGTAATTTTTATGACAACTAGAAGTGATAAACTGAGATGATTCAACTATGTTTGCCCTGTATTTATCACTTATATGAATAATAATGGCTATTAAGGTGGCACGGAGGAAAAAAAGTCATCACAATTTTAACAGTACATCAAAGGTTGATGGAATTTATAGAAATTTTGAATTTTAGTTCCTGAAATACTTATGCAGTACCGATTTCTTTGTAAAGGTAGTATGGAGAAAGATAATTTTCTTTAACGCACTTAGCTACAGAGTCACACTGCATTTCAGATATAAACATTTTGGAAAAATGTTAATAGCGAAAAGGATAATTTTTCAGACAAATTCATGGAGAAAACATTTCATTTTATGTAATCTATTCTTTTATTAATAAGAATATAGTCATTTTATTTTAAATAAAATTTGTTGCTTTTAATTAAAATAATGTCTAGCGAAATTTCTTGACTCAGTACTTGCCCTTTCAAGTTGGGCTTAGCCATATGATATTTTTTGGCCAATGAGATTTTTTAGCAGACATAATGTCTTAAAATGTGTTTTTGAGTTTTACATTTTCATTTTTGTTCTTTTTTTTTTAATTAAGTTTATTGGAGTAACATTGGTTAATACAATCATATAATTTTCAGGTGTACATTATTTTCATTTGACATCTGTATATTCTGTTGTGCGTTCACCACCCAAAGTCCAGTTTCCTTCAGCCACCATATATTTGATCCCCTTTACTCACTTCACCCTCCCCCTAAACTCTATATTTGACCCGCTATACCCTGCCTACTTCCCCCCTCCTCCCCCACGTCAATAGTAACCACTATTCTATAGTCTTCTGGTAACCACTAGTCTATAGTCCATGTCCATGAGTCTCTGTTTGTTTGTCCTGCTCATTTGTTGCTTTTAGGTTTATATCCCACATATAAGTGACATCATGTGATTTTCAACTTTTGCATTTTTGTTCTTTTGTCACCACAACAAAAAGAATATGCCTGGGTTAGCCTGATGTCCCAATAAAAGGATAAGGGACACTTGGAACAGAAATATATCCAGGAGATCTCAGTCTAGGTCAGTCTTCCTGTAAGCATTCTGCAGGCTGATGAGCTAAATAAATGCTTGTTGCATTCTATTGAGATTTTACAATTATTATCATTATTGTTATTATCATTATTTAGCATTTTTGTGACAATAGCTAACTCATAGAGTAATCTTAGATTTTTAGATCAACCTTTATAGTGTACATTTCTACTGTTTTTAAAAATGTATTATTATTTGAAAGTTAGCCTTACTATCTTTAGAGAATATAAGTCTTCAACATGTATTATCATAGATGTCATATCGATCTTTTTATAGAACTGTGATTTTACTCAGGTACTATTGATGATCACCCAGATGTTACTGCTTTAAATGAAATCAAATAATAAATGTATGTATACTAATTATAATGATTTGTAATAAAAGTAAAAATACTGGTTGCTGACCCCTGTATTACTTAATTCTATGTTATGAGAACACATATTTTTCTGTACCTTTCTACTGTTTACTGTAGCTTTCTTCACTTCAATAATATTTGACTTTATTCAATAATATTTTATTTTAAAGATTTAAAATTTAAATTAGTATAAGAATAGTGATTGCACATTCTGCACATTAAAATTAAAAGAATAACCCACAAACTAAAAATATATTAACTATATTAGAAATTCTAATAGAAGTATAAAGCTCTGGAGACTATAACAAATATTTATCTGTAACTTTGAACCAGATTTGTAGCTTAATCAATATATAAACTTTTTTATTGTTAATGATATATTCATCATGCTATACCTTGAAAAGAATGTCATTTAAACTTAATTACATAGTTTTGTAGTAAACATTGTTTAAATAAATTCATTTTTAAATAAAATATGTAGTTAAGTTTATTCAAATACATATGTATTTATAAATACTCATATAAAACTTTTGTGGAATCAAGTTTATGGTATTTGAGCCTTTTGCATCAAGTAAAACATGGATCAAAATAGTATTTGAATATGTAAAAATCTATTTTAAAATTATAAGTTTTAAAATCTGGACATCAAAATATTAAAAATAAGTATTGCGAATCTCTTTCATCATTCAAACATTCCATGACACTTCTGGGAAAAAATGCTTAATTACTATAAGGTTATATAGTTATGCATAAGCATATAATAACATAAATATGCCTGTCGAAAACTTCTCTGAGTAATGAAATTTGTTGATTATACTAAACTATTTTTCTATGGGAAATTAATTACCCATGAAACACCCTAAGAAAAACAAGAAAAATACATTTTTGCCAATTATCATACCAAGAGTAAGTATTAAATTTGAGTAAAAAGTATACTAGAATATCGATATCAGAATTGTTTCAACCAGAATAATAATTCAGAAACATTTTTTGGCAGATTGAAATATAGAACAAATAATAAGATGTAATGCTCAAATCAAAAAAATATTATTCACATTCATTTTGTATTTTCTTATATGAGATAAATAATGCTCCTAGTTGAAATTTCTCTTGTCACTGGAAATTGATTTTGTCTCATGTCTTCCAGGTTTGATATAAGTCCATTTTTATCATCAACCCAGTTGAAGAAATACCAGGAGTAGAAAGGGAATGAGGAAGTAGAACATATAAAGTTTATTAGTTTGTGACCCCATGCATACTAATTTAATTATTCGTGGTCTTTATCAGTCAACAATTACTAGGTCATTGAAGAGATGGAAGACAGGTGCTATTTTCATTGACAGGTTTATGTTGGGCAATTAATTTGTCAATTTCCCTAATAATTTTGTGGAGTTGAATATAAGATTTTGTAAAAAGCATATTAAATTGTTTGAACCAAAAGTTAAATAAGAATGAGTGACACATATTATAATTTGTATAAACAGTGAAGTTCATGTAGGCAATAAGTGAGTTTATCTTGTTGGATGTTAAAAGATGAGTATTATATTTAAAAGTTCAAGTTACATATTTGAGTGCTCTTTGAAAGATCCATTACAAACCTTCTAATAATTCATTGAATTTGAAAATTAATCAGAATATTTTGTCAAAATTGGTCACATAGGACTGTACAATATCCATGAATTAAAACTTAGATTATATCATTTCTACTATTTCTCATTCTTGATTCCATCCTATACTCTCTCCTCCACAGTAAGGTAGGAAAAAAGAATGTTAAAATCAGGTAAATATAGTAAGCTTATTCAGCCCCTACTGCCTTAAACTATGTGAAAATCTCATTGCAATAAATAGCATTAAAATATCATTATAATAATATGTAACTATAATGCATGACTCAATTGAAGTATTTCTTGAGTTTCTAGAATGAAGTATATCAGTATGCTATGCTCTCTTCTTCATCCTCATCTTGGCACTGCTAATCAATTATTATGTAAAGGATAACTAATGCTTGCATCTTCATGGCTTATTAGAGTTTTTCTTTTGATAGCTCTGTATCCCATCACAATTCTAATTGTAAAGAGGAATCTTTCTTTGGATAAAATCACAACACCTCTTTGATTGAACTCATTATTTTTTAAAAATAATTCTCAGCATTCTAGTTTACTTTGCCCAGCAAACTTCAAGCACCTTATAAACAGGGACCGTATCTTAATCACAATTATATGCCCAGTGCTGATATGTTATCCAACAAATAAATACTTTATAAACTTTTGATGTATGAATGAACCTTTTGACAAATGGAGAAAGGTGTTAACAATTAGAAATTTAGAAATCACCTTTGTATAATAGGTAGATAAGATAAACATATTATTTATTTTCTCTGATGTCCACTTATATTACATCTTGTTTTTTACTTATTTCTATCTTGTAGTATATGCAAAACAAAAACAAACCAAAAAGAAAAAAAAAGAAAAAAGAAACTAAAGAAATCCTCAAGAAATTAAAAGCAACAACTAAAAATCTTTCAAATGCATCACTAAATGTTGAATACTGTACCAAATTCTGAGTATAAACTATAAGAACAGCTAACTAACCCACATATGTCTGGAGTATATCTCCAAAGAGATGCGACTGTTTACATAAGTATCTTCAACATACTGTGGTTACAGGGAATGTTGTACATAGGGTCTGGAGATAAGATTAGGGAAGGATGCAGGTCCGTAAAGTATGTTGATGTAAGGATTTGTGCTATATCTTGAGAGTCATTGTCTGGCTTTTGCGGAGGTGGGTGTTAAGATGTACATTTATGAGAAATTATTTTGGTCATAGCAGTACGGGAGTGGAGTCAGAAAAAAATCTTAAGACCAGTTAAAGCGTACTGGGCAACTCACAAAAAAAAATGGCAACAAGACACAGAATTAAGGGGACAAAGGTGCAAATGAAGAGATGCCAAAGGTAATAGCTACTTAGCAAATTAAATTGAATGCAGATGATGAACATTCGCATATGGGAGGTGAATAATTAGGAAGAATTTAAGATTCTATATTGAGTGACTGGAGGGATAGTTGTTCTCATAAAGATAAGGAGGAGAAGCAGATGTTATGACACATTATGAACTCAGTGTCATTTATATTTAAATCACAGTAATGTTTTAATATGATTGAGTTGAAGAAAAAGATGAAAAGAGTAAATTTGACCAGGGGCAAGCCAGGTGGTTGGGTACAATGCCTAGAAATAAAAACTAATCACTAAAAATTGGCCATTTATAATGTGTAGACAACTTATACTCCTCTCTATGGATTAAAATAAACTAATTAAAGCAATTTTTCATGTATTCTTCATGAAGAAAGGGTCTTTGTTTTGATCCTTCAAAAGATAATACAGTCTAGCCTTTGGAGCTGTCTAAAATATAGTTGGAGGCTATTTTTAGTCAACACATTAGACACATTGCTGTAGTTTGCGTTTCTCATCAAAAAAAATGAATAGGCAGTAAATACAAGTACAGAAACTGCAATGAAAAGGAAGATTAATAAGGAAAGATTGTCATTTACTTTCAAATCCAATGGCTCATTATAAACAGAACTCAAAGTATTAGCTTCACAGTATTTGAATTTGGTAATAAAATATATATCTTTAATGCTATTTTTTTATTGAGTCACACATTTTGTTCATATTCTGTGTACTTAATAAAAATAAATAATTGTATTAAACCTTTGCAGCAAATTGTAATTCTGAAATTTTTATGTTGTAAGGTACCTAAAATGATTGTTAATAATATCTACCTATGATAAAATTAAGATGAGTAATCACCTCAAGATTATCTGATTCTTTAAAATTAGACTTTTTAAATAGGAATTTTACTTTAAAATGTATTTTATCATTAAATATTTTTAGCTTTGTTGTAATATAATTAATATAGACAAATTAAGCACATTTAATAAATATGTCTTGATGAGTATGGACATATACAAATACCCATGATATCATTAAGACAATGAAGGTACTAAATATATCCTTCACTTCTAAATATTTCCTTGCGTTTTCTGAGGTGCGTGTGTGTGTGTGTGTGTGTGTGTGTTTGGTACGAACATGAGATCTACTTTCTTAACATATTTTAAAGTGCAGTATTATTAACTATAGATACTATATCATAGTCCAGCAGATCTCTAGATCCTACTCATCTTGCATTACTGAAAATTTAAACCCATTGAGCTACAATTCCCCATTTCCCCCTGTGCTGGCAACTACCATTCTATTCTTTGACTATTTTAGGTACTCCTTACAGACTGAATCAAGCAGTATTTGTTCTTCTATGATTGGTTTATTTCACTTAGCTTAATGCCTTCTAGGTTAACCCATACTCCCCAAATGGCAGGAGTTCCTTCTTTTTTTAAATTCTAAATAATAGTCCATTGTATGTATGTACCACATTTTCTTTATCCATCGATTAACGTTAAGATTGTCATGTCTTGGTTATTGCAAGTAATGCCGTAATGAACATGGGAGTGCAGTTATCGCTTCAAGATACTAATTTCAATGCTTTTAGGTAAATACCCAGAGATGGGATTGCTAGCACATATGCTTCGTTCTATTTTTAATGTTTTAAAGAAACTCTGTTGTGTATTGGTTTAATATAATTTCAAATCTACTTGTTTATGATGCAAGTGAACTTGTTTTAGTCCGCTTGTTTATGACAAAGACAAAAAAAAAAAGAAGAGTTGGTTTGATGTAAGAATAAAGTAAGTTGTGCCAAGATGTCATCATTCTACATCCGTTGTCACTGAAAAGCAATCAGCAGCCCAACTGCTGTGAGTCCCTGCTGGGGGCTTATCTATGAGAACACATGGAGAAGAATCAACTATGGCAAGGAGACATTTCTTATCAATGCTGAGAGTCTCTGGGGACTATGTGAGAATTTTGGTTTGGGTGAGGTGGCTCTTCAGTAATCTAAAAACTCTCCAAGACCCTTGAGACTTTTACTCCTACTGTGGCCAAAGTTACTAAGAGATATCTTGAAAGCTATTGGTTTATGAGATTATTATAATTCCCACAGTGAAATTCTGCTAAATAAATGCTGGCAAAAACAGAATCAGTCTCTTAATATACCTTCTGCTGCTTCTCACAAAACAAAACAAATCAACCTCCCTACTCTTTTTCATAACTGCTCCAACAGTGTATAAAGGCTCCAATTTTTCCCCATCCTCGTCAACACTTGTCATCATTTGTTTTTCTGTTAAGAGTCATCCAACAAGTATAAGGTGATAACTCACTGTGGTTTTGATTTGCATTTCTCTGTTGGTTAGTAATGTCGAGAATGTTTTCATGTACCTGTTAGTCATTTATATGCCTTCTTTGGAGAAGTGTCTATTCAAGTCTTTGTCTATTTTTTTAAATTAGGTTATTTGGGGATTTTTTTTGCTATTCAGTTGCAGAAGCTCATTATATAGTTTGAATATTAACCCCTTATAAAATAGAGGTTTGCCAATATTTTCTCTTGTTTAATAGCTTTCCTTTTCATTCTTCTGTTTCTTTAACTGCACAGAAGCTTTTTAGTCTGATATAGTCCCACTTGCCTATTTCCGTTTTTGTTGCCTGTGCTTTTGGTATCAAATCAAAGAAATCATTGCCAAGATCAATGTCAAGAATGTTTCTCCTTATGTTTCCTTAAGGGGTTTTATAGTTTCAAACCTTACGTTTAACTCCGTAATCCATTTTGAGTTCATTTTTGTGTATGATGAACGATAATGGTTCAATTACATTCTTCTGCATGCAGATATCCAGATTTCCCAACACCACTTGTTGAAAATACTTATTCTTTTCCCCTTGTGTATTCTTAGCACCCTGTTGAAGATCAGCTTACTCTGTATGAGTAGGTTTATTTCAGGGCTCTCAAAAAAATTTCTCAACTTTATTATTTCTTTACCAGAATGATTGCAGGCAACATCAGCATGGGAAATTGGAAGTAGGCTGGGGTGTTATCTGGCTTGCTTTGCTTAAAAGAAAATTATCTAATTTTAAGAATCAGGACTCTGTCAGTTGACAGATGCAATGGTAATACTGTTTATGAAATTATCACCTGTAATCACCTGAAATGTAATGTCCAGCGAGGACAAGCCTTTGAGAGACTAAGTTGCTACTGCCATTAAAACCTATGAAAAGTGAATCAAACTCAGGTTATACACTACACATCTGCTACTTTGCCTTGCTTTCTGGACAGTTCAACCTTAACAAAGGCTTGAATCATACTTAAAATGGTAAAACCAGGTTATTATTTCTACTGCCACACAGCTATGTGTCGCATATCCTTAAAGATGACAGTGACTGGCAAAGAGCCTGTGTGCTTATATGCCTGCTGTTCTAGTCTCCCAGTGACTCTGGAGAAAACAGGGGATTTGACCCAGACTTAGGGGCAATAACACTCCATGTGAGGCTGAAGGGAGCCAGAGGATGAATTCTTCTCCTTTATTGTTCAGAAATGCAGTAGTTCAGAAGCTTCTATTAGGACTCCTCCCAGTCAGAGCGAGTGGTTATGCTTTCTGTAAATCTTCAGTGGGCACAGCGATGCTTCTAACCATATTTTCTCTCCTTACTTTTCTGTCTCACTCCCCTCTTGGAATTGATGTCTCCAAAAAACCTTTAGCACATAAGCTTTGCTTTAGGATCTGTTTGCTAGGGAACTGGGATAAAGACCTTAAGGAGGATGAGAAATTCGCATATCCTGGGGTTAGATATTTGCCCTGATATTACAGGTAAATTTGGAGCTGCGTTCAACCTCTAAATTGTAAACAGGGGCATCCTGAGTGTGTTCTTATAATGTTCATTCTCCTGCAGCTGTAAGCTTTAGACAGACTGAAAAATAAACAGCATATCTTTTAGAATGTCAGATTTCAACATCAATTGAATTCGTAGCTATAAGTCTCATGTAAAATTTAGGCTATTGATTCAGGAAAGAGGAATGCGTGTGTCCATAAATAGCTAAAAGATTCAGAGAATACAGACCAGACTACCAGCCATGAGCTGAAGTGGCCCATCTACTCTGTCTAGGGAGGCTGTCTCCCCTCTCTTCTTAATAATTATTAGGGACTTCATAAGTAGAGCTTGAGGGAGTTCTAAGCCAGAACGTAAGATTATATATGATCTGTGTGAAGGATCATCGAAATTCTATATATTCCACCACTGGGATAAAATCACACTGCACATGAGGAGTTCTATAAAGGAAATGGGAATATGTACTGGGTGGTGCAAATGAGAAATTTAACATCCAAATTAAAATACTTTTAAGAGTATGAGGAGACACTCTAAAGAATTAAAATTACATCATTTTTGAAATACTTCTTTCTTAGTTAAAAAAATTTATGTTGACCTATAGAAGAATACTGTTAAAATAATTTTAAATATAAAATTCTACCTAAAAACAATATACACACACAAACTCTATATACACATTTATATTAACACAACATTAAAAACGTTTTCATATAGTTTCTGAACATTAAAAATCACATTTGGTACCTACTTAAGGTATCTATTCTGTACTTTAATATATCTCTTAACAATGTATTTTTTCATAATATATTACTGGTATTATTGTTAGAGGTCATCGTTCTTTTAATATATATTATTTAATGTTTTAATCAAGTAGCCAGTGATATTTTTTAAAGTTGCATTATAGCTAATAAATTTGAAACTTTAATAACTTTCTCTATATATCATCTTACTTTTACCCAAGAAAATGCTCACTCTACAGGCACTGCAAGACCAAGGCAATTTCTACTAAATGGAGGATATTTTCAATTTTTTTCCACTTGAAATGGATATAAATATTATCTAAATATTCTTCATGGGTGCTATCTTTTTCTTTGTTCAAAGGACATTTCTTCAACAAATATGATAATATTGCCTAACTTAGATGCTACAAGCTTATACGCTTTCTCAATTTTATTCCTATATATTGAAGAATATAAATTTGCCCTATTAAAAATAAGAGCTTTTTCAAAAAAAAAGTCTCACAAGAAGATTCATTACAAAGCCAATTATAGAATTTCAAATAAATTCTTTACAAAATTTGTCTTCGCATTGTGTAATTTATTCAGATCTTCTTGTGTTTTTTTAAAGGGGAAATTTTCAGTTTCTTACTATTCTCAATATTTCTTTGCAATGATTGGCATTTACTGAAATTTTAAAAAGCTCAATGTTTGAAGTATTTTATTTGATTCTCTAATTGAATTACAGTTTTATAAATGATATTTTGAAAATGATGATAAATATGGAAGAATTTATCTACAAAATAATCAATAATTTTTTAGGAATTTAGGTTGATTTCACAATTTCACAATTTCAAATAGATCTAAGATTGTTTACTTTCATGCTGAAAGCTTTTTTCATGATTTTTTTAGCATTTATTATCAACTTCACAAAAATGTTGTAGTTCATTTAATTTCACCACATATATACACATATATTTGTGTGTATACATATCTACATCAATTTCAAATAATTTCTTCATTTGTCTTGATTCAGTACAAATTATTTCACCATTAGAAAAATAAATTTTGTTTTTCTATTATGAATTCAAAGTCAATTTTATTTTTAATAGTAGTTTAAGAATTTTCTGAATCTCCTCTGCTTTTACAAATTGGCTGTTTTCTTATAATTAATACATTATAGACATTAAAAATGGCAGATGTTTGCTTTACCAGGCTTCCTTGTACCTAGGGTGTCTGCAAAGGTCCTAGGCTTTACTAACCTGTCTAGATTTTAAAACAGTACTCAGTGATTTTTTTAAAAAACTTGAAAAATAAAATGAAAAAAAAAAACCTCTCACTCACTGGCACAAGTAATCACTGCAGCAAGCTGGATTTCCTGCAGAAGCAGAATAAGCTCTTTTGGGGACAGGAGCTAGAGTGTGTAGCATTCTAAAGTTTAGCAGCACTGCATCTTGTCAGTGCTGCAGGGCATTTTTGGTCATTGTTCCCAACCAGAAGGTCTCCATGTCTGGCTCTCCGGCTCATTTGGCTATACGTGATATACTCAGCATTATTTTACTACACTACTTTCCATTCTGAATAGCATAGAAGTGATTCCAGTTGCATCCAAGAATCTAAACACAACATACTCCATAATGATTTCTAGGGATAAGACTCAAGAATAGATAAAAACTTTTGTCCATGATGCACAAATAATATTCTAAAATTATTTTCTCCTTAAGAAACTATTTCATAACATTTTTATCCTATAATAGGCTTAGAACAAGGAGTAGTATCTTTTGCTCACTATTATCCATTATTTTTTGAAATGCAATCTTATTCATTCTGAGTAGAGCAGTCACAGGACTTTGCTTCAATATGGTGTCACAAATAAGCAAAAAATAATACTGTTGATCATTACTACAAGGCATCCTTAAGAGTTCAGGATCAAGAATTTCATTTTACAAATCACAAATAATTTTTCCTAAACACTGAAATTCTTCCTAAACACTGTGTCTTCTCCCCAAAGCTTCACACTAAGACCACCATGAGAAATCTCACACTGTCATCAAACTTGTGGTTGCCGCTCCATGGGCTACCTGCCACCTACCCCAAGTGCTCTACAACAGCTGCTAAGCAGTTGCTTCAGAGGACTTGCCATGTGAATTCCCCAGGCAGTGTTGTTCTTTGTTTTCATGTAAGAATTTCTGGTGAACAAAACCTCTCACACTTCATATAAAAAGATATTAGCTCTCTCTGGGTAATATCAGCACTAGTGTTTTTCCCAATCCAGCTAAAAAAATCATATGTCTAGCCTGAGGAAATACTAACAAAGAGAGAGATTGGTTTGTAACCATAGACACTGGAGTCATTTTGGTTGGCAATTTACCATGAACCTAACTATCTGCCCTTTATGTCTGAGGCAATTGAAAGGGGTTATCATAACCTCTTGTAGAGGCAAAGAAGTCTACTGCAAACAAATGTCTATCAGTTAACAATGTCTATCTTTGGTGGGTTCTCCTTAGCTTCCCCTACTGTTCAGATTAGTTCATCAAATTATTATAAAATCTCTCTCTTCTTCATAAAAAAATACAAATATCTTGCTAAGACTCAGCATCTACTAGAAGAGCTAACCGCATCTTCAAGATAAGAAATTCATGAAAATTTGTTATTTCTTTGTTCCATGCATGAGACTGTTTTAAAATAAGTGGCAAGCACAATACAGAGAAATATATATAAATAGTCCTTCTTCCCTTGATCATTCCTACTCCAGTGATTACAGCATTTGCTAACCAAATTTTTTATTCATTTTATACCAAATTTTCCAGTCAACAACGATGTTCACAAGTTTTAAGAACAAATGTTATTTTCAGATATTTTTAGATTAGAATTGATTAGAGTACTGTTACATTTATAAACGAATTACCATTGGACCATGGTCACTCTGATGGCATCCATTTGTGTGACATTTTGCCAAGCAAATCTATCATTAACCTTCTAGTCCAGCCTTCTGTGTTAGGCAATCTGTAATAACCCTTTACAAACATGAATATAGTAATGGATTCAACAAGAGCCAGTGAAGCCATATCCAGATAGTTGAATTGCATAAGAATAAAAAGGTCATATTAAAATCAAGTGACTTTTAATACACACTAAATTTCATATTGCAATTATTTTATATTTAGTGTTCTTATAAGTCACCCTAGTATTAGGTGCTTCTGTTGATTTAGGCCTATAAGTGGAAAGTAAAATAAGAAAGAAAACTTGAGAGATCTTACTTCCAAAATTAATGCTGTTAGTATATAATAACCACAGATAAGTAAGCTAAAATGAGTGGCTAGAAAAAGTAAATGTATTTAAATTTAGTTATGTGAGTAAAAATGCATGTGCATATTTTAAATATTGACCTCTTAGTGGACTAGAAGGGATTCCAATAATTTGATTTGACAGACTGTTATTGGTTTATAGCTATTACACATAAACTTTTAGTACTTAGTATTGATGTATAATATGTTTTTTGGTTATAAATCCACACTCTGTATAGCCAGACACTGCAAGGAAACCTGGCCTCCTGGGCACTGATTATAAAACTTTATTTCTTTGTCATGCCTATCAGGTAGCAAGAGTGGATGTCTTGCTATCCAGCCTCTGGATAGCCTTACCAGCCTCTGTTGTTTTATTAGCTTTTACATCATCTGTATAATCAGCTCCTTGCATTAAATTTCCTCAGAAGTAAGTACTTATGCTGGTTTCTGCTTTCTTAGTTGGGTCAATATGATATATAACCACAAAGCAGAGGAAAACATTTGAGCCAGTCCAAAGACCCCGAATAGGGTCAATTATTTATACAAATAAAAGCAAAACAAAACAAAATGAAATAAAGCAACAACGAAACCCAAAATATTCTTAAAATCATTTAGTTCTTTTTATCCTGAAATTTCACGAAGTTGAATATGATGGAATATCAACTATTAAGTTCATGTGAGGAAAATTTCCTGTAATCTCAAAAATCTTCCAATTTTTCTAACACTAGTTTGTATTGATTTAGCAACAAAAATAGAGCAATATATATTTTTGTAACCTCTATAATATTTGACACCATGAGAATATTTTTAACATCTGGAGATCAGGACTCAGTGAGTGCTCCCATAAGAACCAAAATAATATCAGTACTAGAACTGAGACAACTAGTCATATATATATATATTTTTTAATTATTTGGAAAAATAATGGTAACAAAAAGCAATCCTTGTGCCTCTCTAAATAACACAAACCAATGAACAAACAAACAAAACAAAACATCAATAACATTTTTAAAAACTCAGTTTGGAGGAACTTTTTTACCTGAATATTGATACCGCAAATCGTAAATAGTAATTTATAAATTCACCAGAAAAAATATATAAGTTTAATGAAATAAGATATATTATTATATATTAAAATTCTTAAAAATTAAATATGAAACATATATATTGACAATACCATTTATAAGCTAATAGTTAGCAGTTGAATATTACTATCAGTTCAATATATCACTGATAAAATAAGCAAACAAAATAACCAGCAAAGAAGGCTCCAATTACCACCTTAAAATATCATTTCTTTGTACTCAGATATAATTAGTATATTTCAAATTATTCATTGTTTCTAAAAGACTTGCTTGCATTTGAGAGGAAAGAAAGAGAAGGATAACATCTATAAGTATTAAAATTTTTTAAGTATGCTATTACTGGTTTTATTCATACAGCTTTTTAAAATTTTGTCCCTTGAAACTCTGTTATGGCAAGATGTTGTAAGAAGTATGGGAAATCTATGGTCAAATAAGCTTAGGATATACTCTGTAATGTATTTCTTACTGAATATTCACTGAACATGTTCGTGACTTAAAGGTTTAAAGGTAATGATAAATCTGGTACCAAAGAAACTATTGTGCTTAACCTAGTGATATCTAACTGTATTTGAAACAAAGCCTTATTTTTGTCACTTATCAACAGTATGTACAATAGTTTTTGAAAAATTTATTTATTAAGCCTGGTATGTCAGAGTTTACTCATGACAGAGTATCTTTTTTTCTAAATAGTTCGTTCATATTTCTCATATAACAATGAAAGCAAAAGTTAGTCTGTGGTATCTTTAATTAATCAGAAAAAGCGAATTTATCTTTTCTGAAACAAAGAGATAGAGCTGGTAGAGCTGGTGTCAAAAATTAATATATGCGATTATTTTAAGAACACATTTGGCTGGGATACTTGAAGTATAATATATAAGATGCCTAAAAGTTTGAGATACTGTGACATAAAGGCCACCTTTTACAAAAATAGTGTTTCATGAAGATGAAGCATCTCTTTTCAGCTCAGCTAAAATGCTGCCTTCCACAGGAAATATTGAAATGACATAATTGAAAGGAATAGAATACTTGGGCTAGTGTAAATTTCATAAGACTTGAATAAGATATCTCATTCTCCTTTTAGATTAGTCATTATTATTTCATGTTATGCTCTTAGACTGGAAATGTTAATTTAAAAACCTCGTGGGTTTTCTCTATTTCCATGAAAACTGAGTGTATGTAACATATAACCAATTCATTATTTGTGGTAAAATCTGGAGATGAAAAAAAGTTATCAAGTTTTTGTTAAAGAGAACTTATTCAAAAATAATTTAAAAGTCTGTCTGACTTTTCCTGTCACTGAAGGAAGACCAAAAAGTAATATGAAAATGGAGAAATATAGTTTCAATATAAGAGAACTTTATAACTTCTTGAATTATGAGGAATAAAATAGCTTTAAGAGTTTATCCCTGCTCTCATCTCTTCTCTCCTTTTATTTTTATTTTTTTCTTTGTTCCTGGTATTTTGTTCTCTGCAATGAACTGAGGCTCTGTCAACTGTGTTGAATTAGGGATCTAAAAAGCAGGAGCATGATTCTACAAAAACAGCCCGTTAGAAATGTCAGTTTTATTAGGGCAAGCCTATTTCCAAGTAATACACTTGCACCTAAAATTCAGGAGCACCACATAGCAAATAGATGAGAGAAAATAAAATTGTAGGAGATTAAGATTTATAGGCGAATAATTTTCTACCTGATTTGTGTTGTATTGTCTTGAGCTATAGTATTGTCTGTATATTTGCAGGTAATTTCAGCAATGGATTTATGTCTTCATCTAATTTAAAACGTATGCCTTCATAAAATGTCCACTCTCTTTATATCCATATAAATAGTGGCATTGTCTCCATTTTTGTTTCTTTTTTTTTTTTTATTAAGGAGTGGGTAAAAACACAGCTTCTTTCTCAAAATATATGCATATTTAAGAGCACTGCAATCCAGACGGCAAAAAATTTCGTAACAAAACCATGGAGATAACAGCTAAACAATCAGTGAATATGAGTTGTATTTGTCCTTTTGGATTGTTTGAAGCTACATGAAGTATTTGAAATAGTTCTAGGCCAAGGGTTCAGAGACCTGGCTCGGGTAGGTCCTGTCCCACCTTCATATTTCATTCTCCTGTGTGAAAGATAGAGAATATAGTAGGCAGAGCTAAAAGCTCTACAAGTCACCTCTACCTCTGACATGTCATGGACTTACAGCTCATATAGATCTTATACCTGTCTGCCTCGATCTGGCCCTGACTGAGTTTATACACACATTCACAGACACATTCACACTCAAAACTGCAGACAGAAAGAATTTATTGAAATGAAACAAAAAATAATCCCCCCAAATTAGAACTATACAGCGCTTATTTGGGCACTGGAGGGAAACTGTGAATTTTTTTTTTTTCCTCAGAGTGACAAACAAGTCACCTTAAACTATTAAAGCTTATCATTTCTTAACAGTTTCAACTCACCATTTCAAACTTAACATTTCAAACTTAATTTACAGAGAATTTTAATACATACTTTTCATTTGTACCAAAATCCACACATAACCCTTTGGTATTATATAATGAACTCTCAAAATTTCACCAAATGTGAAGTGTTAAGATTACCTGACACTTAGGGTGAGCTCTTGATTAAACTTTAATCTTTGCACTGGCTATATAATGTTGCTGTATCTACTTCCATCATCATTTTACTGATTACATATTAAAAGAGGGAAAGGCATGCTCATGTAGCCATTTGGACGCAAATAATATTTATAATAAATAACAGTTATGATGATGTTATCATTTATAGATTACAATGTATCAGGTACTATTCTATACATTGTATATTTGTTAATTTCTTCACTCACATGGCCATAAGTGCCCCCATTTGAACAGTGAAGAAGCTAAAACACAGAGAAGTGAATTAACTTGCATTACACCACACAGCTAGAAAACACACATTTTAGAACAGCTTCCTGGTGTTCAGATATTATGCCATCACATCACAGAAGAATGGATTGAGACTTAGTCGTATTCAAAAGTGTCCCGAATGCATTAATTTCAGCTTTTTGGAATGGATTAAAAGGGAAACTCTTCTATGCCTGAATGCAGCCTGATACAAAAAGTGATCACAATGTGGGGAAAAAAGAACATGAGACTCCCCAAAATTGAAAGGCATCTGCCATCAATTCTATTGAACTTTGGAACTATCTGGCTTCAGCTTCTGATTATTGTGTTTGTGGTGGCAGCAGAGAAACTTGATCACAAGATTTTAGATAGTGAATGACAGTAAAGTTCATCATTTCACTCTAACTGGCCTTTACAATAACAGTTCTTAGTGTTGATCAGTGTTAAGTCAATGTTTTATTTAGAAAAATCAAACCATGTTAAAAGACTATAATAAAAATAAGACGTACAGTGTTTTCTCTCTCTCATGCCAACACTTTCCCCAAAAGACAAGCACTTTCGATAAGTTTATCTGTTTCTACCATAATTTAACCCCAATTATTTAAATATGTTCATACCCATGTCTTTTGAATAAGCGAGATAGGCATTACCTATTATAGACCTCCTATTTTGGTACTTGGAAATTTAGCTCTGAATACCCTCTCCCCTTTTCTCCCAGTAATCATTCATTCATTCATTCATTCATTCAAAAGAGTTCATTATTGACCATCTACTATCTGACAGTCACTTCTCTTAAACCTATGAATAGTATCATGGAAATATAATTCTACTGGGAAAAGGCAGGCAATAAACAAACAGATTAATATGTTAAGTAATGATATGTACTAACAAGAAAAATAAAGTGAGATAAGAAAATAGAGAGTAATGAGATGCTTGGTTAGCAAATGCTTCTTGTATAAGCTTACATTTGAACAGAAATCTGATAAGGTGAAGAAGGACCTTTGTAGCTATCAAAGGAAAGAATTCCATATACAAGGAACAAAAGCAGAATTATGATCGCTGTTTTCTAGAACTGATTAAGAGAAATGCCAAAGCTGAGAAAGGGCAAGTCACAGAGCATAATATGAGAGAGGTGGCAGGGAACAGATCTCATGGGCTTTGCAGAGCTCTCCGCTGCTAAGCACCGATACACTGCCTCTCCCAACCACTCCCAGCACTTCCTCCACCATCCTTACCCTGGGCGACCTGTTTTCCTACTTTACTAGGAAATTGAAATCAATCAGCAACTTCTCTCACTTATTTGTTTTCCCGACCTGCTGCAATAGAAGATGAACTTTCCTTATTCCTACATAAACTGAATCCTTTCACTTATATACCGATT
>NW_006433378.1:12025634-12085684 GCF_000325575.1 Pteropus alecto | reverse complement strand
TTTGGTTTTACATCAATACCGTTTGCTCTTTACTAGATTATTCTCATAAGCATCCAAATAAACTGTTATTTCTCCCATCTTGAAAACCAAAAACATCAACCACAATAACCACACTCTTATTGATCTCATTTTCCTTTCCAAGAACAGTGTTGTTCCTTACCTCCTTTGTAGCAAAACTCCTGAATATCTATTTATATGTCCTGTTTCCAATTACTCCTTTGTAGACAATCTTCTTTAAACCAGTCCATTCAGAGATTATCTTACTTGATATATGAAGAAGTGGTAATACAGTTGATCACTCCTTTCTGTTTGAAACATTTTGTTCATTTGGCTTATAGAATACAATGATAATTTTTATATATTCTTTATAGTAAATATATAAATTATACTTATATATAGTATATGTTTAAATATATTTAAGATTATAAAATTTAATAATTATATGAATTAAATGATATAAATTATATTCTACAAAATTGTATATATAATCTATAGAAATGTTATATATAATCTATATATGTACCATATACATAAGGTTTATCTATCTGTTTATCTATCTAATATATAGTATTTAAAGTTATGGGTCTCAATGTGACCACCTAAGGGAATGAGATTAAAAAAAAGAAAGGGCTCAGATGTGATCACTGGGACTCTCCAAAAATTGAGTTATTATAGATGATCATAATCCAATAAAGAAGATAAAAATGATATCCATTGCATTAGGAGAGCCAAGTAATAGTAATATTGGGGGACCAAGAGAAGAAAAAAAGAGTCATCAACTATGTCAAATCGTACTGATAGATTGATTGAAATGCAAAGAATTAACCAGGCACTGTGAAAGACATTTTTAACTTTGATAACTTTTCTGATGAATAGTGAGGATAAAGACATTATTCTAGTCTGTTAGTAGTAAGAAAATAAGATAAGATGAACGGAAACCATAGATCCTTATAAAGTTTTGCAATGAGAAGGGGTAGAGAAGAGAGACAGCTAGAAGAGGATGTGAGTTTGAGTAATAATTTATTCTTTTAATTTGGAGAGTATTAACACTTTAATGTATATGGGGGAAAGTATAGTATGGAGGGGAAATAATTCTGCTGGGTAGAAAAATGAGGTAATTTCAGGGTCTACGTTTGAGATGCAAGAGAGAATGACAAGAGTAGTAGAACTGACATAGACACATCATGAATGTCTGATATTTTGTATGAAAAAGAAAGATACATGTGAGAGAGGGATTCTCCTTAACATAGTAATATCACAATTACATTCTAATAACTATATAACACAGTAATTCCACAATGATAATATGCTTAATTAATAATCCATGTTTATATTTATAGAAGAATGTTAAATTGCAAATATTTATTGATAATCTAGCATAATAAAAATGTAAAATTCCATATTGAGCTGATAGAAGATAATGCAGAAATGTGAAATTTGGTGTGCCAGAACTTAGAGTGACTAAAATCCACAAGTGAGATATAGGAAATCAAGAGAATTGTGATGGAAGGAAATTTTTAGACTGATAGGATTTTTTTTTTTTTTTTTTTACCATAACGAGAGAGTCATGAAATTGCCTAACTTCCACTTTAAAGGAGAGGAAGAACTTTTTGGTACAAGCAAATTTTCAGAAACTGTTATAGGTAAATTGAAAGAGAATAATAAAATTGAATAAAATAGGTATGAGATTTTCTTCTCCTGTAAAAAATAGCATTTTTACTACTATGATCAATTGGTCATTGGTTTGGCCAAGTCTTTGTATTATCTCCTTACAAAACTTCAGCTTCTGATATTAAGAGTAGATTTCGTTGTTCATTGCTTGGTTATCTTTGTCCTTGTGAATAAGTCTTCTTCCACATTCCAACAGTCACTCAGTAAAATTTCCCAGAGGTCAGTTCTTTCCTTCACACTGTCTTCACTGCTCAATTCCCCAACTCCAGAAGGCATTGTTTGCCAATGCCATCCTGGCATTCTGTGAATTCCTGCAGCTCTTTTCCTGTGTGGACTATCCTATTTACTCAATCTCGGGCTTTCTTCTTTTTAAATTTAGCCCTTGTTTTTGTAAAATACACCCTCAGATACTTTTCTGAGTTTCAATGCATTGTAGGTATATTATTTGATACATAATGCTTGAAAATGTCTTTATCCTCCCTTCCACAACTGTGTCATATTTTGGCTGTGTACAAAATTTATTATGAAAATTATTTTTCTTCAGATTGTTCGAAACCATTGCTCCATTATCTCTCAGCTGCTGTTGAGATGTCTGATGTCAATCTTATTTCAAAATATGCATATGATTAGTATTTTTCTCTCTTTGAAACTCTTTGTATTATTTATTTATCTCAAGTACTGTGAAAAGTTATGAGGACATGCCTAAAATTTTGTGGTGGACACTTGACTTATATTTTGTGGGTATACAAGGTTTGGTTTTTCTCTAATCTGCAATGTCAGTCTGTCTTAATTTATTGGTATTTAAAATTATAATTATCCATCAGTTTCATCAAAAATACTTACTTTTTCCCCCAAATTCTGACTTTTAGGTTATTTTTTAATGTGCATTAAACATAAATCACATAAAATAGAACACGAGACCAACAAAATAATTTCTGGGAAGATATATTCTAGGTCAAAAGGATTCCAAAGCAATCTGTAAACATGTTAGCAATGACCATGTCAACAGTTTAGCATTCATTGGATTATGTCATGATTCTTTCACTACCTTATGATTCTGTTCTTTCTTATCCTCAATTCTCTTTGCAAAATACATGATCTTAATTGATACAATACTTTTGGCTTTTTTTATTAATGCAAATCACTCAAATATGTGTATACCTTAAAAATCTAAGTGTCTGTTTATTTGACATTTAATTTAGGGTTATTTTTTATCCAATATATAATGTGTCTATTATTTACCCGCTCTTGTATTTCATTACTATAACGTTTTTCTCTGACACTGTTGCTCTTTGACTTTTTAATACTGTTGTTTTCATTGTGGTTGTAACCCCTTCATAACTACTAAATCCATTGTCTTCTCTCCAATTACTGAGCCCTGAAGGAAATGAATCATTATTATAAGAATTTGTCTGCATTTGTATCATTAAAAAGCACATAAGAAACTCTATCCATAAACATACTACTTAATGCACCAGGGTGCTCAAAGAATTTTTTCAATTTTTCCATTTACCATTTTTTCATGTAGAAGTTGCCTTAATTAACAAATATAACTTAAGTCTGTGGGTAATTTTTGCATTTTAGTAAAATAATAATTATAATTTTTAAAAGCAACATTTTGACACAAAAAACGAAGAAACAGAGGTAAATTAAATATTAATATATTTTATATTCCCACAAACTAGGAATATAAGTTATAAACTTCAATACTTCATTTTTTCTCTAGACACCACCTAATATCCAAAATGCTGAACTATCATTAATAAAGCTTTTTTTCTGTTGTTGTTTTGTTGTTGTTGTTCATTCTTCATGGAGTTAGTTACTTTTAGGAACACTGAAGTTAGATAAAATAAACGTACCCAAGATGTGCTGTGAATATAGAGATTTTGTATGGTTGAGTTGATAGTTCAAAGTTAAAGCCTTTGATATAATGACAGATAAAGCAGAATGATGGAGATTTTGGTATTTGAAGGGACATTTGGTTTGTGATTACATATTTTTCTGACTTTAAAATGCTTATACTAAGCCCTTTTTGAAAATTTATCTTTTGGGACTCGCCCTGCTTGCTTCTCAAATCTTTCAATGACAAGCTAGAAGTATATATTCTCCAAAGTTTTTCCTAATTTTCTCATCCTAGGGGATCATTTCCTCCCTATAAAAGTCTTTGTCTTATAATAATATGACTGCTATTTATTTATTCTATGCATACTATCAGCTGCATCATTGAAAATTATCTAACACATTTGTATTTATATTATGTATTTCCCATTTAGGAATCATGCCTAAAGAGCAGGTATTTCAATTAGAGCTGCCTAAGAGGGTTCACCAAAATCATAGCTCACCAAAATCAGATCATCAAACCAGTTACAGAATGGGACCAACGTTTCTAGTAACGTTATTAGTGAACATATGATCAGAAATTTTAAGGTCTAACAACACAACATACTATTAAACAGTAAAAGTTTTTTTAAAAATACAAAAAAAGTTTACATATGCCTTTTAAATATAGTTTTTCTTTTATTTGATGATTTGACTAAACACGGGATTAATGTTCAGCCACCATTTCGCCAAAAACTTAGCTAACAATAATCTTATTGTTTTCACTATGGAATTTCTACTTCATATTTAATATATTCCCTAACATCAGTAAAATATTTAGTAATTATCCCATTTAACTGTGCTTCTCTAAAGCCTGTATTTTTTTCTTCAGAAGAGGTCCTTTCTGTTCCTGCAGGATTCTCAAATGAAGGCTGCTCATTTATCCATATCCCATCGACCTTGAGATTCTTCGTTCTTCTCACTCTCAACAGTTACTTCCAACTCTCACTGTCCTGTGGTATGTTCCATTTTGTAAAGTTAATGCTATTTGGTGTACTACAATTGATAATGTCTCTGCTTTTAGCTATTCACCTTTTTGGCACCTCATTTAGTCATTGGAAACTATGACACTTGCCAGAAGATTACTCAGTACTCAATGCTTTTTGAACACCTTGTGGGAATTTAATGTCAGTGTATTTGGAAATGAATCCAATTGACTAAATTCTCAATTCTTTGATGTAGTCATTACATTGGCAATATTTCCCACTTCCCTTTACACATCTACTCTTTTGACTCAACGTGGAGAATCTCATCCTTAACAAACTGATCTCCTAAGTGACAAATCCTAAAAACTCTTTCACAGATCATATCTTCATTTCTTTTAGTTCATTTGGTTAATAATGCCCAAGACTCATGTTTTCTCACCTTGAATTTATAAACCCCTTCTTGCTCATTTCTCTATTTTAGACAATTCCACTTTTATTTTCCTCCACATAGGTACTATGTCCTTCCAAATAGACTAATTTTCCTAATACTGGATGACTCCAATTGTTACTTTTGTTAACACACTCAAGATGTTGAGTGGTGCTACAGGCAAACACTAAGTCATTTAGGTTAAATACATGACCAATTTCAATAGACCCTCAATATTGCTCATCCATGCTACTCTTTTCTTCCAATCAACTTTCCTGTTTTTTGTAACCATTTAAAACTTTTCCACTCATCATATACCTCACAATTTCCAAACTCCTTCAACTCTATCAGGAGATGACTTTGTATGCTGAATCATTGAAAAGAGATAAAATTATTGGAAATAAATACTCTCATCTGCTCATAAACAAAACCAAAAATCTACCTATGTATGAAATATAATTTATATCCAAGGCCATTATCCTCACTTGGTCTGTATATCGGATCTACCACAAAATCAACAATGACTCCATTCAATACTTCCTCTCCTTCCAGTTTCTTTAATATTTTCCATTCTACAGACTTATTTCCATGTTAATTAAGAAATAATTAGTTTCCCTGAATTTATACTAGCCCTACTATCAACCTCTCTTCTGTCTACTCTGATGAGTCTCTCCTCCCCTTCAAAACAGTTATTTTTTAAAATATTCTCTGTAGTAGCTTGCTTCCATTTTCATAGCTTTTATCTATCCCTCAGCAAGTTCGTGTTTATATTCTGATCCAAATATTCCACTAAAATAATTTTTGAAAAAACTAAATATACTTTCAAAATCACAGCATTCAAAAAAATTTTTCATCCTTGTCTTATTTAAATTCTCGCAGTGGTTGATATTTACCACATTCTCCTTCTGAAAACATTCCCCTTTGCTTTTGTGGCACTACACTGTCTTGATCTTTTGCATGTATTTGGTCACTCTATTTCAATATTCTTCGTAGGCTCTTGTGTTTAGCTTTTAACGTTATTGATGTCCTTCAGGGCTTAGTGCTAGTCTCTTATGATTACTCCGGGTTTCATGAGTTTAGAATCTAAATATATAACCAGTGGTTATTTTCCTATCTCTACTCTAATATTGCCAATTACTTATTATATACCTATGATTTACAGATACTTGAGACTCAACATCCCTAAACAGAATGCACTGTCATCATCACCGCTCCATTCTTCACATTTATTCTGTGTTTCTGTATGTTCTGTATGGCATCACAATGCTAACAGTTGCCCAGTCAGAATCCTGGGAGTTGCTGTTATTCTTCTCTCTTCCTCAGACTCACTTCTAATCAATCATTAAATTATAATCTATTTTCTTTAAAAGTTTTTCAAATGTGTGTGGTTTTCCCCAACTTCCTACCACTATTCCTTAATCTAGGTTATTGTCTTCTGAAATTCTAGAACTAACTTTTTACCTTCTTTTTAGATCCTTTATTCTTCTTTCATATTAAACCATAGTGACCTTTCAAGAAAATATCTGTTTATATAATCTTCTGATGAACACCTTAATCTTTTCATCATCTTAGACTTTTCATCATCTCTAGGTGAATTATAAATTTCCAATGGCCTCAAAGCACTTCATAATCTGGCCTCTGTGATCTGTTATTCTCATCTATAGCCACTCCATATTAATTGTACTACAAACTATGTACACTTGCTTCCAGATTTGTTTGCTTGTAACTTATTCTATCACCTGTCCACATATACATCACTTAGATCTCTGCTTGAGTACTGTATTTTGAGAAAGAACATTATTGATATTGAACGAATAATTAGTTTTTCTACTTTATTTTTCCATTGATTCTTATAATTTTATTTTTCAAAGCTACTTATTACTTGCAACTATTTATGTCATTGTACAAATGGTATAACATTGCATAACAGACAATCTGGACACTAGAAAATATTAGCTCTAATTCTTCTCTCACTCCTTGGAACATTACATTTTGAGAGTCAAATAAACAAGATAAGTTAGAGGATATCTGCTATTTGAGGGATTCAAAATTTACAATTTTGGAGTCAAATAAATGAGGTTAGAGGATATCCACTATTTTGGGAATTTAAATTTTTTTAACTTTGTTTATGCTTTTAATTGTACTTACTTTTACTAAAAATCATTCTAATCATAATAATCTTATCCATTCACAGATTCACGCGGATTGCTTTTTCTTCTATATTTAGTTTTCCAGAAAATTTTAATCATGACTTTTTTGCAATTTAAATTTTGTAATTTGGAAATTTAGAGATTAACAAAGACCATATAAAAATTACGTAACAAATAATGTTTATTAGCATATGGAGAAATCCAGATAATTAAAAATTTTAATTTATAATGAATTATATTTTTACCCTTTTTAAAACAATAGCTTCAAATTAATTCTAGCTGTCATCATAAAATGCTACATGATGTGGGGAAATAAACCATTTTTGTAATCAGTTCCCCTATTTGTAAAAGATTAAACTTGAACTATTTTTTGTTAATTTTCATATCTTAAATTCTACAATATAAAATTATATTTCTGTAAAATCATTAACTATTAAATATTTACTTAGTACTATATACTGTGTTAATTAGAAATATTGATGAGGAGGAAATGCTCTATTTGTAGTTTACACTTTGGTTAGAGAAAGAGACAGATGTGGTAGCTGGTCAAAAATCAGAAAAAAAGCACAATAGCAATTAAGGAAGGTCTTTGGAGGCTTGATTTATCAGGGAATTCTGTTCTGTTTTATCCCTTTCCATTTATTTCTGTTCCATTCTATTCTATTTAGTAAATACATATTCTGTGTTATCTTGTGCTTGTTATATCATGTTGAGAACACTGTGAGATACATAAAATAAATAGAAAATAGATCCCTCTCTTAAAAAGCTAGATAGGTCTTTGTTTTTCACAAATGATCTAGCATAAGAAAGATATTATATATACGATATAGTAGAGTTAGAAGAAGTGAATTGTAGTTGTAATGCTACAGAGTGTAATTCAATTTTGATTAAGAGAGAAGGAAAAGTCTCATAAGAAATGGCACTTGAGTTGATATCTAGTAACATGTAGGGATTAAATGACAAGAGTTTAAGAAACAGTTATTGTATATAGAAGAAACAGCGTGAGCTAGCAAAAGATTTGAAAAATGCTAGGTATTGAGTGGTTGACATTTATGTTTTGGTGCCATAATATAGAACCGTGCTTGAAAGGATTGGCTGGCAACAGGTGGTCTAAAACTAATACCACTCTGATTCTCGACTTTGTAAATAAATAGTTGCAATGTTTTTTAAGGAACAGAGTTATTCAATCTTACTATGCTTTAGGAAATTGCTCTAAGAGAGTTTAGAGAAAGGCATGTATTTTTTCAATCACTTATTCAATATTTAGTTATATAAAATTCAAACAGCACAAAAGGTTTAATAACTTGGTAACCACATTTCAGTGGAAAGTGTTAACTAAATTATATAAATAGCCCAATATAAAGTATAATACATTATAATACAAAAATGATAAAGTATAATAAAAAAAACTATATGTAATATTTGCTGTAATATAAGAAAAGATAATACAAGTATATAAGTTCTATGAAGAAAACAAATGAGAGTAGATTGAAAGAGCAGAGAGCAATTGGAAATGCAGGGCACTTATGCTGGGTAGATCAGTATCCTCTGAAGGAAAGACATTTTGCAGATGCATGAATAAAATAAGGGACTAGGCAATGACTCTGGAATAAGATTCTTCTTGGCAGTGGCATGGCAAAGCCATTACTTCAAGAACAAAGTGTGATTCTGTGTGCCAAGGACAATGAGCTCAGTGTGGGTGCAGAGGCATACATGGAAGATATATAGAAGGCAGTGAGGTGTTGAGGGAACCAGAGACCGGGTAAAGCCTTACGGATATGAAAAGACTATTGGGTTCATTCTATAGGCTTCATCCTACACATTAATGACATACACACCAGCAGCAAGCTGATTTTCTGCACCCTCTAGTAGGAATGACAAGTAAAGTCCTGGACTCCCTACCTAGCCTTATTTCCATGACATCAATTTGGACCCTGAAACCAAACATGTAAATGGGTTGCTCAAAACAGACTGTCCATCTTCAAGAAACTACTTCCAAAGTTTGACCATTGTCTTTTCAGGCCTACTGTCAGTTAGAAAGTCTAGGGAAGTCTAGAGAAGTCAGATCATGCCCCAAAGATCTAAAATAGTTTCTTTAGTCTTTCTTTAGTCTTAATTCTCGTATCATGTATAAATTAACATAAATCATGCATACATTTATGTACTTTAGTGAAGTTCCACAGAATATAAGAAAATAATTTTGCTTAATAATAATAATAATAATAATAATAATAATAATATCATGACCAAATGGAGTTGTCCCAGAGATGAAAGACTGGTAATATTAGAAAATAAAATACTTGTATGACATAATATATATTTAGGCTAACTGAGAAAAATCTATTAATATCTCAGTAGATGCAGAAAAGGTATGTGAAAATGCATCTAATTCAGAACTGAAAATAAATGAGAAACATATACAGATAAAGAAAAAGAAAGGTATAAACAACAGAAGAGTATATACAATGATTCGATTTATATAAAGTCTAAAGTCACACAATACCTAATTAGGTGTACTTCAGAAAGATGCATAAGTGAAAAATTATGAAAATAAAAACAGAATAATTAAAAAGAAAATAAAGATAATATTTAATGTTGGTGGAGAAAAAGCATGTATTATTAGAGAAAGAGTCATATCAGGATAAAAGATATTCTAAATTAAGAATAATGTTGCGTGTCTTAATTTGGACAATGTGTCCCTTGGTATTCATTTCATCGTTATTAACTGTACTGAAGGTCATGTGTGTGTGTGTGTGTGTGTGTGTGTGCGCGCGCGCGCGCGCGCGTGTGTGCGCACTTACTATAATTGCAGACATGGCCAAGTTAATATGACAAATTTCCAAAAGAATTAGAATTAGTTGATGCTCAATTTTAGTAGCACTTATGAATTTTCATTTTCAAACATATTTCAGAATTAAATTATACTCTGTATTCTCTTAATGAGGACCCAGCAAGAAGTTCAATCATATATTGATTTTATTTTTGTGTTTCATTGATCTTTCTATTGTCAAGACTTGGAACTAATAACTTTAGGGATAGATGAACATAATTCGGCAAATGTAGCACCTATTCAAATATTATAGATTTGGAGTCTGAAATTAAACTCGAACATTTCAAGTTTCAAATTCCATTTGTTACTAGAGAAAATCAATTCCTGGTTCAAGAGGAAAGTCTTTTTTCTGCTAAGGCTTTATGTCTATTTAACACATTCTATTTAAAATGTATTTGATTGAGTTATGTGATGATTCTAAAACCCAAATATTTAGTGCAAAGCTAAAATAACATGTTTTCTTTTTAAAACTTTCATTATAATTTAAAATAAAATTATTTTTAATTTTTAAAATGTTTAAATATTTAGTAGCATTTACTTAGTAGTCGTTTGTGATTCGATTGATGTCCAGCAGTTGCCAATACCATAGACACTGAGGAAAAAAAATGGACATTTTAGATCATTTGCATTTCTAAGTTTTATCTTCTTAATCATCAAAGAATAACAAAATATAACATATGTGAAATATATTATCATATCTTCCTAAAGAAAATTATTTTGTGATTTAATATTCAACAAAATATCAATTGTTAGAATATTCAATGGAGCAGAGAAAGTAATTACAATTAGTAAACAAGTTTGGAAAAATTAAGAAAATTTCAAGTCATCGTTATTCTAAGGAATGCATCACAACTAAGAAATTCAAAGGGTCCTGCTCATTTCTTATGGCGAACTATGTAGCTCTAGTGATTATGTTGATTTTTCCAATATATTTTTCTCTGTTTTACAATACTTTCAAAATTCACAATTTTAATATACCCCAAAAAAGTAGTTTTAACAATGACTTTCATGCTCATAAACCTGATATATTGGATTCTTATAAATGCGGCTTAGATAGACCTGTAAAGTGCTTTCTAGGAGAACTCATTCATGGTTATAAACTGAAGGCTGAAGAAAAAAGTATAACTCAAAAGAGAAAACCAAGGTTGGTAAAGATCAGTGAAGGAGAACTGAGTGGCAGATTTAAGGTGAAAATTTAATTTCTAATACACTAAGTTACAAGACTGATCAAGGAATAACATTTCAAGGCATAAATTCTTAGCAAGTTAATTTGCAGTAAAATTGCTCTTATTGGATTCTGAGCACCTAACCCAGGAATAAACCAGTTGACTGTAACACATGGGGTCAAGACGGATGTCAAATATTGTTACTGTAAAATTGAGTCTCTCAATCAATTAACACTTAGTGATCACCTCCTAGTGCAATAGCTTATATTCAATTTCAGGGACACTGAGAACAAAACTCAATCTTTGCTCTCAAACTCATGGATTGCTTGAAAAATAATTTACCATTCACAATATAACAACAAATACAACAAATAAGAACTAACATGCAGAGTGATTTCAAATACTCAAAGTTCTAACTCATTCTAGGCAGGAGGGTTAAAGAAAAAGACATGAGCCCTAAAGCACAAGTATAATGGTTTCCACAGGATTATGCAAATCAGTACCACTACTTCTAAGAGTATGTACAAAGGCAGGAAAGTAGAAGACAAAGTGTCCAGGAAGACATGAGCAGAAAGAGGGAAACATTTTGCAACGTGGCAGATGATATCCTAAAATAATTAGAAAGAATCAAAATATGAAGATTTTTCTGTGAAACATTTCAGGCTTTAAAAATATTTGGAAAGTAACATGGAACTCCTAGATAAATTTATGTAAGAAAGTAAAATGTTTGGATTATTATGCAAAAGAGACCACTCTGTTAGCAACATGGTTAAGAAATTAGTAAAGAGACCCAAAGATGAAGAAAACATTTACATGTGTCCTCAACAAAGAATATGATGGTCTTCAGAAAAGGTGTAATACTTATCCATATTTTAAAATGAACTTCAAAGGCAAAATCAAAGTGACAATTTAGATGTGGGGACAAAAATAAGATAAAGTAAAGAATGATTTCGAGTTTCTATCTTACTGGATACGAAATTTAAACATATTCTTTCTGCTCCTCCCCATTGCCTATCCTGCTCTCACTCAGTTTAAGATACAGTCTCATACAAGAATTCACTCAGTGAAGTATGCAACTTAATGGACTAGTAGAATCGGGACTGAGAAGTCTTCAAACATAGCATCTTTCAGTTAAATGGATGCAGTGTATTTTATAATCCCCAGAATAACATAGCTAAAGTCATTAGCATGTCTCACCTAGACTAATGTGCTGTCAATAAATGCAGAGCCAAACATTCTGGGGATGCTTCCCTGGTGATAAAAATGAAAATTGCTAACACATATCATATGCAACACATTATTCTAAACTCTATGCCTATTAACATATTTAATCCTCTATACTCCCTACTAGATTTGTACTTTTACCATCTCCACTTGACACGTGAAGCAACTAAGCAAAATGAAATTACAAAAACTCTCTGGATGACTGCTACCAGGATTCAAATCCAACTAACCAGGCCTCAGCGCTCTTCCTTTTTTCTTTCCCTTTGCCTTCTTAGTATTTTCTTGTCAAAGAGAATTTTAGTCAGTAGAAATTGTAAATCCATGACTATGAAGTTAGTAGGGAACTTCGTGGCTCCTGAACTATCAGCAACAGCTTTAAATTACCTTCTATTTCTAGTCTATTGATGAAATTGTTGCTCAACAAATAAATGTAATTTAAGTATAATCAGACATCTTTAAGTTGAATACATCATTCACATTGAAAGTGGCAAGAAAAGGTGGCCTGTGTTCAAAGAAATACACTTGCACATATTGGAAAAGTCAATAATTGCTAGATGTTACAAAACTATCCAAATGTAAGTGAAGTTCACACCATGGAAAGTAATTTTCCAGCAGGTGACAAAGTGTTTCTGCTATGCTTATATTTGTGTAGAATCAAAATTCAGTAGAAACTGACAACCCTAGGGAAACTTGAATATATCTTTTCTGTTTTTGTAACGGGGACATCATAAATTGTATGTACTTCACCTAAATTGAGGTGAATTCCTGCAGACTTGATGCAGCAATCTTAAAATGTTTACAGACTTATTCCAATTATATTTTATGTCCCATAGTGGGACAATGTCACAGAAAAGAGAATTACCATGTTGGGAAATGTAACATTGGTTTAATGGGTCTTTACAAATTTGATTTTTTTTTAACCTTATATTTTGGGAATAGCCCTCAAAATGTTTTCTGGCTCTTCTGTCTAAATTTCTAATCTTCAGAAATCACTTTTCATTCAGTTTTCAGTAGTTCTTTCACCGAAAGAAAGTGTTAATAAATCACTAGGAACTGCTTTCATATCAGTGCTGACAAATGCTTCCCCCTCACTTCTCAGTAAAAACGATGCACACTTCTTAAGTGATCTCATTCCACTATTTGAAAAGAGACAAGTTTTAATCTACTTCTGAGAGGAATGGAAATATTGGTGTGATGCAAAAGATAGAAATACAGTGGAGAAGTGAGATAGTCACTGAAGAAAAGCCTCCTTACAGGGACACTTGTGCTTGCAGTGTACCCAGCACTCTTGAAGTCAGTTTCCTAATTAATTCAGCAGCATGTGTCAATTCAGCCTCTAAGAAAGCTGATTCTGAATTTCTATCTGATAAAATAATCCCAGAGGTTGGCTTCACCGTTCTTGAAGAAAAGTATGGTTTGAGGAATCATTGCATCCTTAAGTAGATTTGAAAATTCGAGGTTGGAACTATCAAAGTGATAGCCAGTTTCACTTAGCATGCTTTGTAGATGACTGGTATAATAAATAAAATCTCAATTTTATTTTGTTATAACTTCTCACAAGTTATTTAAGATCTGTGACATGACAGTTTTATATAGACTTTCTTAATAAGTAACAAATGTTTTCAATTGATAATGTGGCCATTTTTAGGTCTCTAGAGAGTATGAGAGTCACCAGCTGCAAAATATTATTAGCTTTCTTGCATTTCATAACAATATGCATTTTTCTACAATAGTGACAATTGAATAAAAATTTTAAAAATGCTTTATGTATTTTTTTCCTAGTATACAACTCTGCCTTCTAAATCACAATAAATAAATTTAATTTATATTTCACTGGACCAAGAAAAATTACTTGGAGACCTTGCCTCCTTCTGTAGCTCCCCAGTCAGATGCACCTATTTTGGTTCTTAAGAGCCTTGTCCATCAAAGAGTGGTGCTAATTTGGAAACAGACAAAAATAATAGAAAAATCAAAATTGGAAGATGCTTTTAGAGTCATTGTTAGAAAAACTGCAGATGACATTTAAGGTAAAATAATAGCTTATCAAAATCAAAATCAATAGAACTATCAGACATTCTTTTTGCAAGACGGTCCCATTTTTTTACAAAATAAAATAATATAGTCTGTTTAAAAAGTTATTTTTTGAGGAACATTTAATAAGTATTTCTTATTTGTTATGGAAGGCTGTGTCCTGGGGGAAAAAAAAGTAATGTAAAAGCTTTTCTGCAATAGTGATCAAGATTTTATAAACATATAAAATAATTGTTATAATACAAAATAGAATATGATAAGTGACATTACATAAATATTAAAAGCTCCACGAATATCTCAGGAAGAAAGAATAAATCTTGGGGCTTTCAAAGGTAAAAAATTACATCACATCTGGCCTTGAAGATTCAAGGAAAGGGCCACGTTAATAAATTAAGATAGAAGCTTCTATACCAGAAAGGAAAGATACAAGAGTGATTTGAACTCTGTTTATTTATCACATAGAGTGAATGTTTATCACATAGGAATATGAAGAGAAAGTTAACATCAGTAACAATATGAGGAAGTTGGACTTGATAAGAATCTAAAAGCCATGTATGTATGTAGGCGCATATTAATGTATGTATGTACTGTGTGGTGAATGAAGACATTTGACAAAGGCTACAACATTGAGGAGATTAATTTGGTAAATATCTAGAGTAAATTAGATCAGAGGACACAGATGGGAACATATAGAGGAAACTGTTATATAATAATGGTAATAATATTAATGACCTAACTAAAATAATAACAGTGGACGTGGAAAAAAAAGATAGGAGGCATAATTGACATAGAGAGACAGAGGATAAAGTATATGTTGATGAAGAGAGACTACTGAAGTATTACTCAAATATTAATTAGTTTTCAGTTATGCATTCAATAATCTATCACATTTTTAAAAATATAAAACTTTTCTATTTAAGAGTATAGGTGCGTGCTGAGAAACCCATGTATGTGCATGATGAGACTAAGAATGTTGTCTATAAGACTGTATTATTAGATATCATTCTTCCTCATTATTGAACATTAATTAGGGTATTAGAATTAGATTGTATATGTAGATTATTGCCAGAACAGGAAAATAGAAAAGATTCTCCTCTATGAATTAATTCACGCCCACTGTTTCTAATTTAAAAATCACTAGTAGTAAAATTGTATGGAAATAGTCAATCTTCCCGAAGTCAGCAACAGTATTTGAATCAGAAAATTGACATCATCTGATTAATAGAGTCAAGGACTGCTATACTAGCAAATTTAGCACATATATTCAAGCACTAGATGTCAATGATGAAAGAAAAAAAAAATCATTGACCTAACTGTCCTCCTTTTTTTCATTAAATTCTTTGGTGACTCCATTTAGCAAAATCAATGACCTCAGTTCTGACCTTCCAATTCAGACACACTGGGGTAATGAAAGCAGGAGCCGAAGATATACAGTTTCCAGACATATAAAATTTGTTTTCACCTTGAATTAACAGGAGATGGAGGGCATTAACCAAGATATGACCCCGAGTTAATGATGATATCACCTATCTTGTGCTTTATGAAAATGTATTAGGGGACAGCTAGAATGCCTTATCAACTTCTGAGCAAATAAGGAGAAGGTTCTTAAGGAAGAGTAACTCAAACCAGAGTTGAAAAGCAATTTGAGGTTAATCGCCCTATCTCGAGGCAGAGTTACTAGTTCTCTGTTCTCCAGGGCAGATGTTGAACCTTAATGGAGACAGGATATTACTCCAGGAGGAAGTGTAATGACTCTATTTGGTAAGTTTGTGATTGCAGGAGCAATGATCTGTTAAATGACGCATAATCCTCCAGAGAGGAAACCCCTGATCCAGAACTCAGTAATGAAAGTTAGACCAGGGACAGAACCACCTAAGTGCCTTCTTCTGCCAACATTTCTAATGTTCAGGGAAACTGCAGAAACAGGTAGTCTTCATTCTGAAGAACTTTCCATAATGAGTGAACCATACTCACAAAGAGGACAAGCAAATGCTTAGTAGAAGAAACATATATTATAGAGGGGTCTCAGGAAATTATATATATTAATTTTTATTAGTATTATATACACACATATGTAAATCATATTTATATGAATCATCATCCAGTGGGAACAGAAACCAGTGACATTTGGGATATATGTGAGATATTGTATAATTGCATGTCATAGAATATTTTAAAATTTTTAAGAAATTTCATTTTGATACACCATTCCTAATATGTACACACTGCATATATTTAAATTTATTTTGATATAACCAAAGAATGATTTTCTCAGATTCTCTCAGCCAAAGAACTCTGACACCTTATTAATGTTTCATGAGCACAAGGTAGTCTCTTTTGCCAAATTATTAGATAAATGAAATTTATTCTTATACAGCTACACCATTTACCATTTACAAATATCTCAGTGATGACTTAAAATAATGAATTATGATGTGGTTTATATCTTTGATTCCACCACCAGTTCTTTAGCTCTGTTATAGCTAAATAATCAAAACTCACCAGTTGGTGAAAAAAATGCCTGAAAGGATCAAACTTTAGACAGTTGTTTTTCTCATATTGAGAAAAATTATTTAATTTATTTTTCAAATGAACTATTTTACCTATTACAATCTTTATCAGGCTTGATAAGTGATATCTTATAAACTATTTGTATTTATAAGAAATATTGAGTTACATATATTTTATTCTTTTAATATAAGGTTTTGTGTTAGTTTTAAAATTAATATCTCAACTATTTTATATTAATTTTATTTATGAGAAATTTACATTTTTATTAAAAATCCATATTTATTAACTCCTTTGTGGTTTAAACATTCTTCCCATTTTTCATGTAGTCATAATTTTTTTCTTCCTATTGACACTTTTCTAAAAGCCTTTTTTAATATTTCACTGAGATTTTAAAATTCTTACCTAACTATATTTAGTATTAATAGTCATTATTTTATTGTTTTATTCTTAATCTAGTGGCTTTTTCTCTTTTAAACATACTTTTAAATATTACTCATATACTTTATCTTTTATTATAAGCAACAAATATTAGAAATTTACCATCCTAGGCTACATTGATAGTTCTAGTACTTCCCAAATTTGTTTTGAGTGAGATTCAAAAGGATACTAAAAAAGTAATATTTGGAAAAAATTATGTGGTCTAACAAGGCAAAGATTCTGTTAAAAATATTAAAAGATTTATTTACTATAGCTTTCAAGAATTTTTAATTTCCTAACTTATGTTGTGAATCTTAAAGAGAGCAGGTAGATTATGCAGCATTTCACAAAATATTTCACTGAGGTACTCTATTTTTACAGAATTCCTTAAAATGGATAGTCACTAAACACACTTCATAAAATGATACATGGTTGGAGTACTAATTTTTTAAAGGTATAGGTGAGAAATTATGTGCTATACTTACACTTAACTATTGTTTGCGTTTAGTTCTTATAATATTAATTTTATCCTTTTCTCTACATGATTGTTTAATATTCATTCATTGTTTGTCTCTTTCCTAGCATTGAGGATAGAAAAATGAAAAAAAGTTTTTACCTCCAGGAATCCAGAAGGAAATATGTATTATATGACTTATAATTTTGAGTACTATTTTGAGTAATTATTTTAAATAATATTTTGAGTAAATGTTTTTGAGCACTTACTATGACCTAGATGCTGTAATAGAATCTGTCAATAAACCTAAAGGCAAAACCAGACATGGCTTTTGAACTCATGGATATAAAAATTCAGTGGGGAAGACAGATAATAATCAACCAATCTTACAAGCAACCTAAAAATATTCTAAATCTGGGAAATGCTATTAAAAGGTGGTGGGAACGAGGGAGGACGGAAATCGCATTGTTCCCTGAGAGCTCGTAATAGAATTTTTTTAAGCTAATTATTATTAACTAGAGAGCAAAATGAAGAATAATTTTAACAAGGTACAAGGGGATATGGGGAATATAATTAGGGATAGTTTCTAGACAGCACGTGTTCAGGCAGGCTTTATGCTAGGAAAAAGCATAACACAGTTACGGAACAAACTTCAAACCAGAGCAGGTAAAGAAGGCTGCCTAGGGTAAGGTAAAACTTGGCCCCAAAATCAAGTTGTTGAAATAGACAGTGCCCCCAGCCAGGAGGACTTTGGAGATATGCTAAGAAGGTTTCTATTTACACTAAGCCTCAATAATAAATGACTCCAGGGTTTTTAGCAAGGAGTTTTGAGGGCGGAGGTATCACGGGTAGACTTGATGTTTTTATGTCAGTCCTTTTGTAAAGAGCTCTGTGCTCACACTTCAAAAAAGCTTTAAGGGGAGAAGAAAGGGTGAATGTTGGGGACAATGTACCGGGTAGAACTATGTGGTAGAAAAAGGACTGTAGATAGATGAAAGAGATGTTGAGAAGGCCAGATAGCAAGGGATTTGTGAAGAATTGGGTGTCAGTACCCAGCTGATCGAGAAAGGAAGGTTTGGGTGGTGAGACATCCAGTTGGAAGAATGCACAATTATCTGGAAATGATATAAGAAAACCAAAACATTTCAAACTACATTCTTGTATACATATCACACGTGAGATGCAGAAGCAGATATAAGAATCCACCTGTCTTCTATTAAGAAGAAAAAATGGAAAAGTAATGCCTATCTTCTCATTAATTTTTTTGTCTGCAAAGATATTTTTCATAAACATATCTCATCATGTTAATATGTAATGAGATTTTTGTTTTTATTTTAAGTTGAATTAATAAATATTTTATAAATTTCATAGTTATGCTTTCTAATGCAGCATATATTGATAGATAGAATTTACATACATTAAAGCTCTTTGGGGTCTTTAATAATTTTTAAGATTGTGAATGAATCCTGATATCAAAAACATTGAGAATCAATGGTGATGAAGAATGGGAAAACTGGTACCTGGGAGGCAATGTAGGAGATTATGATAATATTCCCATTGGTAATGCAGAGAAATTTAAATTAAGTAGTCATAGTAAGTGAGAAAAGGAAAAAAATAATTTAGGATATTTCATAAATAAAAGCAATCTACCTAGATACTTAATTAAATATCTGAGTAGAAGAAAATGGTAAGGTCGAGCAAAGGCAAATTTGTGAGTCTAGTTAGGCAACTGAGGAAAGGAGACAAATTTAAGTATAAAACAAGGCAGTGTTAATGGATAACAGAATTCATAAAAGTCGCTGTACACTCTTTTTAAACATTTAGCTGCACACAAGTAGGTTAATTTTGTCATCGTTCTCTATTACAAAGATAGGATTTTTTGTTAAAGCCATCAGTCATCAATTTTAGAAAAATATTCAATATACTATTCTTGAGATAAGCACAAAGAATGAATAAAATGTTTATATGTTTATGTATCATAACTACAATACTTATTACTCTAGACTCCCAAACCAATTAAAGTCATACATTCAGCTCCCCTTTGGTGAATGTTCTTCCCATTTCTTTTTATTGACAGTTGTTGTTGTTGTTGTTGTTATTGTTGTTGTTGTTCCTTTTACAAACACTAGTGGTATGTTATCCCTGGAAAACTTTTGATTATGGTTAACACTTGTATGCAAAGATATTTCTAATGGCAGTGATAAAGTTTGTTTGTTTGTTTGTTTTGTTTTTTATCTGTAGAAACTCAAGGCTTTCTCACAGCTTAGTTTTATATTTTAGGCTGAAATGGTTGAAAATTATTTGTGCATAAAATTATATTAATAAAAGTGTACACATTTGGGCGATATTTGAGGTGTAAGTATTCAGAAACAATCTCTTTTAAGAAATGGCCATCAATCAAAAGATTTCTTAAGTTTTACATACCTTGAGATTATATATGATGCTGAAGATTCAAGAAAGAAAGAGTTACTTTGCTTAACACATGATATATATTTCCAATGCCTTGGAAAGAGGCTATAAATATTTTCTCTATATACTCATCAATCTCATTACATTGACTGATTCTTTAAATAAAAAGGAGAGAGAGTAGGTTGCTAGAAATCTGAAAGATCAATAAATTAAAATAAACTGCTTTAACATTCATTTTATTGAATACCATTAGCATTCACATTGTTACCCAATAAAACTGTCATCATAAAATTGTGTCTTTAGAATAACAATTAAAATCTAATATAGTGAGTAATTCAATATGCATGTATAATGTGATTTATTTAATCATGTAACATTATTTCAGATTATTATAATTTAAAGTAATTAAACTATTAAAATACAATTATTTAATGTGCGTATCCAGATACACACACATACATATACATATATACAGTATTTCTGTTTGAAATGCTATTTTTCATAACTATAGTCTATACATAATAATTTGAAGCCATTAAAATCATATACACACCCTACAACACTAATATAGTGATAATGTTTATTTAAGCTGCATGATTTAAGCCTTTTCATCAACTTCTTAAGTGAATACTAGTGTGAAAAATAAAACAAAACAAAACAAAAACGTCAAATTCTATATAAAAATCAAGGTCTATCAAATTAGGGAGGCAGTGAATTTTCTCTTTAGAAACAAACTTCTGATATTCTAAAAAATTACCAATTAGTAAATCAATATCAGAATCCCAGAATTAACTACTATTTAATAATTGAGGAAACATTGAGCATAGAATTGTTTCTGGCATAGTTATATACATTTTTCTTTAAAGTGAACTTGAGCTTCTACAGCAATACTTATCAACTTTAATAATTTAAATTCATTAGTGAGAATAAATGGACATTCAACTTTTACGAATTGCTTAAGGTTCTTGGATGCCAATTGACAGACACCTAACTCAAATTAATTTAGAAAAAGTAATAAACAATATTTTCTCTGAGAACCTAATAAAAATGTAAATAACCAAAATATGGAAGGCAAAGATGAAATAGTTTTATGAACAACTGAACCAGGGTCTGCAATACAACCAAGACTCTGTACCAATTTATTTTTTCTTTCAATATACTGGCTTCATTTTCTTTCACTTTAAAATGGCTTTCTCCCCTTCTGCCTTGTGAGGTTATAACAAAAAAAAAAAACAGAAACTGGGCCTTCACAAGGCACTGAGTCTGCCTTGATCTTAGACTTTCCAGCCTCCAGAACTCAGTCTGATGTTCCAGAGATGTATGTTTCAGTTCTTTCCCTTTCATATTTTCACTGATGAGTTGAAGCATAAAGACCAGCCAATCTTAGAAAAATTCCAAGGACAAAAAGAATGGGAGAAAGTAGAGGAGAAGAAAGAGAAAGAAGAGAGACAAAAAAAAAAGGATGAGAAAGAGAGAAGGAGAAAATAAAGGAGGAAGAGGAGAAGAAAAAAAACCAAATATATTGTAGAAAGTGACTTCATTCAAATAAGTGCATAATCTCCCAAGATGAATACTTTGCATGCATATTTTGACACATTTACTTTAATATTTTAAAATTTACTTTATTATCACACTTCATAATAGATAGAAGATGAATCTCTATAATTTTCTCTCATTTGTCTTAAATGAGATACATAAAATACAAAGATGCATTAAATACAAAAAAAATTTGAATACAAAGATTCTCCATATTAGAAGTAATTAAGTTAAAAGCATTTTTAAAATCATTAAATTTTATTAAACTGTTACTTAATTTTAAATAAATGAATAAAATAAAATAAAATAAAATAAAATAAAGTGGGTTTCTCTAAAAAGTAGGAAATGTAACAACACTTCACTGTTTTTATGATTTATAACTTTTACCAACATAAAGAAATTGTCTTTCTTTCAAAGTAATTGAAAAATTTCAGGCAAAATCTCTGAGGATTTCTGGCCAGTTGCCTGACTTTGGATTAATCAACTATGATTGGTATACTCTTATTAGCCTAGCTTGAGTCATTAATTAAGGGACTCGTCTACTCATGTATTAAGGATCTTTCCTCACAAGTAGGGGTGTAAGGGGACCACTTACTTGAATTAGAGGTCATTGTAGAGAAGAGGGAATGTGTGTCTTTAAGCCACCACAGCAGATCTACTATATTTTTCAGATGTTTCACAGACCTAAGGCAAAATTACATTGGTACTAGCAGTCACATACCAACCAATATTTCTCTAATTTCATTATTACCTGTATTTTACAAGTTTCTGTCATCTTAAAATATTACCTTAATATTTCTCTGAAATACCAGAATCTAACTCATGTGCATTCCATGAGCAAGTTTTCTTAGTCAGCATTCAAATACAACCCACAGTATTTTCTCTTGTTGCTCAAATTCTCTTCGATGATATTACTTCTTTATGACACTATCCAAAGAAAGCAGTAGTTATGTAATGGTTGCCTGCCACAGGAAGAATGATGTAGCTGCTGAAGTCTCTCAGCAATATCACTGGGCCTTCTCATTCCTACATCATGAATGCAACATCTATCATAACATCTCACATCTTTCATCTGCAGCAAGGCTGCTTGCACCAGAGGCAGTGAAGCCAATCACTCTCAGTATCTAACGCAGCAGAGGGCAAAATTATTCTTTCCAGTAGAGCACTAGGAGAACTTTAGGTTTAGTCTTAGCAGGTAGAGCAACAGACATAGTAAATAAGGAAGCACCAGGCAGAGCAAACTGCAGACCCGCAGAGCCAATTAGTCTAGATCCTTTTTTGATATGAACAAAGCAGTTTAGCCTTTATCCCAGAATGAAAGAAAAGAATAACTTGCTATGGAAAGTGTAGACATTGTAAATGGGAGCAACTGAGGCCTAAACCTTGGAACACCAGAGTGAAGTTGCTATAATTTTGGTGTTTATCTGGGCTGAGAGAGACATCACCCGGAGCTGCTGCTGCCACTGCCTTTTATTAAAATAGAGTGAAATGGTGTACCCATACTAATAACTCTCGCCCAGGCCTCTCCAATCACAGAATCAGTCTTTAGGAGAAAAATAAGCACTAGGAGCGAAGGCTAGAAAACCTGCAATAACTACAAATAGTAAAAATCTATAAGTCCATCTATAAATAGGATTGAACACACAAAGACCATGAACGGCTAAGAAAAAGCAACAGCACAAAAAGTAGAAACAGGATAATGAAACGAAGAAGAGAGCCAGGAAAAATCAGAGAAATAGTAAATTTAAAGAATAAGAGAGAGCTTAAATTAATTAGAAATAAAACTACAAATGCTAGGGGCAAAAGCTCAATGAAGGCAATAGCAGGACTCAAGGGAATGTTCCAGAATGTAGAGCAAATATTGAAAGAGGTAATAACTAAATAAAAATTGAAGAGTAAGAGAGAATAATCCAAAAAACTCAACCTGAATTTCTTTTTTAAAAAATGAGAAAAAAATGAAAAATAATTAATAAAGATATGAACAAATATAATGTTCCTAATCTCTCAACAATATGTTAGTTTTCAAATTAAAAGTTCCCACAGAGTACAGCATGGAAAATAAATGATTCAATACCTAGAAATATTACTCTGATTGTTTAAAACAAGGGTAAAGAAAATGCTAATAAAAATAGAAAAAAATAATAATTCAAGTTATAAATAAAGGAGCAATAATCTGATTGACATCATCATATCTGAATATTAGAAGAAAATTGTCATTGATATATAAGTTACATGGTGAACTTAGTTTAATCCTACAATCTTATATTCACTGAAAATATTATCCAAGTATAAATTTTGAATTAACACATTTTCTGAAATAAAACATTTAAGAAATTTATGGATTCAACAAAATCCCAATCAAAAAAATATGCAGACTCTTGTAGACATCATCAAGGCCAATTCTAAAATTTATATGAAAATGCAAATTTGAAGAACTTACACATGATATCAAAGTTTACTATAAAGCTAGAGTAATCAGGAAAACATGATATTGATCTAAAGATGGGCAAATAGATCAATAGCACAGAATAGAGTGCCCCAGACATATAATCAATACATATATGGTCAATTGATTTTTGAGAAAGGTGCTGGTGGGAATGTAAAGTGGCACAATCACTTTGGAAAGTAGAGAAGTTTTTGTGTTTTTGCTGTTGTTTTTAAGAAATTACATCAAAAATTACATCAAAAAATGACCTAGTCATTCCACTCTTAGGTTTTTGCTCAAAAGAAATAAAAGCATGTGCTCATAGAAGAAATTGTATATGAATGCACATTTCATTTCTGTCTATCAGAGTTAAAACCTGGAAGCAACCGGAATGTGCAAAACAGATAAATGGATAAACAAAGGTGGAATATCTAGAAAATGGAGTACATCTAACAAGAAAAAGAAAGCAAGAACAATTATGTTGATTGAAATAAATCAGATTTTTTAAAAAGTACAAACTGTATAATTCTATTTATACAAAATTCTAGAAAATGCAAATTATTGCATAGTGATAGAAAACAGACTAATGTTTTCAGAGAGGTAGGTTGGGAAGGGGAGGAGGATAGGGACATGAGAGCAGGGGGTGTTGATAAAGGAAAAGGCAAGAAGAAACTTTTGGAGATGGGAGATATGCTCATTATCTCAACCGTGGTGACTATTTCACAGGTGGACACATATGTTAAAATATCAAATTTTACACTTTAAATACGTGCAGTTTTAAAACGTGTGTAAAAAAATGACAATTCTAAAATCAGTGAGGATAAGGAGGAAGCAGAGCTCTCTTGTATTGTTTTGGAGTGTAAAATGATTTGGAAAACTTGGGCTTTCTTTATAAAATCAGGCAACCAAGGGTCAATCAAGGGTTGCCTCGCCTTAAAAAAATAAATAAATAAAATAAATAAAAAATAAAAAATAAAATAAAATTAAGCATATGCCTACTCTATGCAAAAAATTTTAAAGTTTAAGATTTACTTTTCATGTATTTTTTCTGACAAAAATATTACTTAGGTATTATACAGTCAATGTAAATGAAGAAGCAATATTGAAATTCAGAAGACATGGAGTTCAAGTAAGAATTTGACTTAATCCTAGATCTAAGAAGAAGAAATGCACAAACACAGCAGTAAGACAAAGAGAGGAAGAAAGGAGGATTATTAAGGAAGGAGGTGAGTAGTGTGGTAAGAATAGAGAAGGTATAAAAAAAAAAACAGTGAGAAGAAAAGAAAAAACAGTGAATAATGTCACAGGATTGAGAGAAATGGGTTACTTGCCATTATAGCAATACTCATTCAACCCTGATCTCTCTCTCTCCAGAAGCACTGTTATGACATACTTAACCTGCTCAGAGGAGTTATCATCCCCAGGCTTGAGTCTGCTTTATTTCTACGTGCCTTATTTAACCAAATTTCAACTTTGTTTAAAGGCGGTATCCAGAATTGTAGGACAGAAAAGTCATGTAATATTCCCTGGGATAATACTACAACAAGGCTGACTGACACCTGTGTTCTAGAGACAAGGAGGTTTGAAATATCACAGGGAAATCAACAAATGTGGGCTTCAGAGTCCACAAGGAAAGGTGCAGTAATGAATAAAAGCAAGTGTGAAGGCCTTTTTCTCTTTTGTCTTCTCTCCTCCAATTTCTCAAAATGGAAACGTCTTTATCTGGTCCTTTACACTGCCTGGGGAGCTCTAATGACTGCTCTGCTAAGGAAATCTAGTGAGCTGGAGGTAGGAAATAATGACTATCGGACAGAAAATGTCACCCAGAAGGTCAAAGAGTGAAACTTGTGAGGCTCCCGCCTCTGAGTGAAATGCCATCCCTTGTGCAGCAACTGAGGTAGATTCAGTCTGGCACCAAAGTAATTTGTCTCTAAGCAGCTTCTGCTGAAGTAGAGAAACTCATATTACAGCACTCATGACTGAGATAGGTTCAAGGGGTCAGTGACTGAATTGCAGTTACAGACTTCTCATGAATTCATAGATCTTGAAATCAAAACTCTTAATCACGAATGCCAAGTTCATTCTTTGTGTTTTGTTTCTACAAATTCACAAACCAGTGTATCATATTTTAATTTACTATTTTCCAGGTTCATATATAAAATTATTAAAATGGCAAAGTTTAAAATATTTGGAATTTGAAATCTTCAAACAAATCTAGGGGAAGGAATATGTAACAAAGTAATCAGTATGAGTGAGCTCTGCACACAAAATGCCCTCTAGATTTGGCATTCTTCCCCATTAACTTCAGCTCTTTGAAGATTGTTATAATATAAAATAGGTCTCTTAACTTAGTTGTTTTAGATGAGAATTCACAAATCTGTTGTCATGCTAGATTGATCATTAGTTTGTGAGCATCTCATACCACATTTCAATTCCCGTTTGAGATGTCTGGGCATTAATCTCTCAGGGGCAAAAAAGACTCATCAATGAACTGTCTCCTTAGGTCGCAAAAGCAATGATTTTTATGTATACTCCTTGGCCTCTAGGTGCTTATGGTGGCAGTTTCATATACAAAGCATTTTTATTTGAGTCTGTCACAGACATAACAGTTAGCAAACAAGCTAAAAGATGAAGAATAAAGAATAAAAGAATCGGCTAAACATTTGAGTGTTTAAAAAGCACTACATGCTCCTTGTCAAATTTGGAATAAAATTATTTGGAAATGTATCAGATAATAATAATAGGATACAGTGTATAACATTTATTAAGTGAGCACTGTGTTAAGTGTTATATATGCATTAACACTTAATTCCACCAATGATTCTCTGAGGTGGATTTAATTATTAGACCCATTTTAGACCAGAAAATTGAGACTTATAAAACTTAGGACTAAACAGCCTGCCAAAGACCCCTCAGCTGTGACCAATGAGCTAAGCTATTTAACTCCACAGCCTTCATCCCTAACCACGACCCTGTGCTACTTCCCTTGGCAGTGATTTTAAGTTCATTACAATTTCTCTACCAAAGACAACAATTACAACTCTTTGTTAAACTTCCTATGTATCATTCCACATTGTGTAATTTATATATGGTTATACATTGACATTGATATTGACAAATAGGCATCTCTTTTTCAATCTAGACAAAATATATCAAGCAAAGTATCAGAGACAGTGACATATTTTTATTTCAGTACATGTAGTCAATGCCCACATTTCACTGGTTACATATCAAAAATTTCAATAATGTGTGACTGTGCAATTACTTAAAGTCCTGTAGATGAGTGTTGAAGCTGTTTTAGATCCTTTGCTACTTACATATAGTGCTGTTAATAAAAATGTACAACAGAAAATGTATACTTACGCATGCCTAGATTAATTTGCAAATTAAATAACTTTTGCAGGGCTGAAATTATGCAGATATTTCAGATTTTAGTTGTATTTTTCTGTAACTGATCTAATATTTTTCTTGAATACTACTATAATATAATAATATATCTTAGGCTCTTCTGGTTGAAATTATCTTCTATTTAGGACTCTTACAGACTAAACTGTATTCCCTCAAAATTCATGGGTTGAAGCCCTAAACCCCCAATGTGGCTGTATTTGGAGATACGGCCTTTAAGGATATAATTAAGGTAAAATGAGATCTAATATAACTGATGTCTTTATAGGAGAGAAAGAGACACCAGGAATGTGTACACACAGAGGAAAGGCCACGTGAGGAGTCAGCAATACAGCAAGCCAAAGAGAATTCTCACCAGAAACCAACATTGCTGGCACCTTGATGTTGGATTTCAAGCTTCTGGAACGGTGAGAAAATAAATTCCTGTTTTTGAAGCCATCCAGTCTGTGATAGTTTGTTATGGCAGCCCTAGAAGCTTATATAGATGACTTAGGTTCCTTGTGATACACGCTTTAACATGTCTGTCATGTTCCCCCTTTCCTTTCTAAAAAGTGAATTGATCTACTGGGGCGAAGAAATGGAAGCTTATGTGATTTGGTCCCTGTAGGAAATCGTAGGGCCTCATAGCTCAATATCTGTCTAGCTTTGATTTTGAGTGTTAGGGTGAGTGCAATCTTTCTCCTAAGTACTGCTACGGTTCAGGGGATACCTTTCCTCATTTGGGGGTACAGCTAACTGCCTAACCTGCCATTGTTTACAGTACACAAGTTACCTTCCCTTCATTGTCCTGCCTCTCCAGGTCCCATGACCATGACATCTGGGAAAGTCTAGATCCCTGGCTGAGATAAATCAAGCCCACTGCCTCAGGCTACTGTTTCTAGTCTTTTGTTCCACCAATTGTTTCCGGGCCATATTCTTCATTCTGGTTTGTTCTGTTCCTAGGGATGGAGGTTATCAGTTCTGATTTCTTCATGTTCCTTTTAGCTGCTCCTCAAACTCCTAGCTGCTCCTCAAACTCCTGTTCCTCTGAGTTTCTACTTATTGGTGAGCTAGAGTAAGACATGGGTGCGTGTCTCCCCTTCTTTTCTTCTGTGCAGAAAGGAGATCTTACAACTCTTCGTATGTGCCCGAAACAACCTTATGTCATTTTCTGCTTTTTTTTTTACTTTATGCCTTATAAAAATTTTTGATTCTGCCTCTCATATATATATATATATATATATGTATATATATATATATGCATAAATAGATATAGATATCAGTATATATATTTTTCTCCTTTGAAAAACATATCTTCTTGTTGATGAAACAGAAAAAAACCTTAATGTAGGTGTTAGAGTCTGAATATCAAACCTCTATTTCTTTTTTGCATTCTTGCTGAAATAATCCCAAACTACCCTGAGGCATATGAATTAGTCTATAAGAATGGGGCTAGGGAGAGGGAGACGAATCAAATACTACTGCAGAGAAAATTCAAAAGCACATTTAAAAATGTCTAAAGATGCTCTCCTCTTCACACAAAAATGTGTCCCTGAGCATTGGGGTTATAGCAGTGAACAAAATAGACATGCTCTTAGAGAGATTACAATCTAGTGGAAAAGGCTGAGAAGAAATTTTAAAAATTCAATATAAAAATATTCAAAGTTATCGTAAGTGCCAAGAAATAGAGGTGAAAAATAAGAGTAATAGAAATAACGTTAAGAGTAATAAGAGGGTCATCTGTGAAGTCTTCTGTGGAGAAATGATGCCTAAACCAAGGAAGCAACAATTGCAAAGGCCCTCAGAAGAGTGAGAAATTGGTGGGAATAAAAAATAGCTATGGTGAAGAGGGAGGGAGCATAGCGTGCCCATGGAAGGGAAAATGGTATGAGTGTGACGAAGTAGACAGAGGTAATTCATTCACGGTACAGAATCTAGAATGTTTACCTCATTTCTACAGAACAATAGGAAGCAAAATTAAGAAGTTAAACTGAGTAGTGTCTGATCTGATTGCAATTGCAAATGATTTCTCTTGAAGTAGAGGCAAGAGGGAATGGACCGAGCCTGGTTAGGAGATTCTTGCCTGTGCGCTAAAGAGATTGAGGAGCATAGAAGAGCATGGGGTCATGAAGCTAGAGAAAAATAGATGGATTGAAGCATGTTTGGAAGGTGAAGCAACTGAACTTTGCAACTGGCAGATGGTAGGTAAAGAGAGTTACTAGGTAAGGAAGTATTTAAGGTTTTAGGAAGGAGCAAATGAAGTTATATTGGTATTTTTAATTAATAAAGAGTATACTGGGAGAGGAGCAAGTGTAAATAAGAGGAGTAATGTTTGGGAAGCATTTTGTGAGAGGTATCTGTAAGACATAAACGTGGAGATGTTGTGGAATTTGCTTATATTTCCTTAGATAAAATTCTGGAAATTTTAGTAGAGAATGTTTAAATTTTGTTATATTGCAAGGTTAACCTTTAAAAATGTTGTACCTATTAAAACAGTCTCACCATGTGGACTATCTACTTTCCATTATCTCAATATCATCAACATTATAAACTTTTTTTAAGTTATGCCTATCTGACAATAAAATTTATAACTTTTTAAAAATTTGGCTGTATTCGTTTTATTGGTGAGTTGAGGAATCTCATGTTTCTATTTGTATATATCTTTCTTCTTAAGAAGTTCATGATAGTTCATTCATTTTCCCATTGTGTTTGGAACCACACTGCATTGGTTCAAATTCTGGCTCTACCACTTGTGCCTGAGTTTTTCAATATTTAAAATGGAGAGAATAACAGTCTAAGATCATTGTAAGGATTGATTGATACTGCAGACCACTTAGAACAATGCCTGGCATAGTACACTATAAAAATGGCACTCTCTCATCGATCTCAAACCTATTCTACTTATTCTTCCAGTCCTAATTTTGATGTTATTTTTTATGTCAAGATTTCACAATGGTACCCAAACTCAAGCAAGATGTGAGACTAAGGTCCAATTAAGTGTCACTCCCCTAAGCTTATACAGGACTTTTACTTTCCCTATCATATCACTCATCTAGTTGTTTTATAATTGTTTAGTTAACTCTGTCTCAACCATGAGGTCTGGGCTGAGTAAATGATTGTATTATGGTTCCCACCCAATAAAACTCCGAAACGAATGAGCAAATGGTGCACTTTTGAACTACATGACTGCCCTTTGAGCTATTCTCTCTGGAACAATTTTATTTATCAGACTCTGTACTTGGCATTAGTAAACACGCAAGACCAGTTAACACTAGGTCTATCACATGGCATAGATTTCTTTAAATTTATTAATTTTTCTCTCACCCTTAAAATGTAGAAATGGTGTTTAAACTTTTTTATGGGTCGTCAATTTTCTTGGTAAACTGAACGAAGACATTACATTCAAAAACCTGCTGTCACAAAGTAACATACAGATACACACGTTTCATATACAGTTGGAAAAATATCTAAAATACATTCATAGAACATAAATTAAGTTTATGGTCACTTTTAGCATGACATCCTTATTCAGGCCTGCCTTCACTCCTTTCTCCACTCTACCCACACAAAAAAATAAGATTTTCGAGAAATTTGCCAATTATCTCTTTCATTTTATCAATTTTAAAGGATAGTTCTTCAAATCTTTTCTTTGTAGTATCATATTCACTTAAAACAAGTTAATCTCAATAAGTTACTCTTTTACATCACAGACTACTTTTTAAAGAATATTTTGAACACTATTTTTAATCAGAAATTACTCTGCTCAGAACTGTTCTAAATAGAGCTGTCTCTTTTTTAGAGCAAAATAATCTGATGTCTTCTAGAATTCAAGGCATTCCATCTGTATTCTTGACCTGTGCTTTTAGTCATTCATTAGACAAATATGAATAAATGAATGTATTATCTATATTCTCGAATTTCCCAAAGCAAGCAAACTTTTATATTCTCTGCTTACATGAAACTTGACTTTCCCCTGATGTTATATTTCCTACGAAACTTGCTATATAGGGATTGTAAAAGTGCAGGCTTGCTTCGCACTTTAATGTGAAGCCGATATGATTACTGACTCACATTGAAAGAAGGAAAATATGTGATCTGGTTTCTCAATCTCATTTCCAGTCTCCTTTATAACACCACCCACAGGAGCTCATCTTTGATTCTAAATTCATTTAAGTAAACCAGTCTTTTGTGATCCTATTTGATTTTATCTACTGACCACTAGGATACTTCTTTTTTTATTTCTTTACTGACATCAACACAAGACTTTGATATTCCTCGCTGTCTGCCAGTACTTATTAACTCACTCAACAATTACTTATCGCATCCTGAGTCTCCCAAACTTCACAGTCTGTTCAGGATTGACGGAAGTAAATGAAAATTAAAATGAAGAATGATAAAATTTTTTTAAAGTTATGCATGAAGTAAAGGGGTAACACATAAAGAAGAAATAGCATCTGACTTAGCTCTTTTAAAATAATCAGGACTTATCTAGGAGAGGAAATATTGGGCTAATAAAAACAATAGCATTAGAAAAGGGGTGTTATATACAGAAACTTTCTAGATTGTTAGGTGCATGTCAGGGAGTGATCATGGTGGAGGCCAGATAGAGGAGGGCCATGGAAAATATTCTAAATTTCAATCAGAGATTCTAGTTTGATGTACTATAGGCCACATAGATTTATTTGAAGGTTTTAGGCAATGGAGTAGTATGGTCAGATTGTATTTAGACAGATATTTCTAACTATAATATGGAATAAACTTAATTGGAGAGAAGATTTTAAACTGAAGCCAAGGAGATTGGACAGAAAAAAAATTAAATACTAGATAAAATGTTAGAGAGATCTAAATAAGGCAGTGGTAATAAGAAAGATGAGAAAGATGAAGTACCCGAAAATATTTAAGAATTTAATTAGGCTGGATTTTGTATCTGGTTTGGAGCAAATGGTTTGAAATAAGAAAAAGTTTAGAATAATTCAAATATTTTTGTCTGGGGTGACTGAGTGGATAACATCATTATTGAGAGTAGAAATACAAGATTCATAGGTTTTACAGGAGAGATGATGTTGAAGAATTAGTTTTTGAGCATCCAAATAGATATATCCAGTAGCTAACTGGATATATGAGAATAAAGGACTGAATACTAATGTGAAGAATTTAGAATTAATTAGCACCAAAAAAGAGAAATAACCAATGAAGAATCAAAGAATGGTATATTAGCCAGGGTGTGACTGCACACACTAAAAAGTTATATTGGTTGTCTTAGGCAAAATATGGCAACAGAACTGAAAGAACATTGGAGAAATAATAGCCAGAATCAAGGGAAGTTTGGAGGCAAGACTGGGAACCACATGGACCTGCTCATATAAACCACACACTCTCATCCCTAGCCCCTATTAGGGCTGCCTTGACATCTCTGTTGCTGATAAGTGCCATTAAAAGATAAATCAAGGCACATTAAAACTTTCAAAAGTTTCTTTGAGCAAAAATAGATTCGGATGGGTAGTACCAGACTTAAATTGGTTAGGAACACTGTGCAGATGGGGCTAAGGGAAAGGCTTGTATAGGGCACCCGAGAAAACAAAGCAAGATAACAATTTGGCTATAGTTTGAGATGCTGCCTTGTGTGGGAAATCCTAGTGGGGTGTTTGTGATCAGTTGTTTTTAAATTTCATTTTCTCAGCTATACGTGCAGTTATAGAAACTGACTCTGGCTTGGGTATTGGTTGGTTTTGTTTGGCTAACAAGGCATTAGAGCCACCTCAGTGTAATGGCTTCCTTATTTAATTTCTTGAATAGTGCTAATAATCTATTTGATTTGGGTTTGCTGGATCTAGTCTCAAAGCCTGAGGCATCAGTCATCAGTCTAGGTCATCGGTCCATGTCTTCATCCCCTATTACCACTGAATGCATGATATACTTGGCCATGTTAATCTTTACTTCTTCCATCAAATGTCGCAGAAGTATTTTAGCTCAAGGAACCAAAGCAGTGAGAAGAGAAAGGGGAAGCAGAGGTAGAGATTATTATTATTATTTTTTAAAGGCATAGATATATGACAGAAACAAGTAGTGAATTCTGTCATGGAAGTAAAAGAAAATTTAAAATTTTTCAAAGTATGAGTAGAAACACACACACCATATAAGCACATGTTTCAGAACAGCCACAGCGAATTTAAAGTTTCAACTGCATTATCATATGTAATTTGTAATCGTCATTTTACATTTAATATAACCAAGCTAATTTTGTTATTTTAACAAAAGAATCTCACTTTCAAAGTTCCGATATCTTTTAAAACATGATACTTTAGGAATATTTATCTGAAAGTATTAATGAATGTATTTGTTCATTATTTCTCTCCTGATATTATAACAGACTTCAAGTTTGATATGTAAAACCTTCAGCTTTTTCTTATTTCTTCTATAGGAAAACATGGATAATTAGTGAGTTAGTAAGGCTGATTAGCATTTTTTTTTTAAATCTGCCCATTCAGCTGCTAAATCTGTGTCAGTTTCAACATAATGATGTTCATAATAAGATATGGTTTTCTGGGAGTTATAAAATTACAGAAAGCTGAAATTCAGCAGTCTCAAAATAAATGAATCTACACATGATTTCATTTAAGTTTTCATATCATATTTAATTATTTAAATAACTTGCCTTACATTTCTAAGAAGCATAATTGTATACATTCTATAAATATATATATATATATATATAATCCAAAAAACTAGAGCTATATATTTTATAATATCAGATGTTTGATTCCTTAAGCAGTGTGAAAAGTGTGATATATATTGCTACTCTGCAAATGATAAACTGCATTCAAATGAGAATGTAAGATTGCTAATATTAAGAATATCATCTTTTTTACCGTAATATTTGTATCTTAACATTCATTTTCAAATCCTTTCTTATTTTTGCACTTTTACCACTTTCTCTGCTAGTCTGTGGTTGTGTTTCCCCTACTTTATCTTATTTAAATGAATGAGAAACCTGAAATGTGAACAAAACAATGTGTCAAATATACATTAAAAATAAAAGATTACGTTGTCTTTTTAAAAAAGAAGGATCATGGAAAGTGTGAAGAAAATATCAAAGGAAATTATATTTTAAAGCTGAACATGGCAAGTTACTGATCCTGTAAAATAATTTCAACACAGAAAACTTTAAAATACTGGTTAACATATTTTTAAAAAGAAATGTTAAATGTATGGCTGACCTTTTAAAATAGAAAGAAAAAATCATCAAACCAAAATGAGAAAATGGAGGGACTCTAGAGGAGTAGCAGGCACCAAGAGCCTGAGGCTGCCCTGAGGGTGTGGGTACTAGCCAGTGAGAGGCTGCTTTGTGGTCATGTGGCGGCGGGGACAGGAGACAGAGCCTCGGGCTTTGCATCGAGTCAAGGCTCCTGAGTGCTACAACTTCAGGGTAAAATAAACCCTCTATACAAGGGATATGGAAAAGAAATGTGTCTGTTTTGGCTGTTGCTATGGATGGAAATAAATTAAAAAACAGTTTCCATTAGAATTTGCAACAATAAATTCCTTTGGTCCATACAGAATTCAGTTAAATTCACACTTACTATATGCCCAAGTGTTAATTAATTTTGAGTAGGCAGCAATTCCAAGTATTATTATTCGAGCAAAGTATATCTTGAAAAAATTCCTATCAGTTAAATAGTTAATGATGATACGTTGGTAGCACTACCATTAAGATATAAATTCAGGTAGGATGCCCATCACCAGTGTAATACTGCAGGTCTCAGCCAGCATAGTGCAAGAAATGTAAATAAATAAATACAGAAACAAAATAAAATAACGTAAAATAAAATAAACATTGTAAAGCCTCAGAAGAGAATAAAGAAGGATTTTTATGATTCCAAAAATATGACTCCAAATAGAGATCACATAAGACATAGAAAGCATTGGGTTACTATGCAAATTAAAAAAAAAAAATGATGGGAACCACAGGTTGCAAGGTCTACTTATAACGAAAGAATCTAAACAATATAAATATATGACAATGCAAATGTATGTTGCAAATATATGATATATCCTCAATAAAGAGGGTCTGGAAGAAAACGAAGCGACCTAAGTAACTTTGGGAAATTGGGGTTTCACTGGAAACTGTATCTAAAAAAAAAGAAAAAACTATATAACTGCTAAGCTGGTAAGTTGTTTCACTTGAAAATTCAAGTTAAAATTTCTGAAACAGCTATGTTAGGTAGCTAGTTAGACATGAGTGACAGGGGAACAAAGGAATAGGGGCCCAGCACTGTAACCATAGAAACTTCCCTTAAAGACCTTCCTTAAGGATCTCCCAGAAATACTTTCCTTTTAGGGTTATAAATTATCCCAAATCCTATAGCACGAAGGCCGTAAAAGCTGCTGGCCTAACCCAGCCACAAACGCATGAGCAGAAAGTACCGCCCATAACTTCAGCCTCATTATACCACCATTATAATATCATGACTATGCCTGGAAGTTCACGAATGTAATTATAACAGACTGAATTCTGGCTAAGCACATGCACAGTAGGCAAAGTTATACAGCAGCCGGGTGTCATTCAAGGTGACTTCACTTGCCAATCACCTAGGAATGTCTTTGGTACCACTCCACCATGGCCCTCAAATATAAGGCAGATCTCTCCCTTCCCAGGGGTTATAGCCTTTCATCTTCCAAGTCTGTAACCTGTACCGTCCTTGGGGTACATAACCTCATTTCCACGTGGCTGGCCAGCTTTAGGCTTGACCCAGTCTTCTATCTCATACTGTGCTTTTAATAAACAAATATTGCTCATATTCACTAAGTTGAAATTCATTTATTTGGCAGTGAAAAGGATCTAGAGGTGTGTGTGTCACCCGAACTCCAATCACTCCAACAGGAACAGTTATATATGTATATTGGGGTTGCCCCACAAGTAAATGAACAGTGGCATACTGATGGAGGCATGTAAAATGGGCACAGGAGCAAAACTAGAGTTCCAATGGCCAAAGGTGGAACAAGTTAAGCAGAAAAATGAATAGCATAGTACTGGATTACATCTCAAAGTATAAAATAAACATATAGAAGTCCATTGTGATATGAATCAATAAGCAAATGAATGAACAAGTGAACAAGTAAATATATCTTAGGTATATTTAATATATAGCTAAGAGGATAAGAGACAAATCTTCCTTACAGAAGCATTTTAAATAATGTATGTAGGTCCTCTCTCTTCCAGCAGATGGAGCATAATCCCCTCTCTTTGACTGTGAAATGAGGTGAAAATTAACAATTGAGACACTTGACAAACACTATTTTTACCAAGTGATCAAGGTTAACATCATCAGCGATAAATAATGTTGATATCATATACCTGCTTATATGATAAAATAAGAAGGGCACGTCACTTGTTACTCTTCTCCAAATCCCATAACCCCAAACTAATCATGAGAAAACATCTGACAATTCAAATTAAAGAACACCCTATATAATACCTTTTCAGTACTCCTTAGAACTATCAAGATTGCCAATAACAAAAGGCTGAGAAATTGTCATAGGCAATTAATCTGCCACAGAGGGGTTAAGTGAGCATGATAACAAAATAAAACATAGTTCCTGGATTGGTTTCTGGAATAGGAAAAGAATATTAGTAGAAAAACTAGTAAAGTCCTAATAAAATATAGGAGTTTAGTTAATAGTAATGTACCAACACTTATTTTGCAATTTTACCAAAACTGTGTACATCCACGTCACCCTGAAGAGACTCGATTTCGTCTGATCTCGGAAGCTAAGCAGAGTCGGGCCTGGTTAGTACTTGGATGGGAGATCACCTAGGAAGACCAAGTGCTGTAGGGCAAGCAAGCAAGCAAGCAAGCAAGCAATAAATGAATAAATGAATATTTAACAGAACTGAAACAAGTTTGACACCTTAGATGTAACAAATTATGTTGATTTGTTGTAAGTTATATAATGTGAGAAGACAGAGATCGGCATGAACCATATCACAAATAGCTTTTAAATAATGTCAAATTGAGTTTTTTTAAGACAATAAGAAGCTTCTTTAAAAGTTTTGAGGCATGGAATAGTTGTATTTATTGTCACATCAAAGCATGTAATAGTATTAAAATGTGAGTACATAGTTATTAAAATATTTGTACATATGACTATTGTATTTGTTGAGAATTTTATAATTTAAGAGGACTACACAATAATAATTTTAGTTATATTTCAAACTTTATGTTTTCCTGGTATGTTCCTTAGTAATACAATTTTTGGTAACATTTTTTAATAAATTTATTTCATAAAGCCTTTTTGGATAGATTTTTATGTCCTCATTTTGCCACATAGTAGTTCAACTTACTCAAAGTGACTTCACTTCAAATTGTGTAGTATTTTATAGATTTAGAAAGTGCTCTGTTAGACATGCTATGTAATTTTTAATAGATAAACATGGGGAAGTATTTGAGTGGTAAAGATGAAGTTCAGGATATTTTTCATGTTTTGTGCCCTGAGTACTAGTTTGCACAGTGGAAATTTCTCGATGTAGAGACTAATTTCTCAGCACAGAGGCTTTAAGGCACTGTTTTCTTGAACAAATCTACTACCTTTTAAAAGTGAGAGATTTGTCCCCAGGTATATTTTAGTTCAGCATGTGTGCATATGCCAATGAATGACTGAAATCATCAATAACTACAGAGAGAGACCCCTGGGGAAAATGTTAAACATATTCACTTGAAGACGTAAATAACAAGGTGCAAGTGACCAATTTTTCACTCGAAAAGTGATTTATATGTACTTTATTAGGAAACAAATTATTGACTTTTATGATATTTCATCATCCAACTGGTTTCACATTTTAGATTTTCTAAGTATATACAGCTCAACAGAGACTGTTTGCATGGTCCACTGGCAAATTATATGAATAATGGAAAATTTCTTGAAAGTGTAACTATTTTTTAAATTATTTTTCATTTTATCTGAAACAAATATGTTCATTAAAGAATATTTTGAAAACGTTGTTCAACAGGGAAGGAAATTAAGTTATTCGTGTCCCATGTCCTCATCCAGAAGTAACCACCAAAAATAATTTATGATATTTTATTGAGTACAATATTTCAACATCTACTTCAACATCTTTCTTATGCATACATGTGCGATGCATTCATGTATATAAAATATGCATATGCCTTCTAAGGATATTATAAAGGACGTACACTTTTCATAATCTATATTAAGCATTTTAAAGAAAATATTTAAAATATTCATTATAGAAAATGAGCTGAAGCTAATATAGGTTTTGTCTGGACTTAATACTGACACAAGATTATATGCTATTATATTAGTAGATGACAAACAGCATGACTAAATTTTAAAAAAGAAAATGTTTTTATGTATTGTGATTTTTAGTTGCACATGTCAATTTTAAATAATATTTTCCTCAAATAATGAGAACATTTTATCAACCTCTAAGTGGTTTACTCCTTGATTGAATGACCCTATACTCTTTCTACATATATATAGGAGTGAAATTTCACTCTGGCCACTTAACAGTAATGGCATTTTAAATGCTCCATTCTTCTGTTATGAGTCAACCTATAAGAATCTAGACTTTTGTATTAGACAACGATATATCTTGGTCAGATCATTCACAAATATAATTCAAAACAGATTTCACAGAATGGAGCAAAATGGGTGGATTTTTCTAAAGCTGATGGTTTAAGTACCTGATTATTCAAGGTCGAGAAAAACAAAGCCACTTTCTATACCAACTTTTAGTTGGAGACACCATTATACTATAATTAAAAATTACTCGCATTAAACCAATTTAATAACCTTCTTTAGTCCATATCTTGCTCACAAGTTCATATTCATCTTGGGGAACTTTGTTCTCTACCCATCTTCCAACTAGATGCTGATCCACAAAGAACACACTTGTGCAGTATTTGTAATATCCTTATACTAAAATATTATTATTTATCTGAAATTTGCATTTAACTGTGCATCTTATATTTTATCTTGTAACCCTACACCTAACAGAATGGGAGAATTTAAAAGATGTATTCTCAAAGAAATTATCTCTTAAAGTGAAACCAAAAGTATAAATTAGGTTGGGGAAAAAGGGTAAAAAGGAAAAAATGTCTAGGTAGATTGACTAAAGTGAGAGAGAAAGCATTGCATGTTTCTGTAAGATAATGGATTTTTGTTGCTGTAATAAATAAAAAATAACAAGAGATGAACCAAGATCAAAAATATAATTGAGAATAAGGCATTCTCAGGAAGAAAGAGTGGAAGGATAGCAAGCTTAGAGACAGAGAAACAGAGCGAGAGACAGACAGACAGACGGACTGACTGACTTACAGGTAGAGACTATTCCCCAATGGTCATATGAAAACCAGTTTTCAAGCATGTGTAGGCCATTCCGTGTTATACCTTCTATTATTTATTTACATTAATGAAATTCTCCTCAAATTGTCTCATAAATCCTCTCAGAGAGCAAAGTTCCATGGGTCTCTTTACTCCAGTGACTAGAACTTCAGGTGTGGTTCGTAACACTTAAAGAAAATATGCTGATCTTTTGTGTGACAAACTAAAATGTGCATCCGTGAAAAAAAAAAAAAAAACATAGTATTTGTACATTGTGCAGGGACCAGATTAAAGTAAATCGTTCACAGATTTTAAATGTATGGCAATATGGTTATTATTTGAAAGAGAATAAAAATATATTATTAGTTTGGGATTAGAACAAAACAAACTGATCTTTACCTAATATCAAGGAGTGTGTGTGTATTTTAGATAAATGAGGACTGAAAACATGAATGCTATTGTTTATCATTGAAATGATTTTGGCAAACCTAGATTATTTCTTGGAATCTACATTGAATAGCAAATGTCATTTTTCAGCTTAAAAAGCTGTACCCAGACAGAAGGATATTCTTTGTAGCGCCATCAGTTTTTCTTATTAATTATCGATATATTATTTTTTTTCCTAACATATTGTGAATCAGATTTGACCTTTGTGAATCAGATTTGACCTACAAAGAAAGGCAGAAATATAAACAATAATAGGACACATACTCAGCTTACTCGTTTGTTTATATTACATTTTGATAGTTTTTCTGATTAAGAAAGACAAAATCATTTCATAGTTGTTTGTATTCTGTATTCTCTTAAGCATATTAACATTAAAAATGTTTAGATTATAAATGTTGACTTCCTCCTTGTGTCAATATTTTATCTAACAAAATAGCTTTGCCTAGCAAAGAAAAAAAATTACTGCACTTGTTAAAACAACTTAGCAAAACTTATTAAAATTTTATTTATAGCAGAACACTCTACATGGTCAGGAAAGTGCTAAACAATATGAGAGAAGCCAAGTTAAGTGATCAACTCCGTGAAATATTGCAATTCCTAGCAATGAAATTTTATGAAATTGGCATTTCCATGCTTAAGAATTGTTGATTAAATTAGTCAAATTACCTGACTCTTTTTAGAAATTATAGGAAAAGACATAATTGAAACTAGATGGAAAGTGTTTAAATTTTAAGAGTTATAATTACTGAGATCTTAACATCTATTAAAAGTTCCAAATTGATAGATAAAATTTGGGAATCAGACAGATGGAAATTAAATATCAGTTTCATTATTAATGGTATAATATACAACATGACAAGTTTGAGGCCTAAGGTGCTTCAAAGTGACCTTCCCTACTCCTGTCTCCAAACTGTACTCATTCTCTGAGTAACAGGAAAATCTGGACCTCTCAAGTACCCCTACATTGCAGTACTTGAACACTGAGCACAGCTCTCTACAAGGACAATCTGCAATGGCCTGTCAATGCATGTTCAGCCCCATCTCCCTAAAAAAATTAAAAGTCCTTTGGGAAAGAATGTGTGACATGTGAACACAGGTAGAAATGTTCTTCCCATATCTTTCCTTCCTGAGGAGTAGACCCCAAAAGCAAGCTCAACTACCCTAGGAAAAAGAAAAAAAGTTTGCTGTGCACACCTTGAACTTTAGGGACTTCTAGAAGGCTCTCTGGTCCTCTAAAACTTGTCAGGGGTTACCAGAAGTTTCATCATTACCGCATTATATATTTATCCATTGCCTACATTCTACTTTCTTCTCTCAGGAATGAATATGCAAGAGTTAAGCCAGGTAGCCACTAATAATGTTTGTTAATTGAAAAATAAAATTTTCATTCTGGCACATTGAAATTGTTTGTTTCAAACCATTTTGCTAATTTGAAGAATAACTCATTTAAAAAGAATAACACTCTGGTACTTGTGTGGGTTTTATAGGTACCAGACATCATTCTCACTCCATTTTTCCTCTCTTCATTCATTAGGTTCTCTAATTCAAACCCAGAAGACTGAGTGGTATAGAGATCTCTTCAAAAGCATGGGAAATGGCAAAGTACCTGTTTATAGTCCTTAATTCTGCTCATTTTCCAAGCAGAATAGCCCCAGAATAGCAGATATTTCTGGATATAAACTGTATCAAGAACATGCTGCCCAGTTCCAGGAATTTAGATAGAAATACAAGGAGCCTGAAGTTTTGCTGGGTTACAAAATTCCAGGTGGTCTTGTCTATGAAATAGGAAGCAGAACAATGAGTGACGTTGGAGATGCTACTGTAAAATATTTGTTCTTCTTTACGATGGTTTCTATTTTCCTAAGAATCGCTTAGGGTTTCTGTCCCTTAAAGGCATAGAAAGTTTTTCATAGATTTAAAGAGAACTACAACTAAGATTTGCATGCACTTTTATACTGCACAAATTGCATTCCTCTAAGCAGCTTTCAGCTAAGAGGTTTGCACTCCACTCCTTAGTGATAAATGTTTACTCCACTGCTGTCAGTTAACATCATGGAGCTCTTTCTAAATTGGATACAGGGCTTAGCTATCAGAATCCCCAGATGTATCAAGCCCTTGAAAAATGATGAGAACTTGGGGGTAGGTGACAGGAACTGACTATTTCTCTCACTGGCTAATTACTCTGGCTTCTAAATTCTTGAGAATGACAAGCTGATTACACACTGCTTATTTAACTTTACGACCATCATCCACCAAGAATTTTTCATGTTTTTAGGTATTTATTTATGTCTTTGCTTTCTAGGAGCTTTTAGTTTTGTTTCTAATAATCATACTAGGTCCCTTTCATTTTAGACATTTTCATCCTGAGTTTATAAGAGTCAGTGAGGACATTAGAGTCAGGATTTAAAAATAGCTAGACAATTTATTATCTCCCGTATCTGTTGATAGTCTATTGATGCTAAAGGATTTGTGTAGATTTGATAAAACTTGTTAAGACTTCGTAAGCTTAACAAAAGTATGTTTGTCTGAGATAACATATTAATAACAATTCTCTGTCCAATCCTTCTATTTTTCCAAATGTGATTAAGAACAGTTAAATTCAAGTAAATTATAGTAACTAATACAGTGTGACTTCCTTTATCTCTCTTATCTATAATTTCTCCCCCAAGAATACTTCAGATGATGTTCCCTGTCTGTCCTAAAATAAAAATGTTTATTAATGATTGCTTAACTAAATTGAATAGAAAAGTGGATGTAATTTTTTTCTTTTTTGCCTAATATATGTTTGCTTTTGTCCCTACCCAACACGAATTTCATCATTTGTACCCTTCTCACGATTTTTACTATCTTTTCCTAATCTTGATGGATCACTCTGTTGCATTCCCTCCACCAACACCCCACATCCCCATACAGGGCACAAATCTTCAAAATCTCTTCTTGCCTTTCATGACACTATACAGCCTTGGTTTTGCCTATACCCCGGCACTAATCAGATACTTGACTAAAACACATGGTGAATTCCAAAGGGATAATTAGGAGTAATTTAATTTAAAAAGCCATTAAAAAGGATGGGTGAAAAAAAATAAGGAATCTTACCTGTCCCCCATTCTCCCCACCAGTGGCTAGTGTCATCTGGGGACAATGAGGACACTAACAACCAACCCACTGTGACAAGTCAGGAAGGATGCCACAGAAGTAAATTCCCTGACCTCATTCTCCTCCCTCCATCCGATCTCCAGTGGCTGAAGCCAAAGAGAAGACAGAAGGCAAGAGAATCATGGTTAGGAAATAATTTATTGCCCAAACGTGGCCATTTTTGAGAATGAAAGAGTATGCAATTAAAAATTAAACTGAGACAGCAAGCATACACTGGTCCTAGAATTCCATCCCTGGCCAGCATGTTATCTCACTCTATATCTTTCCTATGATGACTTACATATTTCATAGATGTTATCATATTTTGCTATGATCTTCAAACTTATATCCTACTAATGAAATGTGCCAGAGTTATCCCATAGTTAGATTTATAAATGCCTCCTCATTATCTCCCTGTAAATATTATACTTCTCTTAAAAGATATACTTCTATTGTTAGTCTCACTCTGCACCTAAGTCACAAAAACAAATATGTACAACTCTTCTCTCCAATATCTGATATCTAAGCAGTTATCAAGTGCCTACATCCAAGCAATCAACCAATCCTGGTTTACCACTTAAATATTTCCAACTGTATTTCCTTTTTTCTTTTTCTACTGTCAAGGTCCTGGTCCTTATGCCCTTGTTTCCAGGTTTATATGGTCAGTCGTGTCTTAAGCACAGAGGTCAAAGATTGTGAAGTTGGTAGGGTCATTAGACTTGGTACCATTAAGACCTCTGCAGATCTATGAGAGACTACTTTTAGCATAGGTGGGGCCAATCCCCGAAGTTTTAACAAATGAGTGATGGAGACTTGAGGAGAACTGACGTGACTGTAAGATGTTAGAGAGAGGGAAAAGTTCGGCTTGATATGGCAAAATGTTAGAGGAAAGTTTATTTATGTTTTGTTTTATTTTAGGATAGGAGAAACTTAGAAATATTTTTTTGAGTTTATGATAACGAGCCACAGTGGGAGAGCACAGGGGGTGGCCGAGGCTGGAAACAACAAATGATAACAATAATAAAGCAAGATTTCAAAGAAGGATATTCAGAAGTAGATCTGGGAAAATTAAAGTTGAGTTTATATTTTTTCTGAGATAAAAATAAAGAGAAAACAACAGAAAATCTTTAAGGTCAAAAGGAAGGAAATAAAATTCATGATCATTTGCACAGTTATATATCATTCCATGATGTAAATGAAAAGTAATTTATTTAGCCATTCCTTGATACTTTATATCTGAATATACCTTTTTTTTCTTTTTTGGGGGGAGGGGAAGTCATTATAGAAAATGTAACAATAAATATCCTTACAGCCTCAAATAAAAGTGAATTTGGTTCCAAGGTATAGAGTCATAGAATATTTTGATAAGTAAAAAATATACTTATATATGTATTTCTTATTTTAGTATCTCTCTAAATGCTTTTTGAAAGTTTGAAACCATTTACATTATTTATCTGCATAACTGAAACTTTGTAACCTTTGACTAACATTTCCTCATTTCCATCTACCCCCAGATCCCCAGCCGCTCGCAAACACCATTCTATTCTGCTTTTATGAGTTTTACTTTTTTAGATTTCACATATAAGTGATACCATGCAGTGTTTGTCTTTCTGTGTCTGGTTTACTTCACTTAGCATAATATCCTCCAGTTTCATTCATGTTGTCACAAAAGGCAGGATTTCCTTTTTTTTTTTTAATCTAAATGGTATTTTATTATGTATGCATATACCACATTTTTGTAACCATTTATTTAAGCACTCATACTCTCACTTGTATGTTCACTTGTGATAATAAGTACAAAATTAAATTTATTTTCTCATTCATTTTTAGTATTCAAACATAGTTGATGTGTTTTACAGTATATAGAAGTTTTAAAAGATTTTCCTAGTTATATTTTGTTTCATCTTTCCAGTCAAAATATTTAGCAAACATAACTATGCTAATTTTCTAGTTAACAGAACAAAGTTGCAAAGAATTTGTAATATTTGTCCATGATCATTCAGTTAATGAATGTTAGAACTTGACTTTCTGTTCATCTCTAAATATAAATCCAGCGAACTGTCTATGAAATCTTATATTTCCAAGGTTATCTTTATGATTACATTTTCTATCTCCTGTCAACATATAATGTCTGGAAGCAGGAAATGCATTTTGCACTTTCATTCATATTCAATAAAGTCATGATTTATTTCAGAAACAAAATAATTTCTAGAATTTGAAAAGAAAATATAAGTAATTTTTTAAAATATTGATCTTTCATTAACACAAACATTTTCGATAAGGTATTACCTATAGATTTTCATTTTAATGATTTTTCTATTTACATGAAGAACAGATTTTAAAAGGAAAAAAAAAAAGCTGCTGTTGCAGACAAAAATCAAAGTGTAGATCTGAAAGATTCCATAGATCAGAATATTGCTCTATTGTCAACTAATGAAAATAACTATAAAGAAACTTAGAGAAGTATTTTTCATTTTAAAATAGCCCCAGGTACTTCCTAACTCAGAGAAAACATCTTAAGGACCAACTTATCATAAGTGAATGTTGAGATCCCTTTGTATTTATTTATTCTTCTATTTCAAAGCTTGGTCTATTTATTATTTTCTCTTAAGATTTATTTGGTGGAATGTAAAATATTCATGGTGTAGAATGGACACACTAATAAAAAAGCACTGAATTGGAGCTTTAGGAACTTGCAAAAGAAAGTGCAGCGTCGTAAAAAGTATGTGAAGTTTGGATCAGATAAATTTAGTATTAAATATGGACCTGCCAGTTAATTGTTTGGTCATCTTAGATACGTTACTTAAACTTTCTAAGCCACCATGCCTCTGTTGGGAATACATTCAGCTGTATACTACAGAAACACCATCAAAACAAACAAACAAAAGTGGATAAACAGAACACAGGTTTATTTTGCTTAACTGTAGAGAAGTCTCCAGGCCTTTCCTTCAAGGCGCTGTGTCTGATTCCAATCAGGAAGAAGACAGCCTAGGCAGAGGAATAAGAGCAAGACAAGGTAAAGGCTCCTTCCTTGAAAAAGGATAAACTCCAGAGAGTTCTGCCATGTCTGCCATGTGACAACCAGCTATGGGAAAGCTGAGATATCATGTCTTTGAGTTGGTATTTTGCTGCCCCATCCAAGTGATGTTTATAGGCCTGAGTATGAACGGGAGAATGGTGAAAAACATTCAGAACCAGCCTTACACATGATCTTCCACTGTAATTGAGGATGTAAATTCCTGGCTCATAAAAATAAAATGAGGATTATTTAGATAAAAACTCTTAATTCCTTATGTATATTATTTTCAAATGCCAACTAGTTGTTTTAAACCTGTATGTATTGTATTCATTATAGAATGTCTCAGATATTAGAAAGAGGAGAAAAGTGAGGTTTAATAAAAACCTCCAAAACTTATATCACTAAATTGAATAAATTTGGGGGTTTTATAATTTATTTATTGATGCAACATTTATTTATTGCATGCTCATATATGTTAGGCATTGTAGCCTTGAAGACATAGCATTGAACAAAATAAGAATCAATCCTCGCTCTTATCGATTTTATTCTCACATTTTATTGAATAACCAATTTTCCTCAAAATAACATATAATTCCGTGTAAATACCTAAATGTAGATGGCTCTACTTCTAGACACTATCAAGTCACGTTAATCTTAAACAGGTTTTATGAAAATCTGATAAGTGAAAAGTGATTATGTCATCTGAATGAGTTTCCTATTGCTGCTATAACAAATTACACAAAAACTGGTGGCTTAAAACAGAGGTCAAAAGGACAGAAGTCTAAAATCAGTATCATGGTGCTGAAATCAAGTTTCAGCATTTTCACTCCCTTCTGAGACTCTCAGAGTAATCCATTCTCTGGATTGTGGCATTTCTTGGCTTGTGGTCACATCTCTCCTACCTCTTTCTCAGTGATCACGTTGTTAAAAAAAATCTCCCTCTACCTCCCTTTTATAAACATTTATATGATTGTACCTGGGCCCACCTCAATATTTCAGCAGAATCTCTAAATCTCAAGATTTTAATTTAACCACATCTACAAAGACCCATCGTGTGTGTGTGTGATATAACATTCACACATTTTAAGGATAAGAATATGAATATATTTGGGGTCCATTAGTTCTACTACATCGCCATCTTAATTGAATTGACTTGTTGAGATCACATTTTTTTGTTGTTTGCTTTTAGTTTCTTCTTTATGAATTACATGTCATGTCTGTAGATGAAAAAATAAGAGGTTCTATGGAAAGTAACCTCACAGAGCAATCTGATCATAAATTCTTAAATGGGCAGGTCAAGGTGATCAGTCATGCCCCAGGCCTCTAACTTCTTTAGTGAAAGGTTTAGCCAGCCCTGTCCATTGTTCTCTGCATCTAGGTCAACATACCTTTGAATTACCAGAAGTAATACCCCTGGAAGAGGGTATTATCCCTCAGGAGAGCACACAATCTTGTAATCCAATCCGGCTCTGCTTTCTCCAATCTTCCTTACATCCTCTCCTTAATTTTAAATGCAAAAAAGAGGATGCAAAACTGTTATATATACCATATGATTTCACTTATATGTGGTATCTAAGGAACAAAAAGAACAAACTAATCAAAAACAAACTCACAAATATAGTGGACAATTTGGTGATGGACAGAGGAGAAGGGGGTTGGGGAGCTGGGAGAATGGGGTGAAAGGTTAAGGAAGTAAAAATTAGTACTTGATAGTTGGTCATGGGGAAGGGAAGCACAGCAGAGGGAATATAGTCAGCATTAATATGACGGCTAAATGGAGGGCCAGGGGAAGGAGGGAACAATTGGGGATATTGTTTTATGAACAACATAGATGTCTAACCAATGTACTGTATACGTGAAACTAATTTAAATAAATTATTTTTTTTAAAAAAAAAACTGTTATTCTCCAGAGCATTTGAGACCTTGCTCCCAACATATTTGGTGAATTTGGCTCAAACTCACAAAAACACTACAGATTTGGATGTTTCTTATGTCAACATGTCAATGATTCACATTCAGTTTTCTATTGCTATGCTCATCTTTTTTCCTTACATGTTAGAGATTTTAATGCTTATCATATGTTGCAAATACTGGTTTGTTTGTTTTCCAGTTTGTGTTTCAACCTCTTTATGAACATTACTCTCAGAGCTTGACTACCTTGGTTCAGATTTTTCTCTCCCTCTTACTAGCAGGAAAAGAAAAGAGACAAATACATAAATTCAGAGTAATTAATTCCAATAAACTCAAAGTAATTGTATATGGTACTTTGAATCACTGACTAGTTTTAATCTTTGCATATTTTTTTCACCTGATAAAGAAAAAGTTGAAAGTGCAAATCAACCAATGACCACCTATAATTTAAAGTTTTAAGACTCTGTGATAGCAACACAAACCTTGATAAGTAACATTTGTCTAGAACAAGGCTGGTTGGCGTAACTAACATTTTTGGACAGGTGATTCTTTGTTATGGGGTGCCCTGTAAATTTGGCGATGTATGAGGCATCCATGGTTTCTATCTACTAAACAGTAGTACCCCTCCCCCCACCCACTTATGACAACCAGAACTGTCTTCCAGACATTGACAAATTTCCTCCCAGGGGAAAGTCATACATTTGAGAACCATTAACGAAAAAATTAAGAGTTTTGCCATACAAAACAAGGACCATAGAATGAAAAAAAAGTCATAATTCTGTTAAATCAGAGGTTGCTTACATAATTTATGCTATTATTTTCAGATTACTGAAAGTGAAAGCCAGTATGTCTTATTTCCTGGCATTGCTTTAAAAAAATCTTATAAAAGTTTAAAGGAATTATTGATTTTTAAATTTTGCTTTCTTTAGTTTATATCTTTAAGAGCTGTGGCTGGTTATGAAGTGATACATTTAATAAAAATAATGTACTAAAACTTGGAGGCAAAATTGTGTTTCAGAGTAAATATTAGTGATTATCAGTGTTAATTATTCCAACACTGTAACTAGAAATACCTCTTTTAAAAAAATAAGCTATTTACAATTTCATAAAACATAAACAAGAAATCTGAATAAAAGTGGTAACTATTTTAATAAAATTATTTGTTTTTATTCAGTGAACTTATTTTCTTTTAGAATGTGTAATTTTTCTCTGCTTCATTTTTTTCCGCCCAGCACCCTCCAGAGGGCCATATCCCTGGCTTTTTTCTGTTCCCTCTCATTTCTTCCCAGGGGACAAGGTTTGACTTCTTTGATTGGTAGGAAAGAACTGATCCTGGGCAGATCAATCCCTTTTCTCTCACTTTTTTGCTGATTTTGTTACCTGCAAGAAAGGACTTTCTTCCCGACACCATAAAATCTACAAAGTTGAAGGGTAGACTTGTGATTATCCAGCTGTGCCAATGACTGGCTGGATACGTACCAAGTTCAGAGGTGACATATTTGCAAGCAAAGATTTTTATCCAGAAAAAGTCAAAAAATTAGTCTCCATTTAGCTGGCACCAGTATCAATTGATTTTGAACATCCATTGGTTACAGAAAACAGAGTGCTTTTTAATGAATTTTAATTGATTCTGATAAAGCTTTTTATCCTAATAAGAGCTACTAGATGAGAAACATTCTATAGTATTTTTATTAATTTAAGAATAGAAAACAGGATTGCTTATTGGAGATAAGTGAAAATAGCTTTTTTATATCAATGTATCTTTCAAGAACTTAGAATTACATTTTTAAAGTAAGAATATGGTGACACATGCTGTTCTACTAAAATGGATTATTGTTTTAAATCAAGACATTTGCATATTGGCAATCACAAATCTTGCTGGATTTTTTAAATTATAAATTTACCATAGAAATAAATTATTCTTAATTAAAAAAATGGAAAATACATATTTATAATTTCATTGGTTTAGCTAATCTATTCAAACAAATATGTTTGAAACTCTTAGTATTACAAAATCATTTTATGCAGTTTGCATTTAACTATGTTAACTAGTATTTCCTTTCTAATAATTATTAGCTGGGTCATTTTTGTGGATGGGATAATAATAGCAATACAACTAATAATAATAAGAGCAACGTTGGAGCCCTTACAATGTGTTTGTCACAATTCTATGCACTGGGTTTCTATTTACTATTTCGCTCATTTACTCTTTGCACCAGTCCTAGAAAGTAGTCACTGTTTTCATCCCCTCCAGAAATAGCAGCACTGAGAAAGTCTTGATCATCGAAACCCAGATGATAAGAAACTGTGTCTGTAATACCAAACTTAAGTTTGTGTTGTCAAAACAGTATGGTGATGTGCTTAACTGGTGCCCACAGACACAAATGAAATATATACATTTCTTTATTATAGATAGAGCAGGTGTTTACACAGAGGAGGAGAAAATGCAGTCTTCCCAGTTGGAGGAGCAAGCCACTTTACTGGGCTTAGGTACTTTACTGGAGAAAGATTCAGAGTGGCTTTCTACTCTTAATTACTGGGCTTAGAGTACTTTACTGGAGAAAGATTCAGAGTGGCTTTCTACTCTTAATTACTTCAGAGTAAAGGATAAATGTGTTTGGGCTTTGTCTTCAAATACATCTGGCTCAATTTATCATTTTCCGCCCACATTGACTACACCTTACACTAATATAAGGAAAACCACTAGAATAAAGATTTTAGTCTTGTAATAATGAAGACTTCACTTCTTTGAACACATTTACAAGTGGTAACTAACTGAAAATGGAATATTTTAAATGTGTTTACAATGTAAATATACATATTCATCGAACCAAGAAGCTTTTGCAATTAAAAGGAGCTGCAATTTTATGTAGAACATAAGTGCTAGCTCTTTCTCCACACTGTTTAATAGATGCAAATATTAGTCTATTATCAATATAATTTGACCTTTATTCTTCCTCCTGAATAGAAAGTTATGAAAATGCCCATTTTCATACCGAATAGCATATCATCAAGCTAAAAGCAAATTGAGAATTGGATTGAAACTGATACAAAAAGTATGAATTACTATGTTTATCCAAATGCATTATTAAAAGAATTTAAGGGGTTTTTTGTTTTTTTCGTTTGTTTGTTTGTTTTTATCATATTAATGTTGAGGTACAGGCAAATAGTCTTTTAAATTATTTCTGGTAAAGATTAATTTATCTAATTTTTTGCTGTTTATTGCAAATTTGGCTGCATGCGGAAAGAGAAAACATCCCAAATAGAAAGTGAAGCTTGACTTAGCAACTATTTAAGTGAGAAAAAATGTTCATATTTCATGAAGAATAAGTTTGACTTTTTGATTCAAGTTAATAATTACCATGAAACATCAGAATTTTGGGTAATTTTATTAGTAGCCAAATTTTCTCCTATATCAATTTTTTCAAATCTTATTTAACAAATATTTGTGTTTAATACTAGAACTTCTAAACTATTTTTGTATTCATGAGATCAAAAAAGTACAGCTGCCATGTACTATATTGTAAATAGGTGTCATAAATTTTTAAAAGTACTTTACATTGCATGTGAGTATTTATTGAAAGCAGTCATGTAAACAAAGAATTATTCTATTGTTCCCTGATGACCAAGCAAACTAAATAATTCCCAGAGGCAAAAATGACTGAGGAAATGACTGATATCTAAAGTCCAACCTGTCAGACTTCACATAACATCTGTACTTAAAGCTACTCACTAAACTTCAAAGGCATTTGACAAGTAAATTACATAATTATAATTCTGTGAACATAAGCCAAGTCAAAATAGCCTTCTTAGTAGTGATTAATTTTTGAAATAGCACTTTCTGGATGTAGATAAATGATACTGAGTTTCTCCCTTTGAGTTCACTAATGCTAATGCACTAACCAAAGCCATGTAAGAAAAGAGGATTCTGCAACTGTGTTCAGAGTTCTGCTGACATTCTGAAAATTCAGGAATAACTATCTAGAAATTTGGGAGTTAAATATTCAGTGTGTATGAAATATGTTTTTTATGTGTTCTGTCTTGATGAGTAGTGTTGGAAGTCAGTATTAAATAATTCAACAGGTTTGAACCTCTTTTTAATATCTGGTCCTACGCTGGGCTTTTATTTACACAGAGATTCAAGAGACCCTTCATGCTGAGCTAGAATGGACTGGTTCCTACGGAACACAAAGGAAAGGCCCAGCATGCAGAAGAAAAATGATATGACGCTGTGCAAAAGAAGTTTCACCATATTTCTGTCTTGTAGTGAAATCTCCACTCCTGTCCAATATTTATTTTTAGTAAGTATGATTCCCACGCTTCAAAATCTGGTAAGCGAGAAATATCACCTGTCTTTATCTTCTAAAAATCAAATGAATTTCAACTTGGCAGCCCTGTCCTGATGGACTCAGAAAATTCGAGGGACTCTTTCTCTTAGCCATCAGGATTATATGAAATTGTGTAATTTACAAAGTTCTAAGGCAGGGATCCCTAACCCCTGGGATCACGGGCTGATATCAGTCTGTGGCCAGTGGCCTGTTAGGAGCCAGGCCACACAGCAAGAGATGAGCAGCTGGAGTGGAAGCAAAGTTTCATCTGTATTTGCAGCCACTCCCCAGCACTAGCCTCACCGCCTCAGCTCCATCTCAGCTCATCAGGCATTAGATTCTCACAGGAGCTCAGGTTCCTGGTGCCAAAAAAGTTAGAAACCACTGCTCTACAGGTTTAGACGTTTCTTAACATTGACAGTAAAAAAGAATAAGAAAGTATTCATTCATATTTTTATGTCGATTACATGTAGAAATGAAAATATTTTGATATATTGGATTATATATTATAAAATTAATTTTACCTTATTTTTATTTTTAATGTGGCTACTGGGCAAGTTAAAATCTTATGTGGCTCACATCATACTTCTACTAGACAGCACTGCCCTAGACCTTCTAAAGTTTTTTTTAGCCCACAATTTCCTGTTTAGTTCTATGATTGCCTTTCTTGCAAGAGATAACCTTACATGTGCTAACTTAGAAAGGAGAAAAACATTCACCTCACGTAGAATCTTAAAATCCTTTTATAAGCTTTCTCAAAAAAAAATAACTGAAAAGAAACTCATTTCAATTTTCAAAAAATAATTTCTTAAAATATGCCAGTCATATCACATTGCCTAAAATGTAAATAAAATGCATCCAAAGATGTAAAGTTAAAATATACAGATGTTCCACAGCATATGTGAGTTATGAAACCTCCTGATGGGCTAAATAAATTACATAAATTAGTACTGTTAATTACTCTCCAAAGGGCAATGTCAAAATGATAGATGGATAATTCTGATTATTGAATGTTCTCTGTCAAGCATAGAAGAATGAGTTAGATAAATATAACCAGAGTGATTTTTCTGATATACCGAATGTTTTCATCAATATTTTTCTCTAGTCCTTTCCTTCTCTATTAGTTTCCTTATTATGATAATCATTAAAATAAATAGCTCACCTATCCATTGATCATTAAGATGGATTTTGGAATAATATTCATAAAAAAGAATGAAAACAGTAATAAAAATATTAGTTAGCCTTATGTTTATTCTACTAACATTATCCACAGCCTTTTATTTCTATCAGTTCAATTGTTTGTCTTAACCATAGGAAATCACAAAACATTTGAACATAACAAATATGTTTTAACCCTTGCTTCTTGCATTAATTGTCAGGGAAATTTTTCAATCAGTATTTCCTATATACATTGCTCATTTTTTATGAGAGGTAAATTATGATCTTTTACTATTGAACAAATTCATGATATTTATTTATTTATTTATTTATTTATTTATTTATTTATTAACAAGTAAAATAAGGAGTTATTCGGTGTCTGGCTGAAAGAGAAGGAAATGGTTGCGGGAACCAACCGCAGAGGGAACAAGAATTGATATCTCTTACTCATGGCTGTCATGTAAGCCCAGGTCTCTTAAACTAAGACAGTACAGTTATGAAGTTAAAACTAACATGCAACATATTGAAGAGACAGTAATTCCAGAAGCTACAGTGGCAAATATGAGTGATCTATCTAAATGAAAAATCAATGCCAAATAATTTGCCTATTATAGAATCAGCAAGAGAGAATATTGGCAACATTCCATGAGCTATTTTTGATTGGGTTACAGAATTCCCTTTATATTAAAATCCCTGAAGTTTTACCCAGGAAAGTTGGGGTGGTATGACATATTGTACTAGATGGTTAAAGAAACTTGAGTAGAATAGACAGGCTGTTACTAAGAGATGTAAAAAAGGAAAAACTTCTGGTTTTCTTCTCTGCTGTTCACTCTACTCACAGAATACGTCACTTCTGACAATTTTGGTCAAAAATACAAGTGTATTTTTTTCTTCTCATACCAAGCAATTATTTGACTCCAGCTGGGTATCCTACAGTTCAATTTGATTCTGACACTATCTATGTGGAGTTAGCATCAGATTCCACAAGTTAAGGACCAAGACTCAGAGGACTACCCACCACCTCCTCATACACACCCTTCAGATGCCAATCGTGTGATTGCAGTTACCCAGGTTGTTACTTGTGCTTCTGACAACTAGAAAAAAATTACAGATTCCCAGGACCTCCTCACTGAGTTCGAATCACTTGCTAGAGTTCTCAAAGAACTCAGGAAAACAATTTATTTACTAGGTTATCAGTTAGTATAAAAGGATATAATTCAGGAAGAGCTAGACAGAAGAGATACGTAGGGTAGATACGTGGGAAGAGGCTGAAAATTTCCATGGCCTCTCCAGGCACATCACCCTCCCCAGCACCTCCATGTATTCACTAATCTGGAGTGTCTCGGAATCACCCTGCAGTTCAAGGATTTTTATGAAGACTTCGTTATGTAGGCATGTTTGATTAAATCATTGGTCATTATGATTAAATTAATCTCCATTACCTCTCCCCTCTCTGGAAATCAGAAGGTGGAGGCAAGGCTGACATTTCTAACCCTCTCATCACAGAGTTGGTTCCTCAAGCAGAGAGCCCCTATCCTCACAGTCTTTCTAAAAGTCACTTTCTTAATATAAACTCAGGTAGAGTTGATAAGTGCTTGTTATGCATAACCAAAGACATCTTTATATCTCTTATGGCTTAGGAAATTCCAAGTGTTTGAGGAGCTCTGTACCAAGAACTGAGACCAAGACCAAACATATAATTCTTATTATAAATTACAATATCACATTATGTCGTAAATACAAGGACAAAGAAAACAAGAAAGGAGAAGAGAATGTGTTAGGAGAACTGGTTGGACAAACTACTGTATATTAGAGCTAAATATCTCATTATTTTATATTAACAAGTGCATTAGAGAAGAAAAATAATATTTTTAAAAGAACGATTTCTCTATTATTGCTATAGTTTTCACATAATTATATTTCAAATACCCATTTATTTATTCAAATTATGTTTATTGACCTATCTGTCTATCTATTATTTACTCCTCCACCTAACACTGATGTTAATGTTCTGGAGAATAAAATAGTTTTGAGATAGCCCTTGCCCTCTAGGAGTATATATCTTTATTGACATACTCAAAGAACTCAGCATGTGTTCTCAGTTCTTAATTACTCATTTCCTTGAGTAATTACTCATTTCCATTTCCCTATTTGGTTGGTTTAATATCATAAAGCATTTGCTTGGTTGCAGCCATTTTTAAAAATATAGTGTTGCACCAATTTAGGAAATGTTTCATTGCACTAATATAACAGTCTTTATACACCTCTAACTTGGTAGTTGATTGTTCCCACCCATTATATTGTTCTAAGTTAACATTAACTCCTTTTTGGGTTAGTTACTGAAAATTGTGAAGTTTTGTTTAGTTTGACAATGAGCTAAACATGTAAAGACACCTACTGCTTAATTTTAAACTTAAATCCTTCCTTCCCTCTTTTCTTCCTTTCTTCTTTTCTTCCTTCTTTCTATTTTTTAACAACTTATTTAGCTAGTTAAAATCAATGTGGGTGTTTAATGGTAAATGTGATCACAGAAATGGCCTAAGTTAATAGCTGATGTAGTCCATTGATTGATAGACAGTTTATTTAGATAATGACAGATATGGTTCTAATTTGAAGGAATTTTTGACATTAAGTGATAGATTTAAAAGATTAGTATTGTTAGAAGTTTTTTTTTTAATTTCCTTCTGAAATGTGATGACTAATAATATTCTATTAAACTTTGATATACAATACTCTGCTGAAACTCTCCCTTCTCTCTCTCTCCCTCTCCCCACCGCCATACACACTCTCAAACACACACATACACACACACACACACACACACACACACACACACACACACACACACATCTCCTACAGCCTTCAGGAAATTCTAGTCCTTTCTTTGACTACTAAAAAACTAAATCATTTATGAATTTACTTTTTGAGAAGTGTATTTTTTTCTTTGGGCACCTACTGTGATAAAAAACATTTTTGAGATGATATTTTTTTTTTCAGGATTAAAGTCTAAAATTGCTGACAAAATGTGAGAGATTTTAAAGTCATTTTTAGAAACATTAGACTCAACTTTTTATATAAAATTACAGTATGAATGAATCCATTTGACTATTTGAAAGAATATTTCCACTAAATATTTTATGCTTCTTTAGAGAAACAGAAATATTCTTTGCCCTATTTGATCTTTTCGAAAATATTCTCTATAGCCCAATTGATTTCTCAAGATCCTTTCTTTTTTAGAAGAATATGTCAGCTCTCAAGTGACCAGTAGTTCTTTTTATCTGATACAGCCTCTTTAAAACCCATAAGCATGTTTGGGTTATCAGATCTACTTTAAAATGCTGCCATTCATCTGTTCAATTTAATGCTTGCTCAGGAGGGAGCTGCTGTATTGACTAAGGGCTATGCCACAATGCAGCTTGGAAAATGAGAAAAGAAAGGCAGGCAGGCCCAAGCTAAGGATACCATTAACTCTGCCCAAGACTACGATACATCAATAGAGCATTAGACCTAATCATGTTTTATACAGTTAGTCAACCACAGACAAGAATAATCAGAAATATTTATTCAGAAAGGAATACTGTTTAGTTTTTTAAGCATTTGCTATTCTTTCCTCTGTTGAAAATGATGCGAATGATTAGGTTTTATCTAAACAGGAGGCATTCTTTCTTAGAAATTAAAATATGCCCTACTCTAAAGAATAGAAATCAAACAGGAAGATGTAACTTTTGCCTTGTCTAATGCTTAAAGGACATTTATTAAACAAAATAAATAAACTAAGGCCATTCATACTGGCAGATAATATTTTTGTGTTTTATAGTGATTGAAGAGGAATTAATACAGGGTCTCTTTTCAATGTTCTATTGAACAGAACTTCTTTGTACTCATTAATACCTAGTTAAGTCTCAAGGCAGTAAAACTGCTTTTAATTTACAACCAGCTTAGTAAACTATTACTGCTTTTCTGTGTGTGTTAGAAAGTCATTTAACTTCCTTAAAAGGAGAGTTATCTAATCTTTTCTTAAGGATTAAGAAGAAGAAAAGGAAAGAGAAAAAAAAGAAGGAAGGAGGGAAGAAAAAAAGGAAGAAAGGAAAGAGAGAGGGAGGGAGGAAAATAAGACTGTGATTTATGCTAGTGAGAGGGAGCAGAATTTGCCACCCCAAAATATGCCTCTTGAGATACTATTTTAAGATGGTTATTTTTAAGAAACAAAAGACTTAGGAAACACTTGTACTTTTCCCCTAACTGCCTAAAAGAAATTTAGATAGAAGACCTGTTCCAGGAAGGGAGCTATCATCACAGATAACTGTAGTTTAATATGAACAAGCATGTGATAGACAAGGAGGAATCTAGCAAGACCCTTTTGATCAAAGTTCTCTGTGCCCCATTGTTGAAGATGGCCCAGCAAACATTTATTAACCAAACATTTGCTTTTCTATCTTCATGTGAATTGCCTTCCTGTCCTTCGAAGTTCCAAACCATAACCAACATCCCTAAACCTTTAGATGGCACATAAGCCTTAAATGTCCAATGTATCCTAGGGTCTCATATTCATATACCACCCCCCATATGTACATAAGTATTAAATTTGATTATTTTCTCTTATTAATCTGTCTCATGTTAATTTTATTATTAGCCCAGCCAGAAGGTGAAAAGAAATAATTTTTTGCACCCCCACACTTGGAAGCCATGTAGCTTAGTAAAAAAATCATGGAATCTTTCACTTAGGTCTGAATAATTTTTCTACTGTTTGTTGGAAAGACAACTTGAGATAAGTCATTTTATTTTGTGCCACATTCTATTATTGTGGGAATTTGCAGAAATAATACTGTCAAATAGGTTATTGTGAAGAAAAGAAGAGATAATTTATATATAAAAGGTTTATAAAGTGTAAATTGCTGTGCAGTGATTCTCAACCACTACTTCTAGAAAATACAGGCATCCTGTGAGCCAAGGTGAGTTGTTATCTTGCTAGAATATCCTCAGGGTAATATTTTCCCAACTCTCAGAAATAATCAATCAACATAATGTTCTCCATTTAAGTCATTTTTTTTCCTTACACAGTTGACAGTTGGTACCTCTGCCCAAATAAATGACCCAAACCTAATAGAATGCTTTGAAATTGACAGACTTAGACACACTGCAACCCCTCTTTCCTGTTTCAAATGCATAGAAATTACAGAAACAACATAAGAAACAGTTTAACACATAGCTGATTTCTTATCAGTATGGACTGAGCTGGTATAGGAATCCACCTACTTCAAGCACACACACACGCACACACACACACATGCATACACGCTAGTGTGCATACATTTTAATATAAAGTTAAATTTGTAACTAACATAGGGCACACCTCAATGCAAGAAACGAGAATGAATTTAATATTATAAAAATCAAGAACTAAAATCTAACAACTCACAAGGGAGACAGAGAAGCAGGTACAAGGGTATGATTAGAACTAGAAGAGTACAGATTAAAGTCTGCAGGGAAGAGCTTGTTCTCTAGTGCTTGGACTAATAGAACAAAACTGCTTCAAATTGCAAAGAGTCACTACAGACTAGAAAATTCTTCTTCAGATAAGTTTAGGAAAGCAGCAGGCATATTCATGATAAATCCTTCTAAGGAGGAAAATCAGTGGAAAAGACACCTTCAAGAATTAGGAAACACTCTCATGAGCTGCCCATGTTTGTGAAGCCTGAATTGATGATACCCCAGTAATACAGGAATTATAAGGCATAGGGAATTTATTTGTGATTATGATGCAACTTAGTGGCTCAGATTTAATTTTTTGCTGCATATTTAGTCAATTATACACAAAATTTATTAAATAAAGTGACTTTTCTAAACAGAATGCAAACATATTGCAATGTTAAATTCTCTTTTTTTCTCATTTATACTGGAATCTTTACCTAAGTTCTTCACTCTCTTTCATTTACTCATATAATTCTATTCTATTCTGATGTTCCTATACCCCTGAACACTACAGTGCTATATTCTCCTACATAACCATAATAAAACTATCAAAATCAGAAATTAATATTGATATGTTACCACCATCTGATCCTCAAATTCTATTCCAGTTTTAACAATTGTCCCACCAATGTCTTTTATAGCAAAAGAATCCAGTTGTGAATTATACCTTGAATAGTCTGAAACAGTTTCTCAGCCTTAATTTAACTTTCATGACCTTGAAACTTTGAAGTTTTCACCCAGACATTTTGTCGATTATACTTTGAGTTGTCTGATGTTTCCTTATACTTAGATTCGG
>NW_006433378.1:12017004-12025602 GCF_000325575.1 Pteropus alecto | reverse complement strand
GTAGTTTTCTCTTTGTTTTCTATTAAATTACAATCTGTGGATGAAAAAAAGGAATTCTATGGAAACTAACCTCACAGGATGATAGGATCATAAAATCCTCACTGGACAGGTCATGGTCAGTAGTCAGGCCCCAGGCATATAACATCAGTAAAAGGCTTATCTTTGCCTTAAGCAAGCACTGACCCTTGTTTTTGTGAATCTAGGTTAACACATCTTTGAAATAAACTGTAATCACCCTTAAGACATCATATAATCCTGACTGTCCTATAATCCAATCTCTGCCTTGTTTTTTCCCACCTTCATGTCCTCTTTCTTAACTCCCTCCTTAATCTCAAATGCATAAAAGAAACTGCCAAACTGTTATTCTCCAAAGCATTTGTTATCTTGCTCCCTGGCATATATCATCAGTTTGGCTCAAATAAACTCATAAAAATTCTTTACAGGTTTGGACATTTCTTACAGCGACAATGTTGTTTTTTCTTTCATTGCCGATAATATTTAATATGATCACTAGATTAAAATGATGTCTGTTAAGCCGCTTCTTGGTCAGACTCCAAAATCCATACAAGGCTGCATCTCTCATTCTGCTAGATTTCTATACTTGATCTTAGCCAAAAGGCAGAGAAGCAATCTGCTCAGTTTCTAAAAACCCACTTGAGAACATCCAGCCACATACAGTCCTCTACTGTCTGCTTGGACTTGGACACTTTCTCCAGCCCCGGCCCCTTCTCCAATGTCCTTCGTGCTCACTCTGCTTAGGCTCTCAATCTGTATACTAGGCCATTTGAGTTTAATGCCTTCTTAACCCTGCAGGTTTTTGACCATCCACAAAGGGCTTTCTCACATGTCGGGGGCCCTTTTTATCTTGTTTTGTCTGCGACATCCCATGACAGATGCCAGCTAATATCTGACAACCTCTGCATCCCGCTCAGGTTCTGAAACCCTACACACCAGGCAAATTCTTTCAATGTGTGCCCTTCTCTCCATGAGCCTGCTCCACCCTGCATGCATCAAGCCCTTCCTTAGAGCCTGCAGTGCTCTGCTACACCTCAATGCTGTAGAACTGAACTGACAAGGAAAACAAAAAGAAAGAGAAGCTGGAATGTACTTTTATATAATATTAGAGTTTCTCTTTTTTATCTTTACATTTAACATATTTGCATATACTGGAATTAGAAATATATCTGGAATTATTTCTATAATATTATTTTTTTAATTTACTATGATTTTTTTTATTTTACCCCTATTTCTTTTTTATGTTATACTAATTAATTTAATTTTTTCCCTAAGTCTGAAAATTCATAACAATTTATCATTATAATTATTAAAGATAGTTAAGATAAAATTCTGTGAAACAGATTTTAAGATTATAATCTAATGAGTTTTGATAGATATATCATGTTACCAAAACTCTGATCAAGATATAAAATACTTTAATCTACTGACTTCCCTCATGTCTTCTTTCCACCAAATCCACCATCCACAGGCAGCCATTATTTAAATATGTAGCATCATAAAGTAGTTTTGCCTTCTCTTGAACTTAATCTGAATTGCAGTTAACAGTATGGGCTGTTTGAAGCCAGGCTTCTTTTTTGGGAGCAGTTTTGCTGGTCATGGCCGGTATTGATAACACATCTGCAAGTTGGCTGGTCTATGCTGGTCTTGTTAGGGTGACTTAGCTAGAGTGATTACTCCACATGTTTCTCATTTTTCTTCTGGAACCACTAGGATAGCCTGGTCAGTATTCTTCTTGTGTCAAAGGCACAAGAAGGCAAAAGAGAAAATATAGAGTCCCTGTTATGCACGTTAATCAAAAAACTGGCACATAGTTCTTTTGCCTTGTTTTATTGGCCAAAACAGGTCAAAGTTAAGGACCTGAAGTCAAAGAATACAAAGTATATATGATATCTATACTGGGAAGAACTGCAGTTATGTGGCAAAGAACATAAGCAGCATATGTGAGCCAATAATAAAATGTACCGAAGTTTGCCCTCTTGGCTGTGGTTCATTTCCATGTGCAAAATATGGTCATTGTATGCCAGAATCATAAAAGTTTAGTTCGATCATTGTATCAAGCTCTCCATCCAGAAATATGTGAAATGAAGAGACAAGTTATCTGCTCCCCTTTTATTCCCAACCTGCAGTGGAGCTACAAGGACAGAAGTGCATTAAATAATACTGTTTAGAAAGAGGAAGAATGGAAAGTGTGTAGCAGTCACTGGTCCATAGTACTGCTAAAATCTTTCTGGGAAAATATTGCTTTCACTTCCCTCATTCCAGTGGTTCTCAGCTGGGGGTGATTCGCTTTCAACAATGACTAAAGACATTCATTCTTGATTGTTAAAAATGAGTGTTTTATGCTACAGATTTACAGTGTGTAGAGGACAGTTGCCCTCAATGAAAAATTGTCTATCCCAAAATGTTAATAGTGCTAAGGATGAGAAACTGCTCCATGCTAAGGGTAGGAAATGATTCTTTATTAAGCCCATATCTTGTTCCCTGAGTGTGACACCTGAGTCCTTTGCTCTTCTTTGCTTTGGTTCTATCCCCTGGTATGTATTTCCATTTCTCTCACCCTCTAGCCATTCCAAAAGAGGGCATTAGAACATACGCCCTTCTTGGTGGACAAGAAAATTTCTCAGGTTACTTCTTAATATGAAAAGCAGGAGACCTATATTTTGCAATATTTTAATATTATAACTAACATTAATATTTTGTATATTAAGTTCAATCCATTCCATGTGCCTAATGCCAAACTAACTCACCATGTATACATTCTTAAATATATGAAAGTTATAATTTTCTGTTCTAATGGGCAGTATTTTGACAATATAAATGTCTTTTAAATCAAATGAAAAGGCTTGGAAAGGAATGACATACACACATGGACAAACACACACACTCACACTATATGTAGTACCCTTCTGGAGAAGTGTTAAAGTGTCAAAGAGGCCAAAAAGAATCCCTTATATTTTTTAAACTTATAAATCTTTAATTAAAAATTAATTGTAAACATAGCCATCTGTTTTGGTTAAAAGAGACCGAAAAATGTCCAATGTGCATGTTATCTTCTAGTAGGAGTACAAGTCAATACTCTCACGTAGGTGGGCTTTATCTCATCTGACAGGAACAGATAGTTGAGGACATTGATTAGAAGAAGAGCTTGGGGGAGTGACATTTACAGTACAATGGATTAAGTTTAATGAGAGGACTACTACTTATCAATAGAAGGCTTAACCTTATTCCACATTAGTTAGGCATTATTGTGCAAAATAATTTAAAGTAGATTAAATGATTTATCGACTACACATAAATATCTAGAGGAAGATAAACATTAGTTTCCTCCTGATGCGGAATTGTTTTCAGGGTCCTGAACACATTTCTCTGTATTTTTCTCTTTTGTACTTCAAAAGGTTAAAAAAAAATCTTGAAACTTTATTGTTAAATTAAAACTGAATTTTAATTTTAGGATAAAATACATCACAAAACTATCTGTCCCTTAAATATTATTTTAAAATTCGTCCCACAGGCAACCATAATATATTTTTTAAAAAATTTGACATAATAAATATATTTAGAAAAATATTTTGAATATTGAGATATAAAAAGACTGTTCCTCTACAACTATATTTGTTGTAAAGAATTTAGAGTCTAGCTTATGAAGTCTCAAAATTTTTAAAAAATTGGTAAAGCCTACATCTCTTGTTTCCAATCACCAGTAAAATCATTTAAAAATGGAATAAATATAGACAAAAAATATGTAATTGGAGCAAAGGCATTCAAATTTTCAAAAAAAATTAATATGCAAACATATAAGCTTCATCCCCACTTACACTAGTGTATAATGTTTCCCACCATGCCAAGTTTACATTAATTCAGAGTAAATTTTTTAAGACCAATTCTTTATTATTCTTTTAAGAATTCCTGATTCTTCCTACAGCTTTAGGATAAGAACCTTATTAGCCTCATTCTTAGTTTTGTGAATTAGAAGGAATTGACCTGAATTTACGGAATAGAGGCCCGGGCTCCAGAAACCAACCTCGCAACTTCCTGACTCTACGTCCTCAATATCTCATATTTTATTTTAGTTTTTATTAAAGTAAAATTATATACAGAATAATGTACAGATCTTATTTGTAAGATATGATAACTCTTGGAAAATGCATACATCAAGGTAAACAGTACCCAAATCAAGGTATGAATTTCATCATCCAGAAGTTTTCATCATGGCTCCTTCAAGTCTATAATCCTCCCCTGGATTAGACCAGCTCCATCCTGATTTCTATCATCATAGTCTACTTTCATCAATTTTTAAATCTTATCAAATGAAATCACATAGTATGTACTATTTTGTGTCTAGTTTATTTCATGCAACCCAGTGTTTGTACCAACAATCCATACTGTTGCACGTAATAATAGCTTATTCTTTTTATTTCTGACATGTTTTCAATTGTACAAATATACAACAATTTGTTTAACAATTCTGCTGATAGACATTTGATTTGTTTCCAATTTTGTCTATAAAGAATAAAGGTGTGCGCCAGGCCCTGTGTAAACGCCGCGAGCACCACGAGCGTGTGGGAGGAGACGCCCCGCCTTCAGAGATCCAGGTCTTAAGGGGAAACAGGTGGAAGTGGGGTGGGGGAGGGATTAAAGAGGAGGGGGAAAAAAGAGAATAAAGGTGACATCAACATACTTATACAATCATTTGCGGATATATGATTTGATTTTTTTGGCGTGAATTTACTTGGTCATAAGGTAGGCTTATGTTTTACTTTTTAAAAAACTGCGAAACGTTTTTCCAAGGACTAAGATAAACCCTTTGACTGATTGGAAAGCTAGGAAAGAAATGGGCGTGTCTCAGCTTTTGATCCTCCTGATGCATAACCTCTACTGTGGACAGAAAACCACTCTCAGGACAGAATATGGAGAGACAGAATGGTTTCCTATAGGAAAAGGTGTCAGACATGGGTACATTCTATCTCCCTACTTGATTAATCTCCACACAAACATATCATACAAAAAATTGGGCTAGACTTAGAGAAAGGAGGAGTGAAAACTGGGGGAAGAAATATCGATAATTTAAGATATGCAGATGACATCATATTACTGGCAGAAAGTAGCAATCATTTCAAACAACTTCTAATGAGAATGAAAGAAGAAAATGCCATACCAGGAATGCATTTGAACATCAAGAGGACAAAATTATGACTATAGAAGAAATGCACAGCGTTAACAGACAAAAAATGACATTGAAATTGTTCAATATTTTGTATGTCTTGGTTTAGTCATCAATTCAAATGGAGACTACAGCCAAAATTAAATGAAAGTCAAGACTTGGAATGACAGTGATGAAAGAATTAAGAAAAATCACCAAAGATGTGTCACTAGAGGCCAAGGCTAAGATCATCCACACCTTAGTATTCGCAGTTATTATGTAAGGATGTGAAAGTTGGACAGTGAAGAGGGCTAATAAAAAATAATTATTTATTTGAAAGAGGATATCCTGCTGGAGGAGAACTCTACAGGTAATCTGGACAACTAGAAAGATGAACAAATGGGCCCTAGAACAAATTAAGCCTGAAACATTGCTGGAGGCAAAAATAACACTGAGGATGTCTTACCTCAGACACATTATGGGAAGATAGAGAATCTCTGGAAAAGATAATAATGCTGGGAAAAATAGAAGGCAGCAGGAAAAGAGGAAGACCAAATATGAAATGGATTGACTCCATAAAAAATGCCATAGGCCTGAGTCTACAGGAGCTGAGTGGGGCTGTTGAGGACAGCACATTGTACACATCACTCATTCCTAGGGTTGCCAGGAGTCAGAGCCAACTCAACAGCATGTAAAAAAAAAAAAAATTCAGTGCCCAAAGTTAGCAATTCCAGATTGATCTTAGAGAAATACCAATTTAAATACACTAGGATACATATATAGTACTATCTGTATCAGCATTGTTTGTGGTAACAAATCACTGGAAATAACACAAATCTCCATGAACTGAACAATAACCACACAAAGTATGGATTTTCACATAATACAATATCAAACAGGTGTAAAAAGAATGAATTAGAACTATAAATACAAATATGACAATTGCAATTTTGAAAGAAATAAAGTTGCCAAAGATTTCACACAATATGATGACATTTGCACAAAACATACAATATCAAAACCATATTATATAATTTAGTGACAAACATATTAAAAGTAAAATAAAAAACCTTGAATAAAATGTTATGGAAATTCTTAAATTGAGAATAAGTAATCAGAGATCTTTGATTGGTGGATGTATAACAAGCTTTATTAGTCTTCTATATATCTTAACCTTTTCCCCATTTAGAAAAGAAAAAGTGCAGTTCAGGTAGGAATGCCACCTTTTCTAGGATTTGATATTTTCAGCAACTGAACTACTTAAAACCTTTTCCCGTTTAGAAAAAAAAAAAAAAATGCAGCTCACATAGGAATGCTATGTTTTCTAGGATTTGACATTTTCAGCGATCAAACTACTAAAAACAGAATGCTATAAATACAATGATGTCATTTGTTTCCAAAGACTATTGATAGACGATATTATTATTGATGCAAAAATAATAATATAAGCAAGATATTTTATGGCAAACTTTGGGTGTTAGGTTAGGACTATAATCACCAAGTTATCTTGGGGCAAACGGGAAAATGGTTAAAAATATCTTTTTAGAGTAAATGATATTAAAAATACATGTGTAAGGTAAATTAATTTTAAAATAAATCCAATAAAATATAGATTTTATAGAAAGCTTATAATCCACAATTAGAAAGAAAATGTTAAAGACGACAAACGATAGCATATAAGTGAGTGAACATTGTATCAAGAAAAACTGGTCATATTTATTAGCACTTAGTTGACAGTGGATATATTTCATAACTCTGTAACTAGAAGACAAATAAAAAACTATGTTTATCTACTAAACTATGGTTTAATACTGGCATTTTTACTCCTATCAAATGTGGTCGCATGATAGTAGAGTATGAGTGATGTTGATCTAATTATCCCATTAAATGCATATTATGTGTGAAGGGGAGCAGAGTGCTCATTTTCTAGTTATTAATCCAGATTAACTAAGAAAAGCAGAGAATAAAAAAAGTCTTACACTTTCTTTACAAGTTGAAATTGATGAACTATACATGTGGAGAAGCAAGTTTTCGTAGAATTTCTACTGAGCAACTGTGTTCAGCTTCTTTATAAGAACAAAGTCAATTAAAAACAAACACAGGTTGAAAGAATTGAGAATTATTTTGAGAAAAAAAGAAAGTGCAGTTTAGTACAGACATAAACTATAGGAAAAAATGTTATAAATGCTGTATTCAATACCTTGGTATGTGTATTAGTGGAAAACTTTCTGGATTCTTCATCACACAGTGTATTTATCTATTCCTTACTGTTTGAAAATTTGATTGCCTGTTTTTTAGACGATTTCCCAGTTCCTTGCTGGCTACCTAAGGGCTCTTTCTTTATATTTTCTATATACCAAGGATGCTTTTGTTTTCAGAGTACTTATTTCCATCCACTGTTTTGAAGCTTTCCAGCAAAAACTGGTTGTGGCATAAAGCATTTTCAGTCCCACATTTCTCTTTCCTTGTGAAACTTAATCACCTGAATTCTTTGTTATTTAATGAGAAAAGCTATTAACCATAAGAAGCATATCAACAATGAAAAGGAAGGCACATGTTTTGGACTGCTCTAACAAAATTACCATATAACTCATTGGCTTATACAGAAAAACTTTGGTTGTTTGTTTCCCACATTTTTGGAGGCTCAGAAGTTCAAGACCAAGGTGGTTTCTGGTAAGAGCCTCTTCTTGACTTTCAGAGAGCATCCTTTTTGTCTTTCATGTGAGAGAGAGAGATAGAGGCAGAGGAGAAAGGATGGGGAGAGGGAGAAGGAAGAACGAACGGTAGAGAATTTGAACTGTGACAACTTGAGCTCTGCTCTTTCTTCTTATAAGGAAACTAGTCCCATCATGGGGGTCAGCCCTTATGACTTCATTTAAACCTAATTAAACCTGATTACCTCCTAAAGGCCTTACCTCCAAATATCATGACATTAAGGGTTAGAACTTCAAAATATGCATTTGGTGGAGACATAAACGTTCAGTTCAAAATACAAACAAATTCTAGAAATATTAGCTCATCATAGTACTCCACTCCTGGCCCAGATTCTTCTCTTTTCTTACATAGGCCTGGAAGCTTCTCCTAGGAAATGCTGAAAAATTGGCTAAAATTTACAATTTGCTTTACTGACCTCAATTTCTGTTTGCTTTTTTCTGCAACATTATACAAATTTAAAGATATGTGCTGTGGGTCGGACAGTGCTAAGTGTGAACTAAACAGTTCTTGACTAAATACTCAGAATCTAGAAGGAGGACAAATAAATTTGTTTCTAAAACACACTCTATAAATTTAAACTCCACTAGGCATGTTTTTTAAATAATTTTTTATCTTAGTCATTTTAATAGCTTTCATCTAAAGGTCATTTTGCCTATTAAATGATCCTTGAGACTGTCCTATTTCCAGTTAAAGAGAAACCATTTGTTTATATATTTATTATATAC
>NW_006433378.1:11996889-12016991 GCF_000325575.1 Pteropus alecto | reverse complement strand
ATATTCAGAGACAAGTAAAAAAAAAAAGCTTGAGTTGAGAAACTCATGTATTCCGTTTCACCATGGAATTGGTTGTATAAAAGTTACTGCTATATTTTTAAAGAGTTAACAAATAGGAAAAAAGAAGTATTATCTGCAATAAAATGCTTTATGAATAAATAAAATTTTCTACCAATATAAAAAACATTTAGGACTATGTAACAAAACTTTAATTTCATAGTGTAATACTTAATTTTTAATAGTTAAATTGGCTTTACCTTTTTATTTAGCAGAGTAAAACCAGAAAACATTTTAAATAAAAGCTATGACTATTATTATGAATATTACATTTTTACATAAAACATGTTGAAATATAGAATATGTTTTTATTATTGAAAACCACTAGATAACAGAATTATTAAAGTGATTTAAAATCCTTAGTAATTTATATTAGGTAAATGATCAAGTAAAAAATTGAACATTCTTAATGATATAATTAAAATAACAATTTAAAATTATGTTTACTGATGTTCTACTTTCTGGAATTGCAGATAATCTGAAGATATAAAAGAACTACCACGGCAGAAAAATAATCACTAGTCCATGATCTAGGAAAGGATGGGTAGACACTAACATAAACAATGAATTTGGGTTAGTGTTTTTTCCAAGCCGTCTGAATGTGTTGCAAAGCCTTTGACTGTTCTGGGTTTCTCTTAAAACTAGCAATTTGGAGGGTCATCTGGTACACTGACAACAGTAGCACACCCAAATGAAGAAGATCCAAAGACTCCTTTGAGGCATCATGTCTCTCTCTCGTTGTAGATGGAAGGGGCCAAATGAAACAGCCTCTCCTTCCCCTTAGAAGGGATATCTCAGCATGCCTCACACCACTGGACCCCTTGAAATTTCACTAAGGTGGAAGGCCCCAAGTTTTTGTCAGATTTACTTCCTACCTTCTGACACACAAATATCTCACCAGTGTGAGTAGTTGCTACTTCTTGCTCACTAAATCCAATCAACATAACACCATCAATATAATTGAGCAGTGAGATAGCTTGTGGAAAGAAAAGTTGATCAAGATCCCTGCAAACTAAATTATAACATAGGATTGGAGAATTGACATACCAGTTAAACAGGAAAGTGAAGGTGTATTGTAAAGAAAACTGCCTTTGGTGGCCTATAGTAACAGGTAGAGAGAGAGAGAGAAAAAAAAAAAGCATTCGTCAGATCAATAGCTTCAGGTACCAGAAGGTGTGTTCATTTGTTCAAGTAATTGAAACCACATCTGGTACAGCAGCTGTAATTTGGAGTCACCACCTGGTTAAGCTTAAATAGTCTACTTTCATTTTCCATGATCCATTAGTTTTCTGCACTAGCCAAATAGGTAAGTTGAGCAGGAATATGATATCACCACACCTGCAACATTTAAGTCCATGATTGTGGCTATAATTTCTGTGACCCCTCCAAGAACGCAGGATCGCTTTCAGTTCAGTTTCCTAGATAGAGGCAGATCTAATACCTTCCACTTGAACTTTCCTACCATAATAGCCCATACTCCACAGGTCAGAAAACAAATGTAGGGATTCTGCCAGCTGCTGAGTATGTCTAATCTAATAATACTTTCCCCAACTAGAGAAATAACTGCAGGATGGGGTCAGGTCCCACTGGACCAACTGTGAGGCAGGTCTAAGCTAAAACTCCATTAATCACTTGACCTCCATAAGCCCCTACTCTAACTGGAGTGCCGCAGTGAGAGCGACCTTTCGGGTCTCCTGGAATTAGTGTCAGTTCAGAGCCAGTGTCCAGTAATCTTCAAAAAGTCTGATTTTTCCTTACTCCAGTGTACAGTCTCCCTGTAAAAAGCTGTACGTCCCTTTAGGAAAGGCTGGGAGAAAGATTAACTGCATATAATTTTGACGATGTAACAGTGTCCTTCCTCTAGGGGACTCAGCCTCCCCTCTATCTGGAGGATTCTGGGTCAGTAAACTGAATTAAGCCCGGGAATTGATTGAGGGTCTGTGACTCTCTTTGTTTATGATTCAATTTAGACTTATGTTCCCTTGACCTAGAACTCTTCCACTCTACCGATCAAGTAAGAATTTAGGAGATTGCCTATCCATTCCATTTCTAGGGACAGACACAATGATAATCTAGCCAACCTAATGTCTCTGCAAGTCAGACAATTCTAACTGCCACTTTCACACTGCTGTCCATTGTGGTAACTATGCCCACCTTGACTTTGGTGATTAAGTGCTGCCATTTTACTGCTGACTTCCTAGTATCCAACTATCCTCATTATATTTAGGTTTCCAATTAAGTGGCAAGAGTTCCCACTGAAATTTCTGATCTACAGGAACGAGCAACCACAGGGCTCTTCAAGGATAACGAGGCTCTCTTAACAATTTCATTTCTCACAATTGTGAAGAAGAGTGTGTCCTCTGGACCCGTACAGGCTGGGTGAGCAGGTCCATAAGATGAATCCATTCTAATATTCTTATCTCCCTAAAATTTGCATCTCTTCCTCTACAGTATTCAGGGCCATTTTATATTTCATTCTAAATAATTTAGTGTTAATCCATCTTTAGATTCATATTTCAGCCAACCAACCAAACTATTAGAGCTATTCTAACCCCTCTTATGGTGACATTAAATGTAAAAATTCTGCTTTGTGAGCCTAAATCCATTACATTGGCCTGTTCCAACTTTATACTCCTTCCACCACAATCCCGCACTTACATTAATATCCATACTCACACATAAACCTAGGATTTCTGTCTGCATAAATTGAAAAAATCATGTAGTTCCTTGGGAGTATATGATTCCATTTTCTACTTAGAGATTACACTTTCTATATCACCTTTTGGTGCCTGCTGGGACCCAAGTCTAGTTACAGGCTTAAAACAAAAGAGGTGAAGGTGAGTTCCGAGGAAAATCAGTATTGTCTTAAAAGGCGACAACCTTGGGGGAGGCCATTATAGTTTCCTCAGGCTAAGCATGATTAATCTTTTCAGAAGGAAGTAAAAGCAATACTACTGGCAAGAAGATTGAGTAGAATTTCACTGTTTAATCAATGCCCCTGGCTTCATCAAAATCACATGCCCCATTTCAATTTTCAGGATCTCATTCCTTTCCAACCAATGCCTTTACTTTAACAGCAAACATCCTGTAAGATTGGGGATTCGATCTGTGTTGTAATTCAGTCATTTGTAGGATAAAACCCTGGGTTTGGTTTTCAGCAATCTCAGCTCTGCAGCTACAAGATAAAAGAGTTTCTTTCACAACAGTCAGAAAATTTTCAGGTCATTTATGATTTATGCAGCACTTGAGCTAGAAATTTGAATCCTTGAGCTGATCTTTTTCTATCTCCACTTTGTCCAGTGTAATTCACAGCAACCAGTCAATTTCATTATACTCATTAGCTTGACAAAAAATGTTCTATGGTATTAAATATATGGTTATTCAGAATCGCCCCTTTTAAAAGTATTTGATTAGGAGTATCCGATGGTGATATTTTGCATCTCTCTGTTGCTACTTCATGCCATGGCCATTAGTGCTTTCTTTACTACTAGAAATTGAGTCATTATAACCTTTAAATTTAATCAGATTAGAAAGCCAATCCCAGCAAACTCAGAACAAACCATGCAAACTCATCCCTGCAAACTCATCCTTAAGATTCTTCTGTTCCCCCACAACCACTCTTGGTACCAAAATCTATAGTCGTTTAACCAGAGTTCTTCAAAGAAACAAGATAGGTAGGTGGATGAATAGATGATGATAGATAGATGATAGATAGGTGATAGATAGATAGATAGATGATAGATAGATAGATAGATAGATAGATAGATAGATAGATAGATAGATACAGAGACAGAGAGATAGAGAGACCGAGACAGAGAGAGAGAGAGAGAGAAAGACAAAGAGAGAGAATGAGAGAAGTTGATTTATTTTAAAGAATTGTCTCATCTGATTGTGAATGAGCTGGTGATTCTGAAATCCATGGGGCAGGTTAGCAAGCTGAAACTCAAGCAGGGTTTCTATGCTACAGTCTTGAAGCAGAATTCCTTCTTCAGGAAACCACAGTCTTTGCTCTTAAGGCTTTCATTAGATTGAATGAGGCCCACCCATATTATGGAGGTTAAATTCTGTACTTAAAGTCTACTGCTGATCAATGTTAATTTCATCAAACAGTAATATCTAGACTAGTGCTTGACAAAACATCTAGGTACCATAGCCTAGCCAAATTGACACATTAAAAACCATCATAATGTACAAAGTATTCAATATGGGTGTCTGTTTCCCATATTCTTTTACTGTATTTTTAATATTTAGGAAAGTTTATAATTTTGCTATAAAAGTTATTTTAATAATTTTAAATTTATAAAATATCTTCTCTCTGTGGCTCCCTATTTTAAACTCCATGAAAATAAAATATCCTTTGCCTCCACCTCCCCAATAATTATGCAATCATTCACATTTAATAAATATTGATAGCTTTCATTTATTTATTTTTGGTTTTTTACATGTTTTATTTTTCTGCATTTGTTAGCCTTAAATAATACTTTAACACGTAGCAGATAAGACAATTGGCAAACTAATCTTACTTTCTACCTACTTACCAAACACATCTGCTCCCATTCTGTTAGATAAATGATTTCTACATTGTCAGAACATATACAATTTATAGTCCATCCTGTCAACTCTAGTCTTCCTTTTATTTATTTGTTCGATAAGCAATTGTTCGTTTCACCCAGAGTTCATCCTTTCATAACATTCTCAAGAACGCTCTTGCAAAGAATATTCAGTAATTTTCTTGCTTGTTCAAAATGTGTTTTTGTTTTTAAACCTCAAGGTCAACTTGCCATGACTCACACTTCCTTTCCTAGAGTTATAGATTTTTCTGTATTCTCTCTTCTGAGTGGAATGTGGTTGTGACTGTGACAACATTTTGGTATAAACTTACCATACAAAATGGAATAGTTTTAAGAATGAAATGGGACAATATAATGATATAATAATTATACCGGGATCATAGGCATAAAAACTGACTGTCTTGTACAAATCAGGATTAGTGAGGTTTTGTCCATAGATAAGTGTGCTTTATCATTACATATTCCCAGGAAGAAAATTTATAAATGAGGAAATCTGACAGGAAATGAGAGATGTCCAAAAAAAGAGTAAGATATTTGAAAAATCCCAAAGAGAATGACTTGAACACAATCCTTCAAAGATGATCTGTAGAAAGAATGGGCCAAATCTCAGAGTTTTCCAGATTAGAGGCAAGGAGCTTGGCATATTTATACCTCTGTGCACATCTGTCATTGTTTAAGAGATGTTCCCAGAAGGACAAAACTTCTGAGTCAATTGTTCTCTACTTGTGCAGACAAATTTGGTTCTGGCCAGCTGTGCATCATTGTCTGATAGAGTTGCAGGTGCTAACTCAGGAATGAAAACATACATGGAAGCTTCATGCAAACAGATGTTGAAGGAATCTGGCAGAATACAAGCAGAGCACTAATAACATACTATGGTTCCAATTTAAGGGGCACTCACTTTAAGTCTCTCTGTTCTTCAAATTGTGGCTAGTTACAATTTCCAGGGGGAAAAAAATTACAGGAAAAGAGTGAGTGCCCCATTCACTGCAGCTGGTCTCCATGCCAGTCATTTTCATTGTCCTTCTCTTCCATTTATTCTGTGTCTCTGTGTATGTGTGTGTATGCATGCTGTGAAGTAAGGATTCTTCTCCTCCATCTGCAAATGTATTTACATTTGTTCCAGGACAAATCATCAGAAACATTATCTCCTTATTGAATTACCATGATACCACTATCAAAAAAAAATGCAAATTAAGCATGTAAGCCTGGACCTATTTCTGAATTTTCTATTCTTTTCCATTATTTATATGTCCAGTTGTGCACCAGTGTGTATGTCCACCAATGTTATTCTGCCTTGATAACTGGTGCCTAAAGAGATCATATAATTAATTTTGAAATAAAAATATGATGCTCTTCTGGCTTTGTTCTTTCTGATCATTTTAGACATAATTGGTTCTTTGATTTTCTATGTAAAATTTAGAATTAGTTTGATGATTTCTATAAGGAACCCTGCTAGGAATTTGACTCAGTTTGCAATGAATGTATAAATCAGTTTGGAGAAAATTATCATAATAAGTCTCCCAATCTGTGAGCATGCTACATGTCTTAATATATTAGATCTTTCAGAAAAGTTGTTAAGATTTCAGTGTATTTTGCTAAATTTATTCTTAACTGTTCAAATTTTTGGTGTTAGTGACATGTGTGGCAACTTCTGTAATTTTTTTTTCTTTTCACATTGTACTTGCTAGAACTTCCACACAATATTGAATTGCAGTGTTTAGAAAGGATGTCTCTGCTTTGTTCCAGAACTTAGAAGTAAATAACTCTGTTTTTAACTAGGGCCTATCAACTTCATGCATTTGTGACCTGTATGGTCACACAGAGTTTTATGGTTAGAAAGTGTCTATTCTTGGTTTAATCCTCTTCTGTCACTGCCTTGAAAGTCTTAATAATTTGATCTTTGAATCTGTGTTTTATAAGTGAAGTTTGATTGGGACACTGGAGTATAAGAGTGAGCCGTTGTGTAAGATATGTGTGTTCACTGTTCTCTGCTGTTCCAGTCGCATATAATGTTTGCAACGCCCCATGAGCACAGAATTCCCGTGAACCCACAATGTATGAATGTTCAACAAGACTCAAAGCAAGTACAAGATAAACATCTTAGATCTATAAATAAGTGACCATTCCTGAGAGGCCATGTTTCCATTCAAACTGGAACTTGTTTTGAATGCAGAAAGCAGGCAATGACTTTCTAAGATATGCAAACAACACAAAAACCTATAATATCATTTTTCCCCACTGTAACTTTCCACTGTTAACTACTTATGCTGAAAATAATGACATAGAAAGACAAGAAAAGACAAAGTGACCCATAATAATTATTTGTCTATTCAGTACTTTTTTACTAGTTTTTCATCCTATTTGTTTTTTATTGGCGTTCGCTCCCTCTTTGTCGGCCCTTTTGATTTAGTAATTTTTATATTTCATTTTACCTCAGTTAATCAACTATAACTATTTTATGGTTATTTTAGTGTTCACGATACATCCTTATGTTATTAGTTCACTTTCACATAATATTCTACCACATAGACAAACAACATTAATAGTATATTATGTCCTAATGACAGTTTAAAAATGAAAGAAAACTTTTATATTGGTAATCATTATTCCTTTTCGTATATCTTAGTTTCCATCCGATGTAACTTTTCTTGTTTAAAAAACTTTAATATTTCATCTAGTTCAATTTAGTTGATAATATAGTCCCCCAACTTTTTTGTCTGGAAAAATATTTATCTTTCTTTTATTCATGATAGATATTTTACTTAATATAAAATTTTATGTTTACTGTTAATCTTTTTTCCATCCATACTTTAAAGATGTTTTGTTGTCTACCAGACATCATTTCTAATGAGAAACCCATGAACATTGTTATCTTTGATCTCTTGAACACTATAAATAAGCCTTCACCCTAAGTGCCTGTGGTTTGTATTTTACTACAGACTAAAGGAGATACAAGCTCATTGTGTGTAGACCATTCTTCTCTCTGCTACCTATTCTGCAATTTTCCAGTCAAATCCATCTCTTTAAACCTCTGTATCCCTGAATTCTCATCTTTCTGAATTCTTATCACCTCATCTCAGAAAGATCATCATACTGTACTTTGGATATCACTCTTTCATCAAGTTCCAGAAAGTTTCTTCAGACAGAAAGCCAGAGTACTTGGAGAGCTTACCTCAATTCTCTCCCTTCTCATAGAGATCATAGTTTTATACTGCTCATTATCCAATGTCGGAAACGCATTGTTTATATATTTCATTCAGTTTTCTAGTTGTTAAGAGCAAAAGAACAAGGCTATTTCTAGTTATTCTACCATAGCCTGAGGCACATTATTCACTTTCTTTTCATGCATTTATTATTCTGGTATTTCAGAATTTTGCTTTTTGCCATCATTCCTAACACCTCTCCCACACTCCACTTCTGTTTTCTTGTCTACTCCTTTTCACTGATATATTGTTCTATCTCAGCTTTGATCACATAGTTCCTAGTCAGTATGATGCCATCTTTTTCTGAGAGTGCATTTTATTAGGTAAATTCTAAGATCTCTGTTTCCCTTGTCTCTCTGTATCACAATGGTACAGTTTTTCTCTCTTGTTATGGGTTGAATTGTGTCTCCTCCAACCAAACTTATGTATTTTATAAAGGTGGTGATTTATAAAAGGAGGTGATTAGGGTGAGCCTTAATCTAATATGACTGGTGTTGTTAGAAATAGGGGAAATTTAGACAGACGCACACATCTCTTAGTGAAGAGATGTAGGGTAAAGATAGTCATCTACAAGCCAAGGAGAGAAGCCTTAAATAGATCCTACACTCACAGTCCTCAGAAAGAATCAGCCAACCTGCTGATAACTTATATTGGACTTCCAGCCTAAAGAACTGTGAGACAATAAGTTTCTGTTGTTTAAGTCACCCAAGTTGTATACTCTATTACGTCAACCCTACTAATACATTCTCTATATGATTTATAGGACACATAGGAAAATCCAAAATTAAACTACCATTGTTTTTCTTCGAGAACATCTTATTATAAAATATATTAAAAATTTGACACTATAAAGTATTAGAGAGCATGTAGAACAACCCAAGCATATATACATATGTATACACACACACACACACACACGTTTTTGGCATTATCTTATACATTTGATAAGTATCCCATCTTAATATTGAATATTCTGTCTACTTTTTGCACATGCTCATGAAGCTAAATGTTACTGGGGGCAAAAAGTGCATCATACTGATTGCTCTTAATTTAAATGTGTAACTGCTAACTTCAGAGCAGATGGGCATTATTGTTTCTCAGAAATCAAACTATACATCTCCATTCAATTTCATCTCATTCTACTAGAAAACTACTTTGTACTTCCTCCTTTCCCCACATATATCCAGAGCCACCTCACTCATTACTCTCAGGTTATAATCTGGCTTCCAATTCACTAAGAAAATTGAATTAAGCAGAAGAGAACTTCTGTAGAATCTCACCACTACATCAACTCAACTACCTGCAATATGTCCAAATTCTCTCCTTGCTCCCTGGTTCATATGGATAAACCGTGAGACTCTTAGCTAAAGTCTTCTCTTCCATTTGTGCTCTACATCCCCTTTTCTTTACTATGCAAGATCTTAGTGCCAATACTTTACTCCTCTCTCTAATACCTTTTCTCTCTACTGGATCTTTACCATGAGCACTTAAATATGTCATTGTACCTATAGTCTTAAAAAAGTGCTCTCAATTCCAATTCTATCTTCAGCTACTGCTCCGTTATTTTTAATTGTTCATTACAAGAGCACACTTTGGAGTAGTTGTTTATAATAAAATTCCTTCTTCTTTTTTTGTCTCTTGAGCCCCCTTCATGAATCTTTTATTTCCACCCTCTTCATTCCTTTTATCAGGTTGCCAATTAATTTCCCAGTTAAGTTTAATGATTAATACTTAATCCTTAACCTGACCTACTAATTACAATTAGCATATTTACTGTGCTATTATAACACAATACCACACAACGCATATCAACACATTATTTTTACATGCCCATAACATATAACACATCCCGTTTCTTGGAGTAATGGCTGTATTTGGTTCCCAGTCATCTATTTTTATCTGACTTTCCTCCTTTCCATCTGCCATCACTGTTGGTTTATCTTTATTTCCTGACTTTTAAGTGTTGGAAACCACAGAACTCAATCTTTGATTCTCCTTTTCTCTATCTATACAACCCTTTTATGATCTCACATAATTATATGGCTTTAGTCACTATCTATATGCCAAATGCCTGGCAGATTGATATATCCCGCACAGACCTCTCTGCTGCACTTCAGATACATGAATCCAATTAACTACTGGGCTTATCACAAATTTAATGTCTATTAATTTGTAACATTGAAATGCATAGACAGTACAAAATAGCAGTTTGATGTTTAGCTCTATGTTTAAATGACACACTGTACTACTTCATATTGTGTTTGTATAATGATCAACACAAAATTATAAATTGTTTAACTATTATTTTGCATATAACCCAAGATAAATTTTATAGATGTCTCTGAATTTGTGAATAGAGGTGTGATATTATATGTATCCCCTTATATACGAAGGTATATGAAGATAAATATATATACATGCATATATACTTAATACATTATATATATTTATGTAATCTCCCTATTGCAGTAATTTCTAATAACTAGATATATCTTTCTGTGGAATGAGTGTCAGTACAGAGGGAGAAGTTCTTGCATTATTTTTCCTTATCATATAAGATAAGGAAGATTAAAACAGGAAAAGTCACAAATGACCTCAATGCTGAGACAGCATGTAAGTAAAAACAATTGGATTATGAAATTGACTTATAATAAGTCATAATTAAAATGTAGTACTTATTAATGAACATTAACACTAATATTTATGTCTCACCTCCAAATTATCTGTATTTGTATAATTATATCATCCAGAGTTTGAAATTTGGACTATTAAATGTCTATATCTCATAGAAACAATGAAGCAATTTCAATTTCATAAATTAAAGTGCATCACCCTTTAAATAGACCTTAAAGGCTTCCTATAAAGTTTATGAATTAAGCTTCATTGGCGAAAAATAATGATTTCTGTTTCATAAGAAAATTTAAGCAACTTTATAACATATAGCTTTCTCCTGTGATAAAGAATTTTATGCACTTAGTTGTAAAAAGGTGTGGCCAACTTAGACTTGTTATATATAGTGAGAGATAGCGGTCTTCTGTTAAAATTAGCTGCATTATTCTGAAAACTTGGAAACTGACTCATCACTTACAACTTACGATAAAAACTCTCTATATTGAATTTTTTTTAGTTTCCTACAACATGCCTAAAATAAAGCAGCAAATTAATGTATAAAATACATTTTTACTCTACCCAGCACAGAAATAATTTTTCTAGAATATACTCGAAATCGTGAGAAGGCGTGGCTTTCCAGTGCTACATTTTTGTAGTGACAGAGAATACTAGAGGACTCAAAGCAAAATTTAGAAAAACTGGCTTCTATTTTAAGGGATAAGATTACATTAAAATTGTGACTTTTTTTTCTTCCCGTAGCAAATCCATTGGGTATTACATATATACTTCGCTAATTAGTTTTAAACCGTGTATTCAAATAAATGGCTCTGTTACTCCTATATGTTAGCAGTTGTCGCTTGAAATAATTACTATTTAGGTTTGTATGGTATTCATTAACTGTCTGCCAAATTACTTAAAAATCATAATAGACATTTAATGGGTGCTTTAAAACCAAAATAGAAATTAGTTTTGATTATAAGTAACTGTAGGTTTATAAAGCTATCATTAGATGTCTATTAAGACCATTTAACTTAAGTGTTACGTAATTAGAGAAAAGCCAGGATTTTAATTGCACATTTGCAAACTGCTATCTCGCTTTGCTAAATATTCATTTTATCTACTGCAGAAAAGTGATATGAGGATTTCATCATTTTTTCTGTAAGCAATTTTTCACTGCACTTCATGGGATTAAATGATCTAACAAATCAAAAAGCGTATCATATCCAATAATGAAGCCATATGCAAAAATAATAATAATAATATTGAACATATATCTTTAAAAGTAAGATACATTTCACTTATTTGACTCTCCCCTCAAAAATGCCTCTTGATAGGCCAAGATGCATTCTTTCCCACCTTTTAGATTATTGATTAATATTGATGCCACAATAGAATAGCTGAGATGAAAAATAATTGATATCAAATTATGATTTAGTGCTTACTGTTTTGATCCTAGAAAGTACATCCCAAGTTGCCAATAAAAAACATAATTTTCCATTAATTACCTCACTAAGCAGTTGCTTGTTATCACAGAAGTTAAGTGGGGATTAAAAGAGAAACTAAATTATACTTTTATGCCTTGAAGTGCCAACTCATCTTCAAGTCAAAATTGGTAAACAAAATGCAAAGAGACATAAGACTGTAATTTGGTTGCAGGATCAGTTCAATAGATAAATAAAGTGCCTCACACAGCAGGCTTTTAGAGACACTAAAACTCCTTTCGCAAAAGTATCCACTTTTAGTTCTTCGGTATATCTCCATTAGACACCTGAGCTTGCCTCTTATAAAGCCGAAGAAGAAAACATTCTGCTGAGAAGAAATTTATTTATATATCATTTCTTCTCTGAATGTTTTTTCTTCCTGGAAACATTTGCATTTAAACAAGCTTTTGATTTCTTTGGAATCCATCTGCCTACACTTACCCTATTTCTTTACCCCTGAATAAACATCGCCTGTGAAGTATTTTGTGAATTCTGTTGCTGCTCCACTTTCTTAATTTTGTGCATATTCATTTAAAGTCATGGTAAAGATGCAGTTTGACTCATCTAACTTGGGACATGGTGATAGGATCTTTAACCTCTCCGTGTGTTCTTCATTTTTAAAGGTAATCTGACTGAGACAGTAGGATTCATGACCCACTTAGTACCTATGGATCCATTTTAAGGAAAGCTAATAAAGGTGAGAGAACTTAGACCAAATAATGTCACAGACCTAAATCTTCATGGCAATCCACTGGATTTTCTCCATCTCATCAGAATTCACAAAATTAAATTTAAGTTACTCCAAACCTCAAGTCCCTTACTTCTTAATTTTATTTTTATTACTATCTTCTCATTAAATCACAATTAAAGTAAAAACTTTGGGGCCAACTCACCACTTATCTGTAGCCTCAGTCCTTGGCTGGGCTAGTCATAGGGCCATGTTTGGCGAGTTCTATTTACCTTCATGAGTAAGACAGTGAAAGTCGAATATTCTCTATTCAAAAGAAAATATTTATCTTGGGAAAATAATTTAAATTTGTTAATTTTTTTATGAGAACTTTCATAATATCTAGATTACTTTAGATTTGTTCAATATAAAAAAATGATAAGCAACAGCTAATTCTGCATAAGAATGAGTGGATTTAAACTTTGGCTGTTATTCACTACACTAGGCAGAGTTTCAAACTCCCACCATTTCCTATTATCATTTCAACGATGATGAGGTTTCAAGTTGCCATTTGTAATCACGCTTGCATTATTTTTGTTGTTGTTGTTTATGCATAGATCATTTCATTATTTACACTGCTTGTTTCTCCCCTTTGACAACTGCCGTAGGTGGTCATGAATTAGGTTCAATGCTGAGTACAGAAGAATATTTACCATAAAACAGAGTTTCTTTTAACATGTATCAGTGCCCACGAAGGTGGCTCTAACAATGTGTTCACATTATCCTATGTATCTGTAAAAATCTGCAAAAGTAAGATATTTTCACTTTTTTTTTTTTTTCCAACGGGGTCCCTGAAAACAAAGCTTCAGTCCTCCAAAACCTGGATCTACCACTGGCTGGGTAAGAATAAAATTCTAATCCCAGCCACCAGCAGAATGGAGTAAAAATTTCTAATGACAGCTTTTAAAAAAAAAAAAAAATCCCAGGAGATAGTTTTTGATAAATTGGACAAATTAATGTGCTATGATGTTTTCATGGAATAATTTGAAGAAAAATAAAATACAGTTATCATTCACCTTCAAGACATGTTACTTTTTGCTGCTGACATAAAAAATGTTAGTCCGGACCTCTTTGTCAGTAACTGGTCAGAAATACGGTCTCATGGAAATTAAGAATTATGTTTGTGTATGAAAGCACAATTCTAATGAATCTGGAGGAATACATTGTTTCCACTTTGATCTGACTCTCTTTAGAATTAGTTTTTGTGGATATAGTTTGATAGGCAATGTATTTAATGCAGATAGATGTTTGTTTGTTTGTTTTTTTTAAGATGCAGGAGGGAATGAGTGAGAGCAGATATCTATAGAAAGCCAAATAGAATCTTTCAGCCCAGTAAGTTTTAGAAATGATTTTCTAGCAGTAACTGATATCTACTCCTATAATGATTCAAAGGTATTCATTCCTTTTGAAGCAGTACGTTGATATTCCTGGGTATTGAAAACAAGTCCAAAGAGAAAGAACTGAAGATGAGATTAAATAGCTTAAAAACTTGGTATTTATTAAATACATTAAAATTTTTTTCATTATAGTATAAATAGTGAGAAGTACAGACATAAAAGCATATGGCTTGTGAACTTATAATGAAGTTAACACATCCGTAAAACTATTATTTAGTTCAAAAATTGGCATTACCGACCCCTAAAAGCCCCGTCCTGACCACTTCCAGTTTACTTCTACTCTCTTGCCCACAGTAGCCATTATCCTGACTTAGAGTGGTGGAATTGATTGTGCCTGTTTGAACGTCATCAAAGTTGAATGTAGCACTGTGTATTATTTGAGTATGAGTACAGTGAACGTTGTTGTACAAAGATACTTTCTTATACATATAATTTTGGTGCACCTATGAACATTCTTCTGAAGAACATATACGCTGTATATTATGTTGTAAGTACACCTAGGACTTGATTTAATAGTGTATAGTGTGAGCCTCTGTTCAAATTTAGTAGACAACAACAGCAATTTTCCAAAGCAAATGTGCCAGTTTACACTCCCAACAACAGTGAACAGGAGCTCCAGTCTCCACATTCTGGCCTTGATTTCGTATTGTCAATTTTCTTTACTTGTAATACTATTATTTTTATTTATTTTTATTTTAGTTATTCCAGTGGAAATGTTATGGTATTAAATTGCATTTCTGTTATTACTAATACAATTGAGTACATTCACATATTTAGATGTCATATTTTTTGATGTGACTGTTAAGTCTTTTTTAAAAGCCCATTTTCATGTGGGCTTGTCTTTTAAAAAAATAAATTTAAATTTACAAAATAACTTCAAAGAGAATACAGAACAGAGCGTTTCCTTATTCCCTAAACTTTCCTCAATATTAACATTTTATTATGGTATATTTATCAAAACAAAGAAATTAATGTTGATATAAGAATATTAACTAACTTTATTCAAATGTCACCAGTTTTTCCACTAATGAATACTGAATACTCTATGAATGAGTCATGAATTTTCAGTGTGATTGTTGGAAACAGATACTATTCCCTGTTCTGCAGAAACTCTGGGTACTATTATCTGTACAGTAGCCCCCATTATTCAAGGTTTTACTTTCCATGGTTTCAGTTACCTATGGTCAACCACCATCCAAAAATGCTAAATGGAAAATTCCAGAAAAAAAACAATTCAGAAGTTTTAAATTGCACGCCATTCTGAGGAGTATGATAAATGCTCCCACTGTCCAGCAGTCCTGCCAGGTACATGAATCGTCCTTTTGTCCAGGCATATACATTCCCCACCCTTTAGTCACTTAGTGGCCATCTCTGTTATCAGATCGGCTGGCATGGTATCTCAGTGCTTGTGTTCATGTAACCTCAATTTTACTTAATAATGGCCCCAAAGCACAAGAGCAATGATGCTCTCAATTTGGATATGCCAAGGAGAAGCCATAAGTGCTTCCTTCAAGTGAAAAGATGAATACAGTACAATAACATTTTAAGAGAGAGAGACCACATTTACATAACTTTGATTAAGGTATCTTATTATAATCATTCTATTTTATTATCAGTTATTATTGTCAATCTCTTGCTGTGCCTAATTAATAAATTAAACTTTATCATGTTTATATATGCATAGGAAAAAACATTATATATAGAGTTCGGTACTATCCGTGGTTTCAGGTATCCACTGGGGATTTTGGAAGTATCCCTAACAGATGAGAGGGGACTACTCTAAGCCTTTCAGGTGTTTCCTCTCCCTCCCCCATCCCAAACTTGAGCAGCTTTCTCACATGCATGTCATTCATGATCAATATTCTCCTGAATAATATAGGTATATAGATGATTCCCTACAGATCTGCAGTGTTTATCTTTCTCTCTTTCTCTTTCTCTCTCTCTTTCATCTCCACTATGTAAACTCTAGCATCATGGTCTCCCTTGTATCTCAGCTTCATTTCTCAAACTCTATTTTTGTTACCCTTTCCTCATAATGGCCTGGAAACTATCAAGCAGTAACATAGTCATCATAGGGTTCCACCAATTTGTTTCCTGCCTCTCAGGATCACTGTGCTAAGTTTACTGATGTCTGATGTCTTGAAAACCATTTTGCCATATATTTTGTAGTTTATTCAGGCAAGAGTGTAAATCAATTTCATGTTGCTCCACCTTGGTTAGAAATAGAATGTCATTATCTCTTGAGCTTTCCTTTATCACTGCAATATTTCATTGTATAAATATTTTAGAGTATAACACTTTATTTTTTTCCCCCTGGAAATGACAATTGAGTTCTTATTCTGCATAAATTAAAGCTTGATAAAGAAGATCCACAAATACAGTACTGATTGTCACCTGTAGATATGTTAAATACAGGATATTATCAGAATATAAAGGAGACATTTTAAATCACATTAATTGTTCTGGAAAAGATTACTTAAAATTACTCAAATTTATAAGTGAATCAGACAAAGAAAAAGTAATAAATTAAGAGAATAGTATATAGGATTCATATACTCCATTCAATGAAAGGCTACTACAAGTGGTTTAATAGAATTAAAATGACAAATATTCAGAAAATGCCAGCAGAAAAAGCTACTGACATATAAATCAGATCATTTAGAAACTCAGGAGAGCAGATTAAATTCAACATTGGCTAGAGAGGATGTATACATTGAAATATCCATTCAAGTCTCTCCCTTCAGGTAAATTATCCCTTTTAAAGTATGACAAGTTTCCCTGACCTATTGTCACTCAAATATCCTTGTATACAAGCTAATGTACATATCCCCAGAAAAATTTCTTGGTCTTATTTAAATGTAGAGAAAGTTCTATCATATACCCTTAATAAAGAATTTATAAATGCCTGTATTTTTACTAAATATTGGGGAAGGGAAGGTTGGCATAAATAGACACTTTTAGTTTTAAGAGCTCTGGATATGCACTTCATTACAATCACTAAAAATTACCCACCTGTTTTTTTTAAAAAAACTGGCAGGAAATTGTTGTATATTAGTGGTTTTATAACAATCCCAAATTTAAAGAAATAAAAAAAATCAGAATTTTCCCTAAGATGCTTTCTGCTATCCTATAGTAATTCAATTGCTTTATTTTAAATCGTTTATGGTTCAATTTTTGAGCCCTATCGGCTACAATTTTTGTGTCTCTACAAATGGGCATTGATTGCTCTATTTAAAAATCATTTTCAGTGATAAGTTGGGTGTTATTTATTATGATCTCAGTTTTTACAACTTCCTTAAAGACGATGTCGGCTTGGAACATGACTTCTAAGAGTTATATTTGAATCGACACAGAAAAGACTAGAAATTTACTTCTGTATTGAACTGTGCAATATTTGCTTTTAACATGTCAACCCCTCTCTTTAATGCTGCCATTTACCCATCAAGTTCATAAGAGGAAAAATAGATATTGCATAAAAGTAAACTGAGGTTTTAAAATTTACTTGTTGAATGTATCTGTATCTTAAAGGTGACTGACAAAATATAGAGTTGGAAAATAAACCTAAATCCTACTGCTAAATAATGATTATTGATAATAAAGCAGTTTTGTGTGTGTGTGTATGTGAGTGCATGCACACATAAGATATTGTTATTTTGTTTTTCTTCACTACAACTCTGCCACATTTAAAAATCTATAGTATGGTTGCTATGGGAAATCTTATGGTCACTTGAAAGTGATGAATGAAAAACTATGTAGAAAAGTTTAGACAGAATTGTTTGCTGAACTATGGAAATTGTTGTTCACAAGATTTCCAATAAATCACACTGTGACTTGGTCATTAAATCATTCAGGAATAATCTTCTATTATTATTAAGATTCTATTATTATTAAGGAATGACAACCATGCTATCCCTTAGCATACATTTCTTGTTGCAGTCCTTTTACTATTCTATGTATTCTGTTCTTATCTTCCAGACAAAAAGGTTTTGGGGGATTTTAAATTAGAAATGCAAATCTATTTATAGATTGCTTAAAAAGAATCCGTATCTACAAACATATCCTGACATACTAGCCACCTTTTCTGGGGTAACAAATAACTTCCCAAGTCTCAGTGGCTAAAGAAAATAGCTATTTCTTGATTATATTACATAAAATATTACTGGCCAATTATTGCTGTTCTTCAGGCCATGTCAACTGTGTGTCTGTTCCATGTACCTTCTCATCCTGGGATGAGAGCTTTAGAAGCAGCTACTGTGTACTAACTTAAAGGAATAATCAATCACTCAATCAGACTCATAAAAAACTGAGAAAATCTAAGCAACAAGCTCTACTAATAATCTTAAGGTAACGACAGTCAACTGGGTATCTCAGATGAAGAGAAGGTTCCAGAACATAGATTGTGCTTTCCTCAGTTTTTCTTCCAGCATTGGATATGCACTTTCTATACCAGAGTACTATGGTGGAATCTCTGAGTGGGCTCTATCTATCTATGCCTCTCCTCACACAGGAGACAAATATGTCTGCATTATGAGCTAGCTCTATCCTATGTCGTAAGAGTTGCACAGTGTATGTCATTTTCTAAAGAGGCATAACTCATAAATCCATAGATTCGTTTTGCTGTATTCATGACCCATTGGTTGCTAAAAAACATCATATTGAAATTTTCAACTCTAATTATAAATTTATCTATTTCTTCTGTAGGTTCTGTCATTTTATTTTTCTTTATGCATTTTGAAGCATTAGCTGCACGCATATAGAATTATTAGGTTTATATCAATTATCTTTTAAGGAGATTAAAAATAAAACAAATAGGATTACATATAGCTTGTGTTTACCATTTCTGATGCTTCTTTTCTTTTCATGTAAGCCCAAATTTCTATTTGGTATCATGCCTCTTATACTTGGAAAAAATTTTAACAACTTTTCTAATGTACATCTTTTGAAAATAATTTAAATTAGTTTTTGTTTTTCTGAACAAAGTAATTTTTTCCACTTTCATTTTTGAGCAATATTGTCATGTGGTAAAAAAATCTAAATTGACAGTTTTTTCAAAAATTTGCTCCACTACCTCCTGGTTTGCAATGTTTCCGATAAGAGTCTGTTTTAATGCTTACCTTTAAAAGCATTGTGTCTCTTTTTCTCTTAATGCTTTAAGATTTTATTTATCATTATTTTTTATGGTGTGGTTTCCTATAGATTTATTTTACTTGGTGTTCACTGAGATTCTTTAAATTGTAGATCTATATTTCTCATTAAATTAAAGTTTTTCAACCATTATTTCTTCCAGTATCTTTCTCTTCTCTTTCTTTGTGTCCAATTACTTGTTCATTGAAACACTTGCTATCACAATCAGTTAATTCAGCTCTTCTTATTTTTTTCATACTTTCTTTATACTTTCTTCTGAAAATTTTCATTGTTATGTTTTCAAGTGCTTATCTTTTCTTATGAATTTCCTACTATGCTAATTCTGCTACCAGATATTCCTATTGTTGTTTCACTTTCCAAGTTACATTTAAGGTGTTTTTATATCATCATACACATTTTTTCCTTCTTCTGTATCATATAGAAACATAGTCATAATAGCTATTTTAGTCTCTTTTGTCTGCTAGTTCCATCATCTTTGTCATTTCTCAGTCTATTCTATAGATTGATTTCTCACTTGGTTTTGGTCTATTTCCTTGCTTTTTTGCTTGCCTTGTGATTTCTTATTGGGTGCTGGATATCATGTATTTATATTGTATATTTCTATATTCTTGTTATCTTTTAATATCAGATTTGTTGTAGCATGTATTAAGTTACTTGTAGTCAGTGGAATTCTTCCAAGTCTCGCCTTAAGTGTTTTTAGAGAAGGTCTAGAGCAACTAATAGTCTAGAACTAATGTAGCCTCATTAGAAACATAATACCATTCAAGGGAGTCTATCCAATTTTCTATTAATTATTAAGTCTTTCTATTCTAACTATTAGGAGCACAAATTATTCTCAGATTCCTGGAACTCTCTCTCTCTCTTTTTTTTTTTTTTTTTTTTTTTTTTTTTTTCCCCCTTGGGAGTTT
>NW_006433378.1:11983258-11996128 GCF_000325575.1 Pteropus alecto | reverse complement strand
TTTTTTGTCTATTCTCACCTGGCAGGTATTTCCCAAACCTCAAGTAGTTTCCTCTCATGCATGTGTATATCAGTATTAATTAAAACCATAGGAAAGAACCCCTTCGTGGGTCTCCACAGCCATCTCCCTCTGAAAGTCCTTTCTCTTGTGTACTACACACAATGATTATGAGCTTCGTCACCTTTTTGATCTCTGATTTCTGTCTCTTATTTCAGCAACACAATTGGACTTGTTTAGTTTTTCCTATAGCATGTGTTTACCATGCTGGCAATTGCCTCTAGACAAAGAAGGTATTTTCTCCATTGTTTTGCAGTAACCTGAAAATTCTTTCAGGTATTGAGCTGGTGCAATTATAAGGCTTACCTTACTTGTTTGCATTCTCTTTATAATCATAGTGATGCACTATCTATCATCCCATTTATGAAAAATAATGTTTCATATATTTGATCCAGTTGTTTGTTAAGACTGTCAGGAAAACTCAGTCTTTGTTAATTTGCCTTGATTTGCAATAGTCAGTCATCTTATTTTAAATGACTTTTGAAGAAAAAAAATATAAAGATGAACCAACTTAAACATATTTTGGAATAAAAATTAAAGCACAAGTTTCCAGCATTGTAGACAACACCTTATCCAAGTTATGAAAATTAACATGATCAGTAATAAAATGTATCCATATCATGTACCTTCTGGTATAAAATATCAAGAAAAGCACAACATCACTTCAGTGATATTCTTGTCAAAAATGCATAAGTTACATTAACCCTACCAGACATTGAGGGATATTCTATAAAATACCTGGCCAATAGTCTTCAAAAATTTCAATATTATAAAAAAGTAAGACAGACTGAAGAACTGTTCTAGACTGAAGGAGATTAAGAAGAAACGATGACAAAATGATGTGTGAGCCTAGGTTTAATATTGGCCTACAGAAAGAACTTTATGGGGACATATGTTAAATTTTTAGTAAGGTTGATATAGAGCCAATGGTATTATTCTATCAATGTTAACACCCCAATTTTGGTCACTGTACTCTGGTTATGAGCATTGTTATCATTTTGAGAAGCAATATGAAATACATTTGGAAATTCTTTGAACTATTTCTACTTTGTATACATTCTTTTGTGTACATCAAAAATTATTTCAAAGTGAAAACTCAAAAATAAAAAAAAATAAAAAGCAAAATACACCAATATAAAATGAAGCTACAAAATGAGAAAATATCCTGGGACATTAACTCTTTCCTGTGGCATGTTTCTGGAAGAACCAGTTCTACGGCCATGACAATACCATGAATATTTTGGGGACACTTCTGCTCATTCTCTGTTATGCCAACCTTTCTATTCCATTTTAAGTGTCATATACATGCACATATCTTTTGCATTAAATTACAATCTAGAATTTTAAAGCCATACTCCCAACACTGACAGCTACCACAGTTTTGTCTGACTTACAAACTTAGTTTATTCTCAATGCAAAAAAAGCATTGAGAATATTCTCACTTTTTATCCTTCTCTCAAATATAGACAATTTTGTTAGTTAAAGTGAATTCAACATGGTTTTAAACATAAAGGTGGTAAATTTGCTTTATGCTATTAATTTAACATTAACAATGTACATATTTACTGTAAAAAAAGATACTTGTCAAGTACAAAATGCCACTTCAAAGAGCATGCCAAGTGCCTCTTTATCGTGATACAATTTTTAAAGGTGTTGCTTACTGAATTAGCTTTAAGTTAAACTCTGAGTTACAGAAAATAACAGCATAAAAATGTTAGAAATATTATTTCTCCTCATAAATTTGGCAGTCAGAGGCTGGTATTGCAGCTCCAAAAGCATCACTGACCCAATCCCTATGTTGCTTAGCCATCTTCGATCCCTAACTTCCCCCTTGTGGTCCAAAGTGACTGCCCTAATGCTATTCATTATAATAGCATTTCATCTTTCAAAAATGTAGACATGAGAAAAGAAAGGTAACCATTCGTAGAAATTGCTTGCACAACATTTGTTTAGGTCCCAGAGGCTAGAAATTAATTTCAGGGTCACAGCCATGTATGAAGGAGACTGAGAAGTAAAGTCTATTCAGGACAGCCAGGTACAGGGTCTATTACTCTGTAAAAATAGATATTGGGGGACTGCTAATAGTTTTTGTAAAAATTACAGTATGGATAGATAGAAAGATAAACACATATGTAACCTATTAAAATAAGAACTTATTTCATGCATAATTTTCAAATCATTAAAACTTAAATTGTTATGTAACAGCCCTCCCTTTAGTACAAAACAGCAAATATATTGTCACTTTCTGAGAGTATCCATTGCCTGTATCCAAATTTAAAACTCTGTTTATAATGTTTATTCACTTAATCTAGATATTGTAAAGGCATTAAAGGAAGTACTGCCTCCCGTTATTCTAAAAGTTAACACAGTCCCAGGGAAGAAAACAGTTATTACGAATATTCCGTTATACTATTGAATGTGTCCAAATTGTATGGTGCTAAACACATTTATTAGGAAATCAATTTACAAAGTATGTGTGCATATCCTATTTTCCCTATCTTATCATCTCTTGGATGGCTTCACAGTTCATGCCATAGAAATATGTCATTATAGATTTTAATTGCATGCACTTTATGGTTGCTGCCAACATAAGGTTAAAAAGATAAATCACTTCTACATTTAGGAACATACTAGGGCTTTTTAAAGATTTCAATCTTGTTCATTTTTCCAAAGGTTTATTTGAATGCACAGAGGTACGTTATGATTGACTATCTTCCCCACTAAGATTGACTATCTTAGTTTCTCAATGGTCAAACTAAAAGCCAGGATAGAAGAAAAAACTTGGAATATAATATATCCAGGAGTAGCAATGTTGAATAAAACTAGCAGTTGAAAGACCTTTGCACTGTTTTAAATAAAATGACAAAGAAATACCATTTTAAATAAGATAAATCTCCATTTTTCAAAAAATGCACAGTTATATATGTTTAGAGAAAAAGAGGATGCTTCTTTTGCTTTTAAGATGTCTGTAAACAAAAGTGCAAGAGTCTGATCTATCAAAAGTTGAATTGAGCAGTAAACAGAATGTACAGTAGATTTTTACAAATTGTTCTGTGCTTAATTCTCTGCTCATGTCTATGATCCCTGGTTATCTTCTATGCTTTCAAGTTGGCTGTTTCCTGGAACATTTAACCTTATGTTGCTGAAAGTATTTTGAGTTACTCTGAAAGGAAATATGTACTGTTAAAAGCAATGTGGTTCATGATGCCACTTCTAGAATCTCAGTCAAAGCTTGACCACTAATCTTGGACTCCTGCTTTTTAAAATAGATTTCAGGATTTCATTTCTGCTATTTCTAGTCATGCCAGACCATATTTATTTCTAGGTTGCTGAACAGAAAAGCTTGTAATGTTTTACAACATTGATTGACTCATGAATGGGAAATGCTATGCTGTGAATAGAGGGGGAAAAGCCAATGTGAAGGGTGCCACAATTGACACATGAGATCAGAGCACAATAGACCTAAATATTACCTCTGTGGGTCACACTGTCACACTAGCGCTGGGAAAACCTCACCATTTCTAGCATAGTTGTTCCAGGTTAACATCTTACCTGATGGAAAAGGATACCAAAAATTTTCAAATAGCACCTCCGATTGTCTAGCTTCTATCCCAGCAGAGATATGGTTTGACCAATAGATGAAAGATATATATCCCTTGTTAGAACACTACACAATGAAATAATTCCCTTAGATGAGGACAGTAAATTTAAATGATGGAGAAAATAAAAGATATTGAAATATAATTTGAGAATTCTTTGACATATCAGTAAATTATTACCTGATAACGATTAAGTAAATGATTTTATAGCTAATTAAGGGGTTAGCCCAAACTGTGAAAGAATCTCCTCTAGCTTTTTCTCATGCTCAGTAGTTGTCCTGAAAATTCAAATGGACTTTAGAAATCTTCTCTGAGACCACATACCCTAACATCAACCTCACAAGCAAGAAAACTTTCCCCTTACTGTATAGGAACCCTGTTCTCTATAGATGCAAATATCTTTATTATGACCGCCTTTCACAATTTCTATGGCTACTTTGTTTAATTTGTGTTGCTAAAAAGTGGTATATATAGTATCTGGTCCAACTAATTTTTATTGAAGATATAATTAATGAATATCCCCCAAACTGCCTGTATATGATGGTGTACATTCTTTACAAAGAAAGCATTCACAATACCTAACATATTTATGCTAGAAAAGAGTCTAATAATACTTTCAATGATTGGAGGAACCACACTTTTAATTATTTCCCAGGTTGATCAGTAAGAGATACAGCACTTTTTTTTATTATTATTATTTCTGTTACCTTCTGAAACATCTGATCTTTCAGAGTCATAGACCCTAATCCCAATGCCCACATTACTTCCACTGCAGGAGTTAAAAATTGTATGTGTCATCCTGAAAAAGTTATCTGGGTAACCCAATCTCAATCTCACCATTTTCCTCTGAAAGCACAAACAAAATGATGCATTTTGCAGCAGTGCCTCACCACCTGCTATAACTATTTAAGGTCTGACATGGTGAATACTGGCTTAATGACTTATTACATTCTCAGTCTCACCCAAACATGTATTCTCTAAATGTAAATTTCTGTGCATTTTTGGAGCAAAAAAAAAAAACCTGCTATTCAAAATCTGTGCCAATTATTTTGCAGCACAGTAACCCTAGATATGCCTGCGGCCAACACAACATTTTGACTCATTTAAAACTTGACTGGTATAAGGATATCGGATCAGCACTGAACATGACACTTAATTGAGAACAGAGACACACGTGTTTGCTTTGATTGCATTGAGTGCAGATTGCTTTAGGAGCATGATAATATCATTCTCAGATGTATGCAAGTGGAAGATGGTTTGGAATTTAATGTGATCCAAGAGCCCCATTTTGTTCAAAACAAATGAGCATCACACATTTGTACAAGCAGGTACCCAATAAATTTTGGAAATTCTGCTTCTTGAAAAATACAAATTATTCATTACTTTGTCACAGAATAAAAAAAAAAATCACAAATACTCAAAATGAAATTTTCTACATTTATAGAAACCAAAACATAAAAGACTATTAGATAGATTTTTGAATTGAATTACTTTTTTAAACGAGTATCACTGCATTTTTTGTCCTAATTATAAACAAGACAATGTCAAATTTATAACGGTTGTAAATGAATATATTCTATTTTAAATATGAATTTATTAAGAATTCCCTTAAGTGAATAGTGACAGCTATTTTTCCAAATTTATTGTTATTACAAATTTGTCTTGAGTATTATGTAATCTTTGATCTTTAAAAAAACTGCATGTTACTATCCCACAAAATATCCACCACATGTTATTGATTATCTATTTCTCTATTTCCACTTCTAACTTTATACTGAGCACAGCAGCAACAAATAGGATTATATCTTATAACCTCGTTCATAGTCCTATAGTGTCACTGAGTAGTATATGAAGTTTTTAGATAGCACTGATAAAGTATTCACCAAGGCAAAGTTTGGATTTTTGATTTCCCTAATTCTAAGAATCTGAAGAGATACTGTATAAATATTATAGCTATATCAATACACATGTATTATCACCTCAACTTCCGGGTGACCTGATTGTTCATGTGACATTGATTTCTTCTTTGCTCATCAGTACAGCAAACTGTTTGTGTAACTGAATGGGCTACTTACTTCTGTTTTTCTGGTTATAGATGCCCAAACAAAAATAAGATGATTTAAAATCCATTTCTTAATTAAACTATGTGTGGTAAAAAGAACAATTCTTTCTCCTATACCAAAGATGCCCATGGCTGATTCTCTGCAACCTGAAAGTATGTTACGTTACGTGGCAAAGGAACTCTGAAGATGGAATGAAGGTCACGTACCTTTGCAAGAATACCCTGGATTATCTGGGCATGTCCAGTGTAATCACGTGGGCCTTTAAAAATGTGGAAAAGGCAGGCAGAAAGGCAGAGAGATGTAAAGATGAAAGAAGCAGAGTGATTCAAAGCATGAGAGAGAACTGACCCATTAATGCTGACTATAAAAATGACAGAAGGTGGCCAGGAGCCATGCAGGGCGCATGGTCTCTAGAAGCTGAGATGGACAGACAGCAAAGAATGGACACCGGGACACAGCCCTGCAGACACCTTAACTTCAACCTTGTGAGATTCTAAGCAGAGACTCAGTGGAGCCATGCTGTTCCTGGACTTCTTCCCATGGAAGTTATAGATTATAAATGAACGGATTTTGTTTTAATCCATTACATTTGTGGTAATTTGTTACAGCAACAATAGAAAACTAATACAATGTATGACTTACCAACTTTTACCTTTGAGTTAGTAGTCGGTTAGGACCTAAATAGGGCAGATATATAGATTTGGTTATTCTTTAATACTTAGTAAGCTCCTGTATTTATAAAAATAACACCAATTTTAATTGAAAAAGTCTGAATTCATATGTAATAATAATTTAAGATAGTTTATTATATCATTAGTTTACATAAGTGTGTAAGTAACTGCATTAGCGCACTATTACTAAGAAATTGACAGAAACTTAGTAGATTAAAATCACAAATTTATTGTCTTAAATTTCTAAGGTTCAGAAATACAACATGGGCCTCATTGAGCTAAACTCAAGGTATTATTAGACGTGTGTTTCTTTCTGGAAGTTCTAGGAGAGAATCCATTTCCTTACCTTTTTCTGGTGTCTAGAAGCTGCTTGCATTCCTTTGTTCATGGGCCCCTTACTCTGTCTTAAAAGCCAACAACCTGGTATCTCTCAGATTATTATTAGTCTCATCTCCCTCTTACCAGAGCTAGAAAAGGTCCTCCTTTCCAAAGAACTCATATAATTACATTGAGTTTATGCATATAATTCAGGATAAGCTCCCCATCTCAAGGTCTATGCCCTTGCTCACATCTGCAAATTCCCTTATGCTATGTAAGGTAACATAATAACAGGTTTTAGAGGTTAAGACATGGACATTTTGAAGGGGGATTATACTTCTGCCTAGTACAAGGAAAAATACAAATATTATACATTCAAGACAAGCTAATTTCTCCACTTTCATCCTGTAGAATAAGTAGGAGGACTATGCAAAATATGACCAAAAGTATCTATTTTAATTCATAATCATATCAACTGTGAGTCCTACACTGACCTTGCCTCAGTTCTGTCTGAGCCAAGATGTTGCTGTCTTGTATTTAGGCTTCTTATTTCAGTATCAGCTTATTAATCAAACAAAGCTTCCTTTAGATATAATCCATGAATAATGTTCATCAGGAGGTTTTGAAGATGTGACAACCCTCTGGAAATGTCAATTAAATGATATTGTCTATTTTATATGAAAATAGTGCTTTTACGTATAACTTCAGGAATGGCTTCTATTTCTGTTCATAAAGGCTCACAGAGCTGTCTGTCTCACAATCCAAAATTTCCACCATTGATGACTGTAGACCCTGTGTGCTCTGCTTCGTTTTCTCTGCTATACTACAGAAACTAAGTGAAAACAGATTTCCCATTAGGACCTAAATTTGTCCTCCATGATGTGTTCTGTTTCTAGCTCTCAGAAACGAAAATCAATAGATTTTTTTTTCTTCATTGTTTTGGCTTCTTCTGCACACACACATGCACACAAATAAAAGTGTATTCCCAAAGACTTGTACATACACTTTGTTCACTTTGTGAATTCAGGAAAGTTAATGTGTACTTTCCAGTACTTCCTTACAGCTCTTGGTCTCCATCCCAGCCCATACATTAGTTGGCATTGTTGAATATGCACAGTAAAGAATCCAGGAAAAAGATTACTTCCCTCCTTCTACAGAAAACAGGAAGAAATTTTAGCATGTATGTGAAATAATGATGCCACTATGAGGCAATACTGATTTCAGTAATATTTTATTTGTTAGAATATTTTTATAGATCTTACTCTGATGATCACAGTCAGCAATGAGGTTAGTACCTTCTTTGTTAAAATACTGTGTTTAATATACTGTTTTACAAAAGTAAAACTTGCTTAAACAAAAAAGATCTAATTATGTCTTGGTAGACTTCCTATAAGTATCATGGTCCATTTACAAGATACTTTGCAACAATTAATTTAAAAATCCATTAAAAAAAAAAAAAACAGAAAAAAATTCTAATTCTTGCTGTTGAATCTTACCAATTTATAATATTTAAAAATAATCACAGATTGGAATAGTATTTCACTTTCTTCTTTAGAGTATGATTAAATATAGTTAATTTTATGTGGCTACTACTTTTAATGGAATATGTTTTGCCTTGTATTTATTTCAATCCTGTATTAAAATGATAATACTAAATGCTCTCTATATTAAAAACTAATGAGGATATTTAAAATGGAACATTGGCTGCTCAATTCCAAAAGAAGTTTTATTAATAATTTTATTTACGAAAAAAGTAAAGAAAATCCCTATTAAACCATGACTCAGTCAGCACATGTTTTGTGCTCCTTATGCCCATTGCTACAATGGACTCCCCCAGTCAGAAAGAAAAATAAACCATTTTTATTGTTCTATTTATAACATTGTATATTATAGTACCCGTGTATTATCACATACAATCTAATCCTTTCTTACGGTAAAAGGTATCTTCAATAACGCAGACATAGTTGTTTATGACTACTATAACAATACCTGTTTAATGTATTACTTAACTATCATTTAATTATTCATGTATGATGTGGTTACTGTGTGCGATGGTTGACAATGTGTCAACTTCATCTGGTAAAACATTATTTCTGGTATGTTTGTGAGGGTGCTTCCAGGAGAGATTATCACATCCATCAATAAACCAAGCAATGTAGATTGTCCTCCCTAATGTCGGTGGGTACCATCCAATCAGTTGCAGGCCAAAAGAGAACAAAAGGGCAGAGGAAGTGTGAATTTTCTCTCTCTGCTTGAGCTAGGACATCCATCCTCTCCTGCCTTCTGACATCAGTACTCCTGGTTCACAAGCCAGGGACTGTAAATGGGACTTATCATTGGCTGCCCTGGTTCTCGGGCTTCTGGGTTTGGACTGGGACTGCACCACCGGCTTTCCTGGACCTCCAGCTTGCAGACAACAGATGAATCATGGGACTAAGCTTCCATAATAACTTCAGCCAATTTCTCATAATAAATCTAGTTTGATATATCTATACCTGTTTCTCTGGAGAATCCTGACTAATAAATATACCCTGTAATAGGCAACGTGTTAAGTAATAGAGATATAACAGTAACTAGAACAGAGTATTTGTTGTATTGGAATTCAAGGTTTAATTTTCAGTGCCTCTCACAGTGCCTGATCACATTGTAACAGGAATAACCCGAAGAAAGATACCATTAATATGGTAAAGAAGAAAGTATTATTGAACAAAGTTTATCTGTTTTATAAGTTCCCCAAATCCAGAAGAATATAATAATAAATTAAGACATAGAGTAATATTTCTCATGGAAAACAAAATCTATAGCTTATGTAGCTATGATTATTTAAAAGGTTTATGCTCTTCATCTTTTGAAATTTCTTTTTTAAAATTCAAGAATAGTATTACCTAATGTTCAAGAATATTGTCATCTTATCTCATATTAGCTGTCTGGCTGCTTGTTTGTTTGTTTGTTTGTTGTTTTGCCTTTAAGTCTTTGCTTGTAGGAACTTACCTTTCTGGCCAAGTTGAAGGAAACTGGACCAGATATCTTCCTGCCTGAAACAATAACAAAAATTGGACAAAATATATGAAACATTTTTTAAGGGAAATGCCAATTTGTACCACAACAAGATATGAAAACACAACTATTAGAATGGTTAAAATTAAAATAGGTGACCCTACTAAGTGTTAATGAGGATGTGGAGGAAATGTAACTCTCTTACACTTCTGGTAGGAATATAAAATGGCACAACCATTTTGGAAAACATTTAGGTTCTTTAAAATTAAAATTAAAGATATATCTACTACATAATGCAGCCATTTTACTCCTCAGTGTTTACCTAACATAAATGAAAGCAAATGCTGTACAAAGACTTGTACCTGGATGTTCATGGCACCATCATTTGTATTAACCCAAAGGGGAAATAACTGGAGTTTCCATCTATAGGTGAATAAATAAACATGCTATGATATATTCATGCAATGAAATACTGCACATTAACATAATAAAATATAACATAATAAAATATAACATAACAAAAATATATAATATCTATCTAAAATATAATATAAAATACAATATAAAAATATAATAATAAAAAATAATAAACTTTTATAACATACTGCAACATAGATGTATCTCAAACAATTATGCTCAGTGAAGGAAGCCAGACACCACTCCCAAAAGTATATACTGTTTGATTCCATTTATATAAAATTCTAAAAAGTAAAAACTAAAATCCATAGTGACATAAAGCTGACCAATGATCGCCTGGGGTCAAGGGTGGGGTAGAATGGACATAGGCAAGAATGAAGAATTACTTAGTGGCACAAGTAAACTTTTGCAGGTGATAGATATTATATATTCATTTATCTTGACATTGCAGGTGGTTTTGCAGAAGTAAAACATCTGTAGAATATATTAAAATGACATTTTTAAACTGTGCCGTTTATTTGTATGTCAATTGTATCCTAATCAAGCTAATTTAAAAATTTTGGTAATAAATGACACCTAGATGCCTCAATTTAGTAAACAGGATGCTTCCATATAATCTTCCATGTGAATGAAATAGTAACTGTAAGAGTATTTGCTATCTACAGTAAAAACATATTTTTGCTGTAGGCAAAAAAAAGCTTTGTTTATGTGATGTCTTGAATATCCATTGACTGCTTTATGATATTATACAGAATTTTGAAATTTTCAGGAGACTGTAAGTAGAAATTCTTAAAAGAGACTCTAATTTCCTTTGTTGAAATCTCTAGTCAATGGTGATAGAAACAAAGTATATTAGAAAAAAAGCATGTTAGAATATTTTACTCTAAAAGCAGTTGTATTTTAGTGGTGAGTGAGGAGCACCTTTATAGGGTTTATAGAATCCAATAGAATTTTTTAGCTGAGTCTCTATCTAACAAGTTAGATTTATTATCCCAAGGAGGCATTTGGAATGGGTTCTTTTTACACACTGGACATATGAACTTGAAAATTCATAGTATTTTGTGCTCTAGAAAAAAGTTAACTAAATATATCATTTTAAAAAGTATATATTTTCTAACATTCTAATAACATCAAAATTTGTATAAACTTTTTAAATTCTAGATTAAAAAAAAACATACCTGCATAGTTTATTTCATGTAATCAAATGTAAGCACACGTGTATAATAAAGTATTGCTCAATAATCTTATTTTAAGACTAAGGGAATTTTTCTGAATTACCTTATCTCTTGGGTTTAAATTTCACTAAGTTGTCTTGGCAAACACTATCACTAAAAATATCAGCTTCTCAGTTACAAAATCACAGACATATTGGTGTAGATGAATGACCACATTTACTTAGATGTTTAGTGTTGTCAAGAAGGAAAAAAGTAGACACAAATAGTAAACTAAATCCATATGAAGTTTCAAATAATTATCACTAAAAAGAAGAAACTTTCTAATTTCTCCTCCCCGATATTTGTCTTAACTTGAGTCTATTAGAATTTTAAAAGATAATATAAAAAATACAAAAGAAGCATTTAACAATCATGCTATTGCCTAAGTATTCTGTCTAGTTAATTATCAGTTGTATCTGTTATTTTAGCTAGCACTGAATTCTCAATTCTTAAAGCTGAGGTGGGTAATAGACTTCATCTTTTGTATTAACGCCATTGAAATACTAAAAATTACCAGTACAGCAACTTGAGAAAGATTCTACAGCCACAATGGCTTCCTTCTTGCCTTTTGAAGAGGAAGTGGTTGTCCATGTGCTATTAGTATCCCCTATTCAAGAGCTACTAACACTCACGTTGTTCTTTTGGTTTACATTCCACACATAAGGGATGGGCATGCATCTGGTTAATGGTGTTTCAATGTGTTTATTGTTACATTCTAAAAATTGAATACCATGTTTCTCCCATCCAAAAATGTATAGTTTTTTTCTGAAATATTGTGAGTTCGGTGTTCAGTGTGAATTACTAGAAGGAACTGTGTGAGTACACATTTCCTGAAAGTCAGCGACACCATGGGGATTCACTATGAAGTAAAAGATGACTATTTCTCAAAGGAAGCCAAAGCTCTTACCAAGATAGTAGAGAAATAGATTTATCAATTCCTATTTGCATTTAAAGAAACAGAACAAAATTCTAGGACACAGTGATATTCACTTTGAACTTGCCATACAGTTCATTTGAATAACAGGCAAATATATATTAACATTTTTAAACTTTACTCTCCTAGATATCGATTAAATATTTTCTTTAGTTAATATAAAAATACTTTCTACTCTCTACACAGTACTGTTTTGAAGCGTAAACTCCCTTTTCTATACAGAATCTATTTTTTTATTTGAAATTCTATCAATCTGAATCAGATGAAGTATAGAATTCTGTATGGCTTCACTAATTGCCTCATGCAGCATTCCAAATAATTTTAATCAGTTTAAATTTTTAATAAATTAGTTCCAATTAAAATTTGTATCTAGGGAAAACTTTAAAAAATAACTTTGAGGCAGCTTTCACATTATATGGCTACTTTTATGGCTTCTTTACATTTTGTTCAAAATGTCCTCTGATTTTTAAAATCATTTGGTCTTTTTTTTTTTCATTTTTAAATGTTGTTCTCCCTGAGAAAATTATTTATTAGTATGAAAGTATTGCCAGAAAATGTTTTTAATGTTTAACTTCAGAAAAAAATTGATAGTGCTATGAA
>NW_006433378.1:11956453-11983234 GCF_000325575.1 Pteropus alecto | reverse complement strand
TCTGCATGACACTATGAAAGATTCTTCTTACAGATTCAGTATAATTTTAGACTATTTTATGATGTTTACTTTCTATCATTCTACATGTTTAAAGGCTTATGTAAACTGCAATCTGGGAAACATATTTATGCGAACACTTTTAAATACGTTTTTATGTTTCTCTGAATAATAAGTCACTTGACTTTGCAATAGATCACCTTTTGACATTAAAATTTGGATGTGCTGTCGCATATCATGCCAATTCATTGCACTTATCAAAGTATCTACATTGAAAGAGAGACATACTTTATTTTTTAAAGCAGTAAACTACCTCAAACCCTGTTTAGGAACATAGTTTAATTATAATTGCATCATAAACATCATGCTTGAGAAATTTAAAAATTTAATAAGTCAATAGCAATATGATCTTAACATTGTAGAAATATGTGATTGGGAGGATCTTAAATTTAATTTAGTCCAACCGTGCTTCTAATAAGAAGGTTAATGCTATAATCATATTAATTTCATAATCATATTCTAAGTTTTGAGAGGTGAATGTGACAGGAATAGAAGAACACATGAGATTAAGCCTGGTAGCGGGGAAATATCTAAGATAGAAGTGAAATAAGTAAGTTGAGAAACTATGAGGATCTAATTTTTTAAATGCAAGGAAATTTAAATCAGAATGTGAAGAACAATTAGTTATGGGAAATACTAGCCATACAACATTTTGGAACATTAAGGTGGAAACTTAAAAGTGTGGATTTAGAGAAAAATAGAGGTTTCTTATATTTTGAAACAGGAGACATTATGGTTCCATTCCTTGAACTGGAGAATTAGGGAGTTACAAGTTGGAAAAAGTCAACAATTATTAGATTAACTTTTAATCTAATAATTTAGACATTAAAGTACTACATGTCTAAATAAGGATGGTGAAAAATGAAAGTTTGTGAAACATCAACAACAAATGAGAGTCTAAGACACAAAATTAAATTGTTCATATAGATGATGCAGAATAAGGAAAAATCTAAGTCCAAACCTTATGGAATGCCAATTATTACAGGATATGTTTTGATGCGTGTGTTTGCATGCTGAGGAAAGATGTCAATAGATAGATTAAAGGTACATGAAACTGAACCAAATTTCCAGGGAGAGAACAGAGGACAGGATCTTGTGCCAGGTAAGTGGATTGCATTTGAAAAAGAGGGATGCCTTTTTTTGAAACTGGCAGGAAGGAGGTATGCCAAGGTGCTGATATAGATATATATCGCAGAGAGTGGGGAGATATTTAAAGAAAGTCCTGCCTGATGAATTTTATTTTTCTAGAAAAGGAAAATACAATAATCTGGTAAATGTGAAATTATGAGCTTTAAGAACATATAAGTTGTAAAATAGTTGCTGAAATTAATAAGACAGGGAACTTTCCAGAAACATGTAAAAGGATGACCCAGCAATGTTGAAGGCTCAGGGAAGGTCATAATCCTCATGTATGTAATGACAGATACATCCACTATGATGTAATTGTCTCCAATAAATTTAACTGGTTATGAGATTAAAGAAGACTTACTATTTTGGGAAGGTGGTGGTCAGAGTAACCACAACTGCTTCGGCAAGACAACTTTATTTAGGCAAATAATCCATAGTCCTCTCTTTACCAGAGTCCAATCCACAATTCATATCTCATATAATAGCCTTCACCTCCTTGTCTTTTCAGGAGTTTCCTGCTATAACCTGAAATAACATCTATCCTTTACCTTTATTCAAAAGATGCCCAGCATTGATGTTGCAATCATTCCCTCTGCATTAAGTTCTCTTCAAATATTCCAACATTGTCTGAGTCTCTCTTTGAAATGATATTGCACATAAAATTAAAGCTATTATAATTAAAGCTATCTATAAGAAAGGTGTTGCCTCAAATTCTTTCCATTAGAAAGTGATAGATGATTGATAGATCTGATTGATAAATATTTGATAGACAGATGATATAGTTGATGATAGATGGATGATAGAAAGATTAGATAGATGATAGATGACAGATGATAGATAGATGATAGATAAATAGATAGATGATAGATAGATAGATAGATGATAGATAGATAGATAGATAGATAGATAAGATATGATAGAGGAATGGACAGATGAACAGACAGATGATAGACAGAAGATAGGATATTAACAAAAACACCAAACCTATAAAGTCAGATATAAGTATTTGGTAAAGTTAATTTTATATCTGGTGATATTAGTGTATATTCTGTAGTTCTTGAATCTTATTTGTGTCTGAAAAAATATAACTCTTTATAAAAAGTGTTGAAATCTGTTATAAACAGCAGTCATGGGAAATAGTACGTTGTGTTTAATGTAATACTAAGCTCTGTCACTGACTATATGTGCCACTGAATTATGAAATGTTAGAAATAATGTCAAAAAACTTGGCATGTAAAAATTTTGATATAAATTACTCAAGATGTAAGCATAAATGTTTATTCAGTGATGCCAAAATATACAAACCAGGGAGTGTCTTATACAGTAATCTTAAATTCAAAATGTAGAAAAAAATATGTCCAAGAGTGTAGCTGATTCTTTATAAATAAATCATATTTCTATGAATAATTATATGAAAAGATCAATTCATATAGCATAAAATATAAAAAAAAGCACTTTGATGAGTTTGTATCTATTTTATAAAACACTCTTCTCGTCAGATAGGTACAGTTACTCACTTTTTAAATCATCTGTAATAATAGATGTATGCATCTCTAGAGAAGTGTACAACAACTAGGGATATCCTAGACAGAGATGAACAGAGATAAAAGGATCCTGATGGCTACTAAACAATCAATAACCATTATTCTGCTAAAAAGAATTAGAGAAACTGAGGAGAAAAGCAACAGATTTTTCCCCCCTCTTTGGCTGGTGAATGTCAGAAGTAGAACTAAAATCCAGATCTCAAAATTTCACATTATGTAAACTTCTTTAAAATATTCTGCCTAGGGCCTATAAATCTGTTATGTGTGACCAAAATGTCCACACCCTATTGTTAAGAGGTTTAGAGAGCCTAGGAGGCAGGAAAGTTGGGAGAAGAAATGGTTCCCACAGTTGGGCCCATGGCTACTGTTAATCGACAGGAAGAAAGTAGAGAGATTTTATGGTAGCATTTTAAAACACATGAAAATTTACCACATACATATTAACAATGTATTTTTTTCAACTTTTCTTCATACTTTTTAAAATTATCATATTGAAAGATGAATAAATAAATGATACAGGAGTGGTTCACAAAGTGGCACCATTCTACCTCCTGATAAATTATTTTTATAGGTCCTAAAAATACTATCATCAAAATCCTTGAGCTAATCACTCCAGTTCCCCTCCAATCATTGCAAATGTTAATGCAGAAAGATCTAAAGATCTCTACCAATTAATATGGATGACAGGATTTGGTTAGATCAATAGCTACTAGAAAGGGACTCTTCCCTACCTTTAATTGTCTATGCTTACTTGATTCAGTATTAAGATTAGCTCTAAACAATTTACTGAGGGTCATAATTTCCACAAAATCAATGTCAAAGAACAAGTTAGAAATGCTTTCCTCTGAAGTAGAGATCTAAGTGAGAGTCCTCATAGGAATCAGTTCAAACAAAAGCTTATATTCCGTGCGAATTCACATGCGTTCCTTACGGGGAGACATCAGCTATGTGGTAACATGCCAAGAAAACTAGAAAAGTTACATGATTTTAATATGGTTAAAAAACTTTTTCTTCCAACAACTGCGTAATAATGAGTTTCCGAAGCTTCATATTAAACACTAGTTTGAACTCATTCCACACTGTTGAAAAAAATGATTCAGGAAAAAGAACTTAAACCTTTGTTTCTTGTGGGTTTGGGAAATGGAGAGTATCTGAGTAGCAGCACTGTGAACATTGCTTAATGCTGTTAGTATTTCATGGCAGATACAGGTGTGAAACTCCTATGGAAGAGTATAGATAAAAATCAAAGAGATTCTGATATTCAGGTAACAAAAGATGTTACAGTCAGGCTGAGGTCAATACCGCCACGAGATCAGGTGGACAAAGAGATGTCACTTGTGACCATGTAGCAAAGTTCTGTGATCATTTCAATACTGGACTCCAAAATAAAAAGTATAGTGTTTGTATTAGCCATCCATTAAAATGAATAGAAAAATAACAGAAAATTTTGACATTTATTTTAGTTTATTTCAATTTTATAATTTCTATTTTTGTAGAAAATACTTGACAATACTTGCAATACTTTGCAATTGCAATACTTTACACATGTGGGTGCATGCACATTCGTCATATACAGAGGCATCAGCTAAATATTGTTCTTCAGATAGTGGTAAATTATCAAGTGTTCGGATAGCCCTGCTTTAGAAGTAAGATGTGAAGCTTTCCTTGGAATGAAAGAAGTTTGAGAACTCTCAAAAGCTGCAAAGCATAGAACAAAGTAGAGAAATCTGTCATAGGTTGATAATAAATAGAGCCCAGGCATTAGAACTCAACATGGATTAAGGCCATGGCAGAATGTTAGATCCAACAAGTAAAACGTATAACTGGATTTTTCTTACACAGATAAGAAACTCATTTCAGAGCAAGATGCAGTTACAAATAAACAGAACAATACAGAAAATACACAGCAAAGAAAGAGCAGTTTTTAAAATAGCACCAGAAAAATATTAGTCCATGGCACACAGATATAACATAAATGCAGAAAAACACTGACAACCTCCTCTCTCAAGATAATTCAAAATGAAGTGCAAAGTGGGAGTAGTGGTTTAAAACACTGTAAACAGAGAGATGGTCTCCAGATTTTAATTTTGTCTCTTACTGTCTATGAGACCATTAATTAGTCACCAAATTTCTCTAAATATTTCAATATTTTAAGCCCCTACATCTTTCAAATGGGTATATTTCTCTTTTCTTTTAATGATTTAACATAATTATGGGTGTGAAGTGTTTAGGTCATTGCCTGACATATTGTATATGTTTGGTAGATAGCTGCCAGGAGTGGTAGTAGTAGTCGTACTAAAAGACATACACTAATTTTAGTACTTGTTGCCAGAAATGGTTGAACTGGAAAATAAGAGAAAAAGTGAAAATATATTTGAAAAATTAAAATGTCTACAGCACCAATATTAAGAAAACTATTTGATAGCAAGTTAAGTGATCCATTACTGGTGTAGTAGGTTGAATGATGATCCCCCCCAACAGATATGTCCGCCGTCTTATTTCTAGAACCTGTGAATGTAAACTTATTTGGGGGGAAAAAAGGGGAAGAGGGTTGCAGATGCAATTAAGTTAATGATCTTGAGATGTGATTATCCTGGACTATCTACTAAATTCAAGTATCCTTATAAGAGACATACAAAGAGAGACACAAAGAGAGAGAGAGAAAGCCATAAGAATAAGAAGCTGGAGATTGGAGTTGTGCAGCTACAAACTAAGGAATGTCCCAAGTCACTCAAAGCTGGAAGACGCAAGGAAATGAATCCTCCTTAGAGCTTCTAGTGAGAGTGCAGCCTCCAGAACCGTAAGAGAATAAATTTATGTTGTCTTAAGCTACCAAGTTTGAGGTTATTTGCTATGACAACCTTAAGAAACTAACACAACTGCTTAAAAAAGAAAAGTGAGTAGTTTAAAGAGAACACTCAGGTGTTGCAAATACTAATACATTCATTGTGCACAATGTGCACACTATTATTTATCAGAACTGTTAGGATTAGTAGAGGATGCAAAGATGACTAGCTCCTAGTCATTAGGAATGTTTGTGACCTAAGTAACTCTTGAAGAATTCATTTTTTCAACTTATTTTATTTTCTTTAACCTTTGTTTTCTGGATAAATTTTAAAGAGCATCTCATTCTTGTAGAGATACTCATTAGAGTAAAAAGGTCTAACATCTAAGGGTCTTGTTGGGAAGGAAAAAACTATCTTCTACCCTCTCAGACAATGTGTCTTGGAACATGTGAACTAAACTAACAAAAGACAGATTAATAGGAGAAAAGGCATACAGTTTTTGTTAATATTTATGGGCAGGAGAGTTCATAAAAAAGTGAAATTCTAAAATAAATAAATAAATAAATAAATTCAAAGGATTATATAGCATTTTAATTAAAAAAAAAAAAACAAGGTCATTTGAGCTTCAAGGGATGATAAACTGTGATGAAGTGACCAGGAGATGTGGGAAGGTCTCGTGAAATATAAGGGTTATTTTAGCAAGGTTTGCTTATGCAAACTTATCATGGTTCCAACTCTCTGTCTCTGGTGATGAGCATTCATTCTCTTCTTCCTGGTAGGGAAGAGAGAAACTCCTTCAGAAGGGAAAATTGTGCTGCCTTCACAAAGGGAATATATGCTCTACTTTTAGGCAAAAAAGAAAAGGGCAGAGAATTCTTTCTAGATCTGCTGACTCTCAATTGCTATCAGCTCAAAATAATCCTTGTGCCTAAATGGCATATTTTGATGTGGCTTATTCTGGACTGCTTTAGTCCTAAATGGCCATCTTATCCAAAAGTTGTGGGCCCTGAATAAAATAACCAAGGATATAAATATACACACATACTTGCTACAACAATTTATAAGACTGGCATTATCATGGGAAAACTAAGCTTATGATAGTTTCCCAATTGTTTAAGGTTACAATGGTATTTTAAGGTTACAATGGTATTTAAAGGTATAGCCAACACTCAAACTAGCACTTGTGTGAATGAAGCTTGCCTTATGAATCATTCCTCTATTGCCATATAACCTAGTCTCACATTTACATAGCTCATTATATACTAGAAGTAATGAATCTGGCAAGAAAAAAAAAAAGTCATTTACATTTTCATTGTGCTCTTATCATATTTAGTTTCATTTATTGCCGTATGCACTCAACTATAATTTTTGTTGTTACAAGGTTTAAATGCCAGCAACCAGATAAGTGATAAACAAGTTGGCATAAGATTATAATTTTCTCTAGAAAGATATTCCCTAAAAATATTCCCTAGATGTTTAGGCAGCAGATGGTATCTAATAAGTTAAACTCCAATGACAGTCATGAGTGAGCGATGATTAAATTTTAAATCAAATCATGTTCTCAGAAGTATCTTGATATCTTGTTTTATTTGTTAATTGCACTGTGAATGGTTCAAGTTTTAGAAGTAATCAATGCAATTCCATGTGTCTACATTTAGTAAGAAATATTCATTTGGTTCATTTGTAAGCTTTTACAGATAATCAGCAAGACATAGAATTATAAAATTCTGTTTACCCTTTCATTTAACAATCCAAAATATATTAAGCTCTTAATATGTGTCAAGCTCCAAGGCAGGTAAAAAGGGTAAATAATACATGATTCTTCCTGCTAGAAACACCTAATCTAATAAGAAAGGCTAAAATATGAGAACTGAGAAGGTCTCTGTGGCATAGAGATTTTACAACATGAAGAATAAATAGTCATTGTACAAAGAAGAGGGTGAAATACATTTGGGGGTAGGTTAGAGATTAATTATGAAAGGTAATAGGAATTACTAGGCAGACAAAGCAAGGACAGATATTTAAGGCAATGAGAATTTCATAAGCCAGGTCAGAAGTAGAATGGCCAAACTCGAAGATCAGCATTTTTCTTCTTAGCAAGCATAACCTAACATTTATGGTACACAATAAGGTGAAGATGCTGAGGTACTAGAATGGTCATATACTCCTGATGGAAATGTAAAATGCTACAGCTACTTTGTAAAACAGTTGATATTTTTTGATAAGGGCCTAATATCCAAAATATACAAAGAACTCATATAACTCAATAACGACAAAAAAACAAACAATCCAATAAAAAATTAGCAGAGCACCTGAACGGACACTTCTCCCTAGAGGATATACAAATGGCCTACAAACATATGAAAAGATGCTCAATATTGCTAGCTATTAGGGAAATGCAAATCAAAACCACAAGGAGATACCATCTCACACCTGTTAGAATAGCTATAATCAACAGGACAAGTAATAACAAATGATGGAGAGGATGCAGAGAAAAAGGAACTCTCATACACTATTGGTGGGACTGCAAATTGGTACAGCCACTATGGAAAACAGTATGGAGGTTCCTCAAAAAACTAAGAATTGATCTACCATATGATCCAGCAATCCCACTACTGAGTATTTACCCCCAAAGACTTGAAAGCCCATATCCAAAAAGATTTTTGCATACCGATGTTCATAGCAGCATTATTCACAGTGGCCAGGACATGGAAGTAACCAAAGTGTCCTACAATAGATGACTGGCTAAAGAAGCTGTGGCACATATATACAATGGAATATTACTTAGCCGTAAGAAGAGATGAAATATTGCCATTTCCGACAACATGGATAGACCCCGAGATAACCATGCTAAGTGAAATAAGACAGACTGAAAAAGTAGGAAATCACTTAACACTTATATGTGGGATATAAACCTAAAAACAACAAATGAACAGGAAAAACAGAGACTCAGGGATATGGACAATGGACTAGTTGCTAACAGAGGGTAAGGGGTGAGGGAGTAGGGGAGAGACAGACAGGGTAAAGGGGGTCAAATGTAAGGGGATATGGGAAGGGTGAAGTGGGTAAAGGGGATCAAATATATGGTAGCTGAAGGAAACTGGACTTTGGGTGGTAATCACACAATAGAATATATAGATGTCAAATTATAATGTACACTGAAAATTATATAATTGTATTACCAATGTTATCCCAAAAAACTTAATAAAATAAAAAAAGAAGTGTCTTTAGAAATAAAATAAGATAGATAGATAGATAGATAGATAGATAGATAGATGATAGATAGATAGATAGATAGATAGATAGATAGATAGATAAAACAGTTGACATTTTTCAAAAAAGTTAAACCTAGACCTACGATATCACCTAGCCATTCAACTCCTTGGTATTTACCCAAAAGAAATGGGAGCATATATGGAAGCAAATATATCTCCACAAATATTTACAAAAGATTTATTTGCAATAGTCTAAACTAGAAATGTCTTAGATGTCCATCAACGGTTGAATGGTTAAACAAATTGTGGAATATTCATGCAATAGAAAACTACTCAGTAATAAAAAGAAATTATTATACACATGTCAACATGGATAAATTTCAAAATAATCATGCTGAATCAAAGAAGTCAGAAAAAATAGCACTTATTGTAGGATTCCATTTATATAAAATTATAGAAATTCAAACTAATCTATTTTGACAGAAAGCAGATAAGTGTTTACCTGGGAATGGTATAAAGACTGACGAAAAGGGGTGAGAGGAATGAATTACTCATTATCATGATTGTGGTGATGGATTCACAGGCATACACATTTGTCAATATGACTCAAATGTATAATTTAAATATATACAGTTAATTATATATAAACTATACCTAAATAAGGTTATCAAAATAATCAAAAGTTGATAAAATTAGAAATATATAAATCTATAATCTTAGCATTATGAAAAAGGTTTTCTCTGTAATTGAAAGAAAAATCAGACAAAAATCAGTAAGGAAATAGAAGATTTGAAACATTATGCTTAAAAAATTTTACTAATTCACATGCATATAACAATGCAAGCAACCATGGTAGAATGCACATTTATTAATTTCAAATAAAATATTACACCAAAAATTTGATGAGAGTTTTTAATAAAGAAAATATAAATATATTTTATGTGACTCAAATAATAAAATAAATTATGTCTGGCTATAGTAAGATTAAGCTAAAAATTAATAACTAGACAATTCCCAATTGTTTGGAAGTTCTATGACACACTTCTAAACTTCCCTTAGGTCAAAGAAAATATCTTAATAGAAAACTATAAAATATTTTTACTTAAGCAAACATAAAATAATACACAGCACAATTTATAGGATGCATTTTAGTGTTGGCTAGGATATTTGCAATCTAAATTTATATATTAGGAAAGAAGAAAAGCTAATGGTTAGTGATCTGAACATCAATCATAAAACCAAAACAAAAATAGCTGATTTAATAGAAAAGAAATAAAAGGAAGCTATTAATATAGAAAACAGCAGAAATTAAGGACATTTTAAAAATATAGTAGAATAAAATTTAAAAGTCTAAAAGTTGATTATTTGAGAAAATAATATCATAGTCTGTGTTCTATTGAAAATAGATCTTAAAACAACAACTTTTGAGCAAGATAGTGTATTTGGGAGGTTATCTTAAGGATCAAGAATGAAAGACCAGAGACACCGAAAGAGAAAATCAGTAACAGTATACTATCAAGATGATCACTACTATGTTCAATAAGTCTCAATTCTGTTGATACTTATCAATGTTTCTCAGAATTATTGACTAGAAGATTAAAAATAAGTAATTATTCATAAGTTTCCATTCATCTATATTTAAGATTTCTCTAGGGACAGTATATTCTCAGTATTTGCATGTCAATAGCCTCCTACCTTAATCACATACATTGATATTGTAGAATCTACTGAAAAAATAAAGAAAAGTGTGATGTATAAGCTCAAGTTAGACATGGTACAAAGTAAATTAACTGAACATTTACTAAAGATGCATTTGGAAATGGCGTTAAGGCCATTAAGATATGAGGTGAGCCACAGAGGCAGCCAATATGACTTAAAAAAAAAGCTGATGAACAACATGCAACACTGGTCAAAAGAAAAAAAAATAGTACAAATTACTAATATCTAAAATAAAAAGGAGCAATTTCAGAGTATATAGATATTAAAAACATAAGATATCACAACTTTATGCAGATATTTTTAAATGACCTGAAAAGTAATAGAAAATATGAATATATCTTCAATTATCAAATAAGTTGAATAAAATATTAAAAGCTGATGGACTTATACTACCAATATTAAGAGATGATAAGCATATAGTACTTAATACACACTTGTATAAGCACAAATACAGAGAAATAAACCTAGAAATAAACATTTACCTGACACATGTGACCCTGCAGTATTGTGAATAAGCATATTCTTTTTAATTAATGATGATAGGTCAGTAAAATATACATGTGGGGGAAAAAAGCATCTTGAACTCTATATCACAATGTATTTATAAATTATTTCCAGATCAATAGTTCTGTCTAAATTTAAAAAGACAAACAATGAAGACTTCAGACTAAAATATCAGCATTCATCTTCAGATCTAATGAGATCTTTCATTATTACTTTCATTGTTAGTCTCCTTTGATGGTTTTAATAATTTCTTGACAGTCTATAGTAATTGTGGCAGCTGTTTCTCTTTGCTTTTCTATATTAAGATAATGACTTTATAGAAATTTAATGCATTGCAAAAATTTCTGATGAACAGATTGATATGCGTTTGCACATTAGATTACAAAAACATATATTATGCACAATTTGCAACAGGTAAATTCAATTCTTATGTAATACCACTATACTAATGTGGAAAACTTTTGTTAGCCATTAACTAAAAAAATATTAATTTATGGAGGGATTATTTTTTCCTTATCAATAAACCTGTTATAGAATTCTATAGAAACAAGGAATTAAAATTATCCATACTTAAGAAATCAGTATTTTTTTTATATAGAATGAAACTTCACTAAAATTTACCTTTAGAAGAAAGGATACTTTTAACATTGGAAAAGAAGAAAAATTACATGCATTTGTTAAAATTTTGGTTTTTAGCATTAACGTGTATCAATTTTTTTATATATTAAAGGATGCCTAAAATAAGATTAAAGTGCCTATACTCAGAAAAAAAAGAAAAAGAAAGCTGATCACAGAGGCAATTTCAAACATTAAAATATCTTAAACACAAAAATGGTTTAAATTTATAAATATACACTTTAATTCTGAACCTATATGTATACAAAATTGAATAAGTAATCTAGGAAAAAAGCATTGAGAAAGACATAAGTTCAAATATATAAATTAGGGGGAGGGAAAAGCACAGTGAAGTTCTTTGAGAACAAAAAATTAGAAAGACCACTATCAAATTCAAGCAAGAGAAAATAAAGAAGTTATAAAAAAAAGATAATTAAATAAACAATATGCCAAGACAACATAGCAAAGCAGTCTCGAAAAGAAGAGAGAAATATTGGGAGAACTGTATCATTAGAATACATTTCAAAGGATGTCCAAGAATAACTGTTACAAAAGATATGAAACTGATACAGGTTTTTTGTTTGTTTTATATGTCGTCATACAATCACATTTAAAATTTTCCAAACTATTTTAAGAATTTAAAAGACATTCTGGTAAACTCCCCAGGTCTTTTTATGAAGTTATCAGAATCTTAACTCTAAAGCCTAATGAAACAGCTCAGAGTACAGAACAATATTATTTATGGTATTGTTAAAAAAAGAGGCAACAAGCCTAAAACAAAGTTTTGTTCTAAGCCCCAAACCCAAAGCAAGATTAAATAGTTAACTTAATTTTAATACTTAATACTTTAATACTTAATTACCATTTCAGCCTCCCCCCAGAAATAAACCTACATATATATGGGCAAATAATTTTTGACAAAAGAGCCAAAACATTAAATGGAGAAAAGAAATTCTCTTCAATAAATAGTGCTGGGAAAATTAGAAAGCCACATGCAAAAGAATGAAACTAGACTGCTGTTTGTCACCAAACACAAAAATTAACTCAAAATGGATCAAAGACCTAAATATAAGACCTGAAACAATAAAATATGTAGAAGAAAATATAGATACTAAACTTAAAACCTTGGTCTTAGAGAAGATTTTATAAATTTGACTTCAAAAGCAAGGGAAGTAAAAACAAAAATAAATGAAAGGGACTATACAAACTAAAAGCTTCTGCATAGCCAAAGAAACCGTCAACAAAACCAAAAGGCAACCAACTGAATGGGAGAAGATATTTGCAAACAATGCTTCTGATAAGGGGCTAATATCCAAAATATATAAAGAACTCATACAACACAACAACAAAAACAAAATACTACAAATAATCCAATTAAAAATAGGCAGAGTACCTGAACAGACATTTCTCCCAAAAAGACATACGGATGGCCAACAAATATATGAAAAGATGCTCAACTTCACTGGCTGTTAGGGAAATGCAAATCAAAACCATGATACCATCTCACACCTGTTAAAATGGCTATTATCAACAAGACAAGTAATAACAAGTGTTGGAAAGAACATGGGTAAAAAACAAACTCTCATACTGCCTGTGGGAATGTAAATTGGTACAGCCACTACAGAAAACAGTATGGAAGTTCCTCCAAAAATTAAAAATAGAGTTACATATGACTCAGCAATCTCTCTTCTGAAATATTTGAAAACATTTATTTGTAGAAATATATGGACCCCTATGCTCATTACAATATTATTCATGATGGCCAAGACATAAAAACAACCAAAGTGTCCTTTGATAGGTAATTGGATAAAGAAATGGTACATATACATAATGGAATACTACTCAACCATAAGATGAAATACTGCCATTTGTGACAACATAAATGGATCCTGAGACTCTCATGCTAAGCGAAATAAGTCAGATAGAAAAAAATCAAGTACCATATGATTTCACTCATATGGGATATAAAACTAAAAACAAAAAATGGACAAAATAAACAAACTTGGATAAAGAAATGGTACATATACATAATGGAATACTACTCAACCATAAGATGAAATACTGCCATTTGTGACAACATAAATGGATCCTGAGACTCTCATGCTAAGCGAAATAAGTCAGATAGAAAAAAATCAAGAACCATATGATTTCACTCATGTGGGATAGAAAACTAAAAACAAAAAATGAACAAAATAGACAAAAACAAAAACTCATAGACACAGACTATGGTTTAGTGGTTACCAGAGAGAAGTGGGAGGGGAGGTAGAATAGGGTAAATGGGATCCAATATATGATGAAGGAAGGAGATTTGACTTTGGATGGTAAACACACAATGCAATATACACATGATGCATTGTAGAATTGTATACCTGAAACCTATATGATTTTATTAACCAACATCACCCCCAATAAATTTAATAAAATTTTAAAAAATTAAAAATCTTTATCTTGCACCAAAATAAATTCTAAATAAATAAAAATGTAATTATTAACTTTCATTAATAGCTATGATGGAGTAACAACAATTAGATATAACCTCTCACTGTAACAAGAAAATTGCAAAACTATGAAAATAACTAGTCTCCAACATTATACACCAGGAGCATGGGACAGAGATTTTTGGGTCACAACCCTTTGAAGCCTCCCAAATCTAGTCTGAAACTAGCTCTTATATGCTGAGGACAGGGAGAGGCCAAAGAAAATGGCTGACCACTCCATACTGATAAGTATCAGGTTTAATAACCAAGGGAACTTATTTATGAGGTTTGTCTTGGGTGGCAGCAAGACTGTAATTTTCTGCACCTGCCTGTCAAATCTTAAAAGTTTATGTAGAGACCCTAACTGGGGTCAGTCACATACCCAAACCAGGTATCTTCAACACCACATGTCTATCTCAAGGCTGTATTCTTGGAGCAGCTTCTGAGAATGGGAAAGACAGGGCAAGAGATGATGTCCAGCTCCTCAGTCAACTGGCAGTTACATTTTTGATGCCCTCCTCCAACACTACCCATGAATGGCTCTTACAATCTCATATGCTTCCCTTTTCTAAAATGTGCTCTGAGCAGTCAGCAAGGAGTTTCACTAGCATGGAGGTGGCTCATTTGGTAAGTATCTGGTTGCACTAGCAGAAGATGCCATAGCAACAATACAAGCACGTACAAGAGAAGACACATATTAAAACAATAATTCCCAAAATCAGTGAAAACTTTTTCCACTAAGAGCCCCATGGTCTGAATCATTGATTTATTAAGTCCCCTGGGCTGAGGGCCATGTCACTCAGAGCATTTACTTGTGCTTTCGTGGGATTTAATAAAAATAACATATTAGCAGACTCATCAGATATGAACACACAATATTCTGTTTGGATAATGACACAGGTGCCTCCTTGAAAGGCAATAATAATGTCCAAGGCCATTCTGTTTTAGACAACAACTTTTCTCATTAGAGACATTTCAGTGCTCAGTAAAGACGGGCTTTATTGGCTATCCTTGAAGGCTTACCACATGAACTTAGTAAGTACTTCTATGTGTGCTAAAATGTCCTCCAGGCCAACAGAGAGAACAGAGATGGTGGCCGAATGATTGTACTAATGGAAACAGAATACATCCATTTGGGCTAGAGGAGAGGGCGGTTGGCAATTACTGTTGCTGTGGGGTGGGTTCTCTCCTGCACCCAGGGAAAACTCTGGGTGCAGCAACTCAACTACCCAGGCAGAAGCCATGGCCAAAGATTTGTGTTATACAACCATTGGGTTGGTCCTATTCTGGGCCACCCAATAAATACCAGGATAGCACAAGCAGCCGGTGCCAAACCAGTCACTATCCCATAATATGACAGAATGACTACACAGTTCCAGTGATATCCATCCCCCATATGCCTGGTATAATTGCTTCAGTTTTGTTTAGAGTGATTTTTCTCTTTCCAAATATAGGGATGCCCGGGTTCTCAAATGTAGATAACCCAGGGTGAGTCACATGAAGCTATCCTAATATAAACACAGCCATCCATGGCTCTAATTATGCTATTTTTAGGCTCTTTTCAATCAGTAGTTTAATGGGCTGCCTGTGTAGTTTGATTGACAGAAAAAGAAAACCCATGCCCAATGTTAGTGTGTGCCACAGGGCAGATCTTTGGATCAATATTAGTAATATAAGATGAATTAAGAGTACTAGCTCTGTCTTGTTCTTCCTTAGGGCCATCTAATCACCTCCTTGGAGTGGTGACACCCCCCATGACAATCCTGATGCTCCTGAGAGGGGCAGCTGCCCACATCCCCAACAGCTGGATTGATTACTTTGTTGGACAAATGAGTGAGCCCACTGTGGAAAGGTATTTCCATTAAGAGCCTATCCCATGACCAGACACCACTGGAGAAGCAGAAGTTGCAAAGACAGATATGTAGTAGGAACTTGTAAAGGGAGGTCTTTCCCCTCTATAAAAATTAGACTTGTAGCCTGATCATTAGATGTTAATGTGGCTGCAGCTTTAAGAATCTGACCAGGTTGTACACACCATCCACGTCGGCGGGGAAGGCAGCACCATCAGGCATGAGAAGATGGACAGGGGGCACGATACGCCAGACCAGGACCCCCACATTCTCCCTTCTTTTAATGGTGTATGTTCTATTTTAACTGTAATGTGTTTCAACAGGTCCATCTTGCAACATGACAGGCCTTACTAGTTGATTATTCAAATGTATTAAAGCCTGGGATAGTACTTTACTTCACTCAGCCAAGGTGGTGTTACCTGTTAATAATTTAATGGGGTTTTTTTTATATTTCTTTTTTTTCTTCCTACCAACCCTGTTGCTTGCAGGTTATAGGGGAGATGAAACCTCCACTGAGTACCATGTTCTTTTGCCCACTCTTGCATAGCATAACCTTTGAAATGTGACCTGTGATCACTATTCCGTGTGAGTACCTATACATGGTACTCACTTTCTCTAATCCCCCAGTAATGACAGCCTGATTTGCAGAGCAACAAGGAAAGTTTGGGTTAAACCAGACATAGTGTTCACATAGACCACGGCAGATTTAGAACACCGACTTGCAGGGAGGGGCCAACATAATCAATTTGTAGTCTCTCACTGATTTGTAACTCTGGTGGCTAGCCTCAGACTCTTTTGGCTGTTGCCTTAGATGTTGTTGAAAACACACAGGACATGCTATTACTGCATTGATCAAGTCACTGTATTTCAAGGGCAATCCAGCATCCTTGGCAATATGCCATCCCATGCAGGCATTGTGGAGGTCAGTCTTTCTATGCACCCACTTTGCTATATACACTAAATGATCAGTTTCTACATACCTGAGCTAGGGCATCAGCTTCTCGATTACAAGAGTGTCAATGCCTTATGAGCCAGGACCTGAAAGACAGTGTGGACTGCCTCAGGCTCTTGCTGGCAAACCCAAATGTCCCCTTCACATATCTTGACTCTGTAAGGGCCTACTCATAAATCACCCACCCCTCAGCTTCTCATTGCCCAAGCCATAGGGTTAATCTCTTTAAAACAGCCCAATTGTCAGTGGAAAGGGATCACTCATAAGTGATCATCAGCCTTCAAAAGGTATTTAAGGTAAAGTAAGGTATATGGGTGGGCCTTAATCCACATGACTGGTGATCTTATAAGAAGAGAAAATTAGGAACAGACACAGAGAAGACCATGTGAAGAAACTAGAAGACAATAGACACCTACGGTTCAAAGAAAGAGGCCTCAGAAGAAATCAGTTCTACTGAAACCTTGATCTTGGCTTCTAGCCTCTAGAATTGTAAGGAAATGCATTTCTGTTGTTTAAGTCACTCAGTTTGTGGTACTTTGTTAGGGCGACCCTAGCAACTAATACAGATTCCAATGAGAAGAAATACATAAAAATTTGAGCCCAACACTGTGCTGGCTTTTCCTTCAATGCGTTGGTCAAATTTTTGAACTACAAGAGTATAAGAAAGAAAAGCAAAGCAGAAATCTGGTGAAGGGTAAAATGACTGTATGAGTCTCACAGTACTGAGGAAGCAATATTTGAATTCATATCTTCCAGGATCTCAGTTAGGAAACTGAGACGACCCCAGGAGCTGATACAAACTAGGTAGAAAGATCCCACTCAAACAATAACCCAGGCTTGAATCAGCTCTGGCTCAGATCAGAACAAAGTGATAGGAGACAATTTACCTGCCTATTCAAAGTAAGGTAAACCTTCTCTCACGAGAAATGACATTATCCATGTTGCCCATAATTTGCCATACACTATGTTAGCCACATAAACAATTATTTCCAGGCATACCAAGAAAAAGGACAAAGAGAAAAAGCATACCCTGGAAACTGATCCACAGAAGCTTTACACATAGGAGCTACCAAAGATAACTTTAATATCAAAGTGGTTAATATGTTGAAGAAAACAGAGAGCAAGGTGTATGGAAATGAGTAAATCCTGAATACATTTTAGATGTGGAAGCCAAAGACTTTCCTGTCAAATCAAATGTAGATTTTAAGAGAAATATAGGTGCTGTAGACTGAAGTCTTGTGTTTCTCCAAAATTCATGTGTTGAAATCCTAACCTCCAATGTAATGATATCAGGAGATGAACCTCTGTGAGGTGATTAGGTCATGAGGGTGGAATTCCATATCAGTATCCTTATAAAAGAGACCCCAGAGAGTTCCTTTGTTCTGTTTGCTGAGGACATAGTGACAGGGTCATCTATGAACCAGGTAGTGGGCCCTCACCAGACCAAATCTTCAGGTGCTTTGATCTTGGACTTCCTAGCTTCCAGAACTAAGAGAAATAAAAGTTCATTGTTTAAGCCACCCAACCTGTGGTATTTATATTATAGTAGCCCAAAAACACTAAGACAGTAGGAGTTGAATTTGATACCAAAGGTGACATCATGTTCATTCTGACACCAAATATGTAGTGTCTTTTCTAACACCAGTTCTCTGGCATCAACTGTATATCTAGCAATTCAATTCAACTCTGACATTAACTAAGCAGAGTTAATGCAAATGCCACAAATTAAGAGCCCAGCTCCAGAAGACTGCTTCCACTTCAGATGCTAGTTACAAGTCCCAAAACCAATCCCTATATTTGACCAACTGGCTACAAGTCAGTTTCCCACGGCCCACTCTTCAAGTTTTGATAATTCAGTAGAATGTTTACAAAACTCTGGAAAACACTATACTAACAAATATCAGTTTATTATAAAATATACAACTCAGGAACAACCAAACAGGAGAAGCGAAAGGGCAAAGTATTGAGGGAGGTCGTGTGGAGCTACTGTGCCCTCTCCTGGTGTGCAACCCTCCCAGAATTTTATTGCTTTCACCAAATTGGGAGCTCTCAAAGCTTAGCCAAGGGTTTTCTAGGGATTTCAGGAAGTAGGCATGATTGATTAAATCACTGGTCATTGGTGATGGAATTCAATCTCCAGCCTCTTTCCCCTAGGTGGTAGTGGTGGTAGATGGGCTGAAAGTTCTAATCCTGTAACTATCTGGTCATTTTTACTGGTGACCAACCCTGTCCTGAAGCTATCTAGACATGCCAAGGGTCACCTTATTAGCATAAACTCAGGTAGGATTAAAATCATTCCTTATGAATACTAAAAACACTCTTATCACTCAAGAAAACCCAAGGGTTTTAGGAGCTCTGTGCCAGGAACTGAGGATAAAGATTAAACATGGTTTGTTTTTTTTTTTATTATACCACACAAGATTTTTGGACTGAACACCTGGAAGAACAGAATTGCTATTAATTGAAAATGGGAAAACTTCAAGTAGTTTTAGTTTCAACAGAAAATAATAGTTTAGTTTCAAAAATGTTAAATTTGAAATGTCAAATAATTCTTAAGAGAAATTAAGGAGTTATGTCAAGAACCATAAACTAAGTTAAAATTTAATAAAATATTGTTATAATTATTAACATAAATTGCAATAACATACACATATTTAAAGTGAGCTTATACTAATAAAGAAGAAAAACACTAGAATTACAATAGAAAAATAACTATGCTATGCCACTAATTATAGAAGAAACACAAAAGCCTAATCAGCCTGTTGAATAACTCAGTACTTAATAAGTCAAATTAAAATGTGATTGTTTCTTAACAGATATGACATTAGTGTTAATATTGGCAAAGGTGAGACTGTTATGGTAATAACATTGATGGGGAATGTGTAGTGTTATTATTTATAGTACTAATATAATTTGAGAGGGAAGAACTCAGTGATCCATATCTAACAGCAAAAATATATTCATCCCCTTCCATGCAGTAATTAATTTTATACATTTATCCTAAGAAAATAAGGCTTTAGTAAGATCTACATTTAGAGTACTATGATTTTATTTATGATTTTATTTATTTTTTTCCTTCTTCTAATTGGCTTATTAGGGTTGAAAGAACCTATAATTATTTTGAAGACAAGAATCGTGCCTTATTCCACTTTAATAAAACTATAATCTTTAAGATTTTTAATCATTTCTGTTTCCCAAGTGTTATTTATACAATAAATCTGAAAGATCTGCTATTAAGTCATTTCAGAGTACTGTATTTCCACAAAGCTGATTATCACTTAAACTCTAGGCCCATGTGAGTAGAAAATTAAATTAATAGGAAATTATTATAATAGCATTTCTAATGTATTTGAGATAAAGGAATATTGATTAGCTGGGCAAAACCTTCATATTCAAATACAGTATTTCAGTAGTTGTCATGTACAATTGTTTAGTTCTTAGGAATTATATCAACATTTGCTATCTAAGGTAACCATATGTTCCTATTTGCTTGGGTCAGTGCCGGTATATAACTGATATTCCTAAGTAATCACTAATCATACTTTCGCCTTTATATTAAAAAAAAGTCCTGGTTTGAACAACATCTCCACTTACCAATACTGTAGGCTTTTCTTTAAATATAAATATGAAGATTTAATTATGTGCCAGGGATTATTCTTTCATACCTAGAGAGATGAACCCATAATGAATCCTATTTACAAGCAAGAATCCTCCAGTATTTGTTTACTGTAAGCTACATATTCATCCCTTTCTATTAAGTAGCAGAGGCACAGATTCCCAACTAGATACATGAGTAAAACTGAAGAGAAATGCATTTTATGTAACAAAGATTGCAATCCAATTTAGTAGCCACGTTTAACCCTTTTAATTTTTTTTATATGAACAACTAATGCCTATTGAAAACTCAAACAAGAAAAATAATATTATAAATAACTTGTACTTTTAAAATGTTCCTTCCAAATATTTCTCAAATCCATGCAGGACTACCACTTCAATCTGAACCACCATGATTTCCTCTGGACTACAGGAGATGTAACTAGGCTCTGGACATCCATTGAGCATGTCCTTAAATCTGTCCTTTCTTCAATTTGATGATGTTATACTCCTCCAACCCTGTACCCTACTCACATAATATACTCTATCTCATTATTCTTCATAATGACCAATTGATTCTTAGTAGTTTCATATCCCCTAACTCTCCAGCTTCATATAGCACACTATTTCTGCCATCTGTACTCCAACCCTCCAGCCTCCTTCCAGATCCATGAGGTGTCATACTGTCTTCTACCTTACTCTTTGTACATGCATTTCTCTGCCAAAATGCATGACTTCCCAACATCTATTTTATCACCTCCAAAGTATTGCTTATATAATTTTTTATCCAGATTCAGCTCAATTCCTAGGAGAACTTCCTGAATAGGTCAGTGATAAGATAATATGAGACAATATTGCATGGTCTTGGATACTCATTTCCCTACCTCTTTTTAATAACTTTTCCAAGAGCTACCTCTGTTAACATAAATAGTGTGTAGGGAGAAACCAATGCCACTGGCTGATGTCAATGTGCTTGGTATCAAGAATGTGCCCAGGTACGAAGAACCTATTGTTGGGATGCAGATTTTAGGCCTTGGGATGTTATTCCTTGGCCTGGGGATCCCTTGACCTATGTCCTGTGCCATTGTGTTCTCAATTCCTCTTGGACCACCCTAAGTAACAAGGTTGTAAAGGTGAAGTTTGTTCTCATACTTAGAGTGAACTCAGCTATGCACTCAAGATGGTTTCTCTCTACTAAAGCCTTGCATGCAAAGCATCCACACATGGCCTAGGCTGTGAAATAATGAGAGCTCAGGGGACTGACTAAGTGTACCCTACTATTTCTCTGCTTGCAAGTTTCCCTATTTTGTATTTTTATGACATTTCTTTTTTTATCATCTACTATGATCTCAATTGTTACATTTGGGCAATTGTTTGGTTAATTTCTGTTATTTCATTTGAATCTATGCTTCATGAGGAAATGAAAGAAGTGATTGTTTTGTTTTGTTTTGCTTTGTTTTGTTTTGTTTTACTTGCATCCCAAATTTCTGGCACAGTGTCTTGTACATAGTAATAAACACATAGTTAATAAACATTCTTGGATGAACAAAATATGTGATAAATCATTTAATTCAATGAAGGTATTTGCAGATAGGATGACATTTCAATGTCTCTCAAGTTATCCCACAATAAATGATAAATTATATGTTTCTGGCAAGAAAAAAGGATAGGCTTAAGTGTTTGGTGATATGAACCCATCCTAATAACCTGATGTTACATAGATTATTTAAATTATGTAATTTATGAATTAGAGGTATAAAGGATAAAAGATGATAAAATAGTTGTCTTCATTTCCGAAAGAGGTGATGATATAAATGAAAATGTTGGTAAACTGTTTTATTTAAGTTTTTTTTTTTTAAAGAAAGATGAGGGCATCTTATATTTCAACACTATCATATCACAAGAGCACTTCATAAGGAGCACTTTGCATGGATTCTCTAATTTAATTCAGTATCTACCACAACAGGTCTTCAATGAATATTTCTGGATTTATGTATTAATAAACAATATATCTCACAGAAGTTTAGCGAGGAAGTGTAATTAAAAAATCCAAAATGTTTGCTCTGAATCTAAAAATTTGCCTGTCTTAATCAGCCACTAAAATGATGAGGCATAGAAGTTATGTCATTATAAAACTTTTTCTAAAAGCCTTGCTATGTATTAGAAATATATTGGTTAGATATTAGCCAAAACATTTTGCAAAACTTTGCAAAATGGTTACTAATGTTATTATAAGATCTTTGTTTCTTTGAATTCATTAAGTTTTAAATATCCTTGCTACCTTTGCCAATCTCCTTTTTATCAATGTTATTATATATGAAATAATCTTATATTATGTCATAGTTTATTATGTTGATAATAAATAATAAATATTATAAACCTTCAGAAAAGATAAAGGCCCATAATAGTAAAATTTAAAAACTTGAAAAAAAAAAATCTTGAATACTTCTGAAAGGGGAAAAAAATGTCAACCAGACAGGAAATTCAAACTTGAATTACATATGTATGCAGTTTATAAATCCATATATTTTATCCAGGCAATAGTTCATTCAATTTATTTCTCATGAATTATTTATTGGAATGATGCTTGAGACTACATACCAAAATTTAAATCTAAAAAGAAGAAAACCTGGGATCGATGAAAGAAACAGATACAAACCATCCAGGAAAGTCATAGGATGAGTGATGCAGCAGAGCTGGGGAAAAAAGAGCCCTGGTGACTCGTCCCTACCTTACACCATCCAAAACATCAGCCCAGACAAGTAATTGACTGAATATAAAATAAAACATTAAAGTTCATTGACAATCTAGTAAGATAATAACTTTATGTCATTGGCATGGGGAAAGATTAATTAAATGGAATAAAAATGTACCGACCAGAAAGTAAGTAATAAAATCAACCAAACTGTAGGAAAATAAAGAAATAACTTCTAGTCATAGAATGATATAATGAAGCGATCAAAAATACAGTCTAGTCAATGGAAGTGACTTGCAACACATTTAAACAAATCTATATAGAGAAGTTATTGTCAATTAATAAGAAATTTGGCAGAAAACCCAATAAAAAAACATAAACATAAACTTAGATAGGCAATAAACTTTTTATCATATAAAAAGGTAAATACAGTATATACAAACAGCCAGAGAAATATAAATTAAAACCAAAGTAAGATGCCACAACAGATCTACAGAATATCTAAAACATAAAAATTGAAATGCTATATGTTAAAGATGAAGTAGAGCCCTAGAAATTCACATATAACGTTGGAAGTAGTATATACTGGTACTTTTACAGTTGTAAACTGTTTGGCAATATTATAAAAATTGAACTTATGATATTTACAGCAATATTTATTTTGGACAAATTCATTCTTGGCCAACAAGTGGCCTAGCATTACATTTAGAAACTAGGGCTGATTACAGTCTGAGTAATTCCTCTTGGTTAAGGCCACTAAGGGAGTTTTTATAGCAGATGAAATGGATTCAGGAAAGTGAAAATATGATGATCTAAGCTAGCATAGTGTTAAATATAATCAAGGAATTTAAAAATTTTATCAACAAATCAACTTGACTATCCCACAGTCTGTCTCATATACAGAATGTTTTTGGCCTGCAACATCCTCTATTTTTCTGGTTATTTTTTTATTCACATATAAATACATTTGTTGCTCTCGTGTGCTAGTTCAGTGAAAAGAAAACAGACACTTATCAACATTATAAATCTCACACTAGACCATTATACATGCTTTAAATAAAGATTTTCAAAAAGAAGTTATATAGAAAATGTTGTTGTACCATGCCCATACCCCTCAACACTTACATTTCAGAGCATCCCAGCCTCACTATAATTCCTTTGACTGAGCTATTCCTCTGGCCTGCCATCCATGCCTGGAGGACAAACTGACAACGTTGGGCAATTAATACTCTCTTGGCGCAGTCCTCAGACGAGACCAGTAGGCATTGGTGAATAAATATCAAGCTCATTTATCTCTCAGGCCAGAAAATCCTGAGTCCTACCTACACTGATACTTAGCCCCCAGGTTTCCTCAGTGAGATAAATCTATAGTTGCGCACAGTGGTAACTTGTTCTGTAATGGACCATTTCTTGACAGCTTTTCCTTTCCTTTCTCAATTGCCCATCTCTACTAGTGTTTCCCAGTATTACTTTCCAAATAAATAAAGTAATTGCAAAGAGGTTGGACTGGGTCACTTGCCTTCTCAGAGTGATTCCTAACCCCCAGTGGTCAGAAAAGAAATGGATTACAGGCCAACTACTTTAACTTCTTCCCCACCTAAATGCAATATCCAATAATCTCAGTAGACAGTTTTTTTTTTTTGTTTTGGCTTGGTTTTTAAATATTCTTCTACTCCCTTCATTGACTATGCTTTTGTCAGATGCTTTTTCTGAAAAAAAAGATATTTTCAGAAATATTGTCAGAGATATTTTCATAAGTTTATTTTTAGTCTCATAATTATTAGCTTTCTAATGCTTTTCAAAAGTAAGACTAAAAATGTGTGTGCTTTTGAATGGCAGTTGGTAAAGAAGCTGATATACTGAGAAGCTACATTTTTTCTGATGGTCTCGGTAGTTTCATTAGAGAAATATTTAACTACAAGGATCTGTAGAATTATTTCCTCTCATACTCAATCTATGACACTGGAACATCAGCATTACACAAATATCAGAAGTAGTTACCCAAAAACTAAATCATTGTGCAAAGCCTATCTATATTTTAAAGTGAATCTAGTGGTAATCAACTCTTTTTGCTTATAAAACTGAATAAAATTAAATAATAATTCCAAGTAAGAAATAAAAATCTGAAATCTCAAGAACTTACATGACAATTCCCATACCTAAAAAAGAGAAAGATACTGTGATCTTACCATGTGCCCCAGATGGAAGAAAACTGAAATGGTTTTAAAGAAATAATCGTGCTCTTAAATATTCACTGAAAAGTAGATTAAAGAAAATTTTTCAGAAAAAGCATCATTTAAACTAAGAGAAATCAAATAGCCATTGGCCAAATAAAATGTTTTAAGAGAAATTCACGGGGGAAAAAATCATGAAAAAGCTAGAAGATAAATGAGACTAAGAGCATTTTAAGAAAAAAAAGAGTCTGATATGACTGTGGAACTGGGAAGAAAGGAGAATAATCTACAAGGATCCTATTGTTGGTGATGTGGTGGATCTACTTAGGGATTTGGATATATTAAAAAAATCAGTGGAAAAATATAAAAAGATATTAACAATAATGTGATAGGATTGAGATTACATTCATAAAAAATATGACTGCAGCTTTAGGAAAGACTTGGAGGGAACAAAGAAGAGAATTAAAGCAGAATAGATCAAGAGGGCAGACTAGGTAAAAGCAGGGATTCCATCGATTCCAGCCGTCTGGGTAAGAAGGAAGGAGACTGAAACCCTAGACACCCCTTTGAACAACCCACGCACAGGCTTTCTGACCTGCGGACACTCACCCAGGACACCGGCGGTGGGTCAGAGGCTCGGGTGGGATTCATACGGGGAAAGATTGCATTTCCTGGCACTAGAACAAGGGCTGAAAGGGTAGCCACCATTGTGTCTTAGTCCAGCCCCCCTATGGGGCAATCTACAGACCTCGCCAGCTTTACTGTGCTGACCTCTCCCACAGGGCCTTTAGGAAGCCCTAGCTTGAGGACATCAGCCCACCCCGCCCAACCTGCAGATTCCCCAGGGGCTTTTGTTGCTAGATGGCTGCCACGCCCTGTGCCAATTCAAGGCCAAACATTTACAGCTGGCAGCCAGCACTGTGAGTGAGCATTTTGGAGATAGTTTCAGGCAGATCACTGCTGCCAACACAAACTTAGGTGGATCTTGGGGATCTGTGGGCCAGTCCCAGACAGCAGCTGGTCTTGCTGTGATCTGAGACTTCTGTGGGAACACACAAACTGTTACTGAAGTTGCAGCAAGACTGAGATTGTATTAATCTGACTCCCATTGTCTACCTGAGACCCCACCCCACCCAACCCACAAATTACCCCAGGCAGCCCATTGACAGTCAGCAGCCACTGTCCTGCCCCTCCCGCTGGGTCTTCCAATCCACACCAGCAACAAACTTTGGCTAGCCCAGGGTGGGCACTGCAGGGAAATCAATTGCGGCCAGACCTCTGCTGCCTGCAAGAGTTGCAATATTGCGTCCAGGGATCAGACTGCCCCAGATGCAGCTGGTCTCACTATGATTTGTGAATACACTGTGCTGGCTGGAAAATTACCGCTTGGCTATCGCCCATGGGAACATAGGCTATCGCCCATGGGAACATAGGCTATCGCCCATGGGAACATAGGCTATCACCCATGGGA
>NW_006433378.1:11915105-11956153 GCF_000325575.1 Pteropus alecto | reverse complement strand
TGCCCGGGCACAGAAGTTGCAGCAAAACTGAGGATGTATTGGCCTGATGGCCCTCGTCTCCCTGAGATCCCACTTCATCCTGTAAAAAGTGGAAATTCTCCAGTTTCAGGGAGGTAGTATCTCCAGACGCCAGCCCCCAGGGAGAGCAGTAACTCAGTTACAGGGAGGTGATATCTCCAGACACCAGCCCCAGGAGAAGTGCAACATTCCAAGGTGAAAATAATAAAACTGTCTACTAGGCCCTGTTTGATCTGAGAGTTCCCCGGATACATTTATCTTTATACAAAACGTTAATGGCTAACTTCTGCTTCTTGTAATCTGCTTATTCAAGGATGTAGTAGGAGGCTTTATAAGCTGCCTCCTCTAGAAGCTCAGGACTGATCTTCTCTAACCCTGTGTGGTAGAGATTCAGTCACGGCCGTCTAATAAAGGCTCATGATTAATCTCAATTGGCTCCGTGGTCTCAGAATCAGTCACGCCACAACAATCCAAGCCACAAAGTGCCAGCGGTCCATTGACAGGCAGCCTCCCCTGCCCTGCTTGGCTCTGGGGTTGAGCATTCTGTTCAGGCAATAGACCTTGGCTAGTGCAGTGAGCGCATTTCAGGGAAAACAGTTGTGGGCAGACCACTGCTGCCCGTACTAGCTGCAATATCTCTTGAAGGGATCGCAAGGGTCTGTGGGATGCCCCAAACAGCTTGTCTCCCTGTGATCTGTGACTATTGTGGGAACATGCAGACACAGAAATTGCAGAAAACTGAAGCTATTGGCCTGATGGCCCTTGACTCCTTGAGCTCCTGCCCTATCCAATACACAAAGTGCGGGCAGCACATTTATAGGCAGCTGCCACTGCCCTGGGGTGATGCATCCATGCCTGAGGTAGGCAGCAGCTGACCTTGCTACGATTGGACACTTTTTCAGGAGCCACAGAGACAGCGCTGGTATATAAACTGACACTGCAGTAGAAGGGGTAAATTTACTCAATGGATCCAGGAGACTTCCAGGGTCCCTGTACCACCCAACACACATATCGCCCAGATGCTATTCCAGTTTCAGAGACTTACGGGCAATTGACAGACAGTGTCAGGCTTGGAGGAGCACGGGTCCCTCTGCTAAACTGCCCTAGGTCAGGGACGGGTAATAACCAGACCACTGCCTACAGCGTTGTCTCTTCCACTTACCTATAGTCCAGCATAGGCAACAACCATCTGCGGATTGCTTTGTAGTTCCCACTGGGTAGCCCTGAGCAATCAAAAGCAGTGGCTGAGCTTAGGCCATCTAGCCAAGGCTGAGAGACAAAACAAATATTCTTGACACATAGAAATGAACACAGAGAGGCTAATAAAATGAGAAAACAAAGAAACATACTACAAATGAAATAACAGGAGAAAACTCCAGAAAATAAGCTAAATGATATGGAGACAAGCAACCTACCAGAGACAGAGTTCAAAATAATGGTTATAAGGATGCTCAATGAGCTTAGGGGGAGAATGGATGAGCAGAATGAGAACCTCAAAAGAGAGATAGTAAGCATAAAAAAAAAAAGACATAGAAACCATAAAAAAGAACCAGACAGAAATGAAGAATACGATAACTGAAATGAAGAATACACTAGGAGGATTCAACAGTAGATTAGATGAACAGAAGATCGAATCAGCAAACTGGAAGACAAGGTAGCAGAATACATCCAATCAAAACAACAAAAAAAGAATTTAAAAAAATGAGAATAGGTTGAGAACTCTGGGACAACATGAAGCGTTAACAATATCTGGATCATAGCAGTATCCAAAGGAGAAGAAAGCAAGGTATTAAGAATCTATTTGAAGAAATAATGACAGAAAACTTCCCTAACCCAGCAAAGGAATTAGACATACAAGTTCAGTAAGCACAAAGAGTTCCAAATGAGAGGAATGCAAACAAACCTACACCAAGGCACATCATAATTAAAATCCCAAAGATCAAAGACAAAGAGAGAATCTTAAAAGCAACAAGAGAAAGGCAACTAGTTACTTACAAGGGTACCCACATAAGAATGTCTGCTGATTTTTCAATGGAAACTTTGCAAGCCAGAAGGGACTGGCAAGAAATATTCAAAGTTGTGAAAATCAAGAATCTGCAACCACAAATACTCTACCCAGCAAGGCTTTCAATTAAAATGAAAGATGAGAAAAATAGCTTCCCAGACAGGGAAAAGCTTAAAGAATTCATCACCAAGAAGCCAGTGTTACAAGAAATGTTAAAGGGACTTCTGTAAAAAGAAAAGGGGTACAAAAGAAAATAGAAAAACAGATACGAATAATAAAATGGCAGTAACTACATACCTGTCAGTAATCACTTTAAATGTAAATGGATTAAATGCTCCAATCAAAAGACATAGGGTAGCCGAGTAGATAAGAAAACAAGACCCATGCATATGCTCTCTACAAGAGACCCACTTCAGATCAAAGGACAACCACAGACTGAAAGTAAAGAGATGGAAAAAGACATTTCACGCAAATGGAAATTAAAAAAAAAAAAAAAGTCAAAGTAGTGATACTTATGTTACATAAAATAGACTTTAAAATAAAGGATATAATAAGAGACAAAGAAGGGCATTACATAATGATAAAGGGGTTGATAAATCAAGAGGACATAACCCTAGTAAACATATATGCACCCAACATAGGAGCACCTACATACATAAAGCAATTATTGACTGACATAAAAGGAAAGATCAGTAGTAATACACTCACAGTAGGAGACTTTAACACTCCATTGACATCAACAGACAAATCTTCCAGGCAAAGAATCAACAAAGAAACAATGGGCCTAAAAGACACACTAGAACAGATGGATTTAATAGATATTTTCACAGCATTTTACCCCAAAACAGGAAAATATACATTCTTCTCAAGTGCGCATGGAACATTTTCCAGGAGAGGTCACATGTTAGGACATAAAACAAGTCTCAATAAATTTAAGAAGACTGAAATCATGTCAACTGTATTCTCCAATGACAATGGCATGAAACTAGAAATCAAATCAACTACAAGAAAAAAACTGGAAAATAAACAAACATATGGAGGCTAAATAACATGCTACTAAACAATAAATAGGTTATCAATGAGATCAAGGAAGAAATCAAAAGACACCTGGAGACAAATGAAAATGAAAACATGACTCAAAATCTATGGGACACAGTGAAAGCAGTCCAAAGAAGGAAATTCATAGCAATACAGCGCTACCTCAAGAAACAAGAAAAAGCTCAAATAAACAATCTAACCTTACACTTAAAAGAACTAGAAAAAGAACAGCAAACAAAGCTCAAAGTGAATAGAAGAAAGGAAATAGTAAAGATCAGAGGAAATAAACAAAATAAGAGTCTAGAAAAACAATGCAAAAGATTAATGAAACCAAGAGCTGGTTCTTTGAAAGGATAAAAAATATTGACAAATCCTTAACCAGAGTCATCAAGAAAAAAAAAAGAGAAGACTCAAATAAATAAAATCAGAAATAAAAGAAGAGAAATAACCATGGACTCCACAGAAATACAAAGGATCATGAGAAAATACCATGAGCAATTATATGCTAACAAATTGGACAATCTGGAAGAAATAGACACATTCCTAGAAACATACAATCTCCTAAGGCCAAGTCAAGAAGAAACAGAAAATCTGAAACAACTGATTACCACCAATGAAATAGAATCAGTAATCAAAAATCTCCCAAAAAACAAAAGTCCTGGACCAGATGGCTTCATAGGCGAATTTTACCAAACATGAAAAGGATTAACACCTATTCTTCTCAAACCATTACAAAAAATTCAAGAAGAGGGAAGGCTCTCTAATTCCTTTTATGAGGCCACTATTATCTCGATTCCAAAACCAGACAAAGGCATTACAAACAAACAACTATAGGCCAATATCTCTTATGAACATTGCTGCAAAAATCCTCAACAAAATATTAGCAAACCAATTCAGTAATACATTAAAAATATCATACACCATGGTCAAGTTGGATTTATTCCTGGGATGCAAATCAATTAATGTGATACACCACTTTAACAAGTCAAAAGATAAAAATCATATGATCATATCAATAGATGCAGAAAAAGCTTTTGACAAAATCCAGCATCCATTTATGGTAAAAACTCTCAGCAAAGTGGGAACAGAGGGAACATGCCTCAACATAACAAAGACCATATATGACAAACCTACAGCTAACATTATACGCAACTGGAAAAGGCTAAAAGCATCTTCCTTAAGATCAGGAACAAGACAAGGATGCCTACTTTCACCACTCCTCTTCAACATTGTATTGGAAGTGTTAGCCACAACAATAAGACAAGAAAGAGAAATAAAAGGTATCCAAATTGTAAAGGAGGAAGTAAAATTCTCGTTATTTGCCAATGACACAATACTATATAGAAAGAACCCTAAAGATTCCACCAAAAAACTGTTAGAATCAATCAATGAATTCAGTAAAGTAGCAGATTACAAAATAAATATTTAGAAGTTAGTGGCATTTTTATACACCAATGATGAACTTTCAGAAAGAGAAATTAAGAAAACAATCCCATTTACAGTTACACTGAAAACTATAAAATACCTGGGAATCAAATTAACCAAGGAGGTAAAAGACTTGTTTTCAGAAAATTATGTCATTGAAAAAAGAAATTGAAGAAAATACAAATAAATGGAAGCATATATAGTGCTTGTGGGTAGGAAGAATCAACATCATTAAAATGCCATACCACTCAAAGTGATCTATAGATTCAATGCAATCCTTATCAAAATACCAATGGCATTTTTCAGAGAACTAGAACAAATAATCTTAAAATGTATTTGGAACCTAATAGCCACAGCAATCTTAAGAAAGAAGAACGAAGTTGGAGATAATACACTACCTAATATCAAACTATACTACAAGGCTACAGTAATTAAAACAGCATGGTAATGACATAAAAACAGATGCATTAATCAATGGAACAGAATAGAGAGCCCAGAAATAAATTCACACCTATACACTCACTTAATATATGATGAGATTGGTAAAAATATACAATGGGATAAAGATAGTCTCTTCAATAAATGGTGTTGGGAAAATTGGACAGATACGTGCAAAAAAAAAAAAACTGGACCACCTTCTTACACTGTATACAAGAATAGACTCAGAATGGATCAAAGACTTCAATGTAAGACCCAAAACCATATAACTTTTAGAAGTAAACTAGACAGTAAACTCTCTGATACCACTAACAGTAATTTCTTTTTAGATATATCTCCTCTAGCAAGAGAAACAAAAGAAAAAATAAACTAACTAAAAAGTTTTTGTACAGAAAAGGAAACCATCAACCAATTAAAAAGACAAGCGACTGATTAGAAGTTATTAGCTAATGATACATTTGATGAGGTTAATGTCCAAAATATATAAAGAATTCATACAACTCGATGACACACACACAAAAAAAAATCCAATGAAAAAATGAGCAGAAGACATGAACAGATACTTCTCTAAAGAGGAAATACAGATGGCCAATAGCATATGAAAAGATGTTCAAGGTCACTAATCATCAGAGAAATGCAAATTAAAACCACAATGAGGTATCACCTGACGCCTGTCAGAATGGCTATCATCAATAAATCAAAGCACAAGTGTTGTTGAGGATGAGAGAAAAGGGAACCCTCATACATTGTTGGTGGGAATGCAAATTGGTACAGCTGCTATGGAAAACAGTCTGGAAGTTTCTTTAAAAATTAAAAATAAAAATTTGACTCAGCAATTGCACTTCCAGGTATTTATCCAAAGAAAATCTTTAATTCATAAAGATCTATGCACTCCTATATTCATGGCAGCATAATCTACAATAGCCAAGATATGGAAGCAACCTAAATAAGCCCATCGAGAGATGATTGGATAAACAAGTTATGGTTCATCTATATAATGGAATATTATTCAGCCATTAAAAAAATGAAATCTTACCATTTGCAAATGACATAGATGAACCTAGAGATTATTATGCTGAGTGAAATAAGTCAGTGAAAGAGAAATGCCATATGACTTCACTTACATGCAGAAACTAAGGAACGAAAAGAATAAACTGAGCAAAAGCAGACTCGCAAATATAGAGGACAATTAGGTGATAGACAGAGGGGAGGGGGTTGGGGGAGGTGGAAGAATGGGGTGCAGGGTTAAAGAAGTACAAATTAGTAATTGATAGATGGTCACAAGGATAGGGACCACAGTATAAAGAATGTAGTTAGCATTAATGTATTGGCTAGGTGGAGAGCGAGAGGAGAGAAAGAGCAATGAGGGGGATCATTTTATAACCTGTATAAATGTCTAACCAATGTACTGTATACTTGAAACTAATAAAATAAAATTAAAGCAGAATAGATCAGAGATAAGAGTAGCTCACAATAAAATGGTAACTAAACATTTGGTATATGTTTAAAATGCATTTTTTATGATTAAAAATCACATAAATTTCAAGTTAGATTATACTTGTGAGAGTGAATTTAGTTTCAAGATATGATTTCCAAAGTTTCTGCAATTAACGAATTTGCTGTTATTTACTAAGGTGAGAAAGACAGGTAAAAGGACCAAAGTTCACTCTTTGATACTGTCAATTTCATTATGCTAAGCTAAAATCAATGGAGGTGTAGAAACTAGCCTGGAAAGAGAAAAACAAATCATAATTTTATATTAGGTAAGACATAATGTCTGTGGCTACAATGAGAGAGAAAACAATAACTGTTTTGGAGTAAGAATATACAGGACTCCATCATTTACTGTGTGGTTGGTGAGAGAAACATAGGTTCAAGGATGTCTCCCAAATTCCTCCTATAGGTATTTGAGTGGGCAAATAAATTCTCATAGCAAAATGAAGAACACTTCAGGGAAAGATCGACTGGGTTGTAGACTGTCATAAATAGCATGAAGGAATGGCATCATGAGTTTATTTTGGGGAAAAAAATTTCAATTATGGTAATGTCTGTCATTCAATATTCATATTTTTCTTAGCCTATATCTTTAATAGTCAATTTTGTGCAAGTGTGGCATAGAGAAATCGTGCCGCATTGTAGTAATAATATTTTTTACATTATAAATGAACTGCCAGGAATAAATTGTTGAAATTAGCCAAAAATGATTAAGGAAAAACTGTTAGTTCAGTGAAATTTACCGGTATTTGGAGATAATAAGAAGCAATGAAAGAGAAAAGGGACAGAAATTTCCACACATTTATTATAAGGGAAGGGAAGATTTACAATAATCTCTTTACATAATAATAAGTAGCTATTAGGAAGAATGAAACAGCTTTATTTACTGTTATGGGAAAACATATTTAAATATTTCAGAATAAAGTTAATTTGAATGTACAAAACAAATAAGCCTAATCATCCTGTAGAGTGTACCCATGGATTTAGATACGGGATTTTCACTTTACAAAAAAATGTCTATTTTGATACTATAGAATCTTAAAAATTAATAAAATGTATTTATTTCTTCATTAAGTTACAACATTAAGCTGTCACCGAACTCATAATTCTGCAATAAAAAGTGAAAACAAAAACCTCTTATCTGATAAAACTCTGCTAAATTTAATGGATATGAATATTTAAAACTTCTAGCAATTACATTTGATTCTTTAACATCACAATTTTTTTTTCTTCATGCACACATATATAATAGCCACACACAGAGGAATTACAGAGCTTCTGATTTGTATTATTCTGATTTACTCAGCCAGATGTTAATTGGTATTCTTAAATACAGCGCTCTCATATACTTAACAGTAAGTGGCCCTAGTTTTATGTTCCCGAGATTATACTATAATGTTAGACACTGACATTTAGTTATGAAGTACATTTATATGCCATATCCAGTGATAGTTTGGTAACTTTTATATAAAAAGTAAACATTTTTTCAGTTAAAGAAGATATCATGAATACTGCTTGATATCTTTGATTAAAGTACCAACTACATTCATTGATCGAATTTTCATGTATTTGGAGGTATAATGTATAATCATATTTTCTTGACTTTGTAATTGAAATCACACATCTTCCTAATCAAAAAATGATAATCAGAGGGGAAAAAAAATTGTCTTACAACTCTACAGCTAGCCCAATCATGTAAGCCTTTTTATTCAAAAAAAAAAAAAAAAAGGAACTAACTTATATTATATTTTATTCAATTGTCCAAAATCCTTGAATATATCAAAATATTATGATTTACTTCTGAAGTCCAAAATGGGTCTCAAACGTTGCTTGACATATGGAAACACATTTCTCTGAAACCAGCTGCTTACTTGAAAGAAAGAAAACAGTTCCCATGACTTTTACCTGGTTCTTACAAGGATTCACTCTCTTTTAAAGGCCAAATGCCTGCGTGCACCTTGGTTTCTGGTCAATATGTTTTTCTTTTGAAAGTATAAAGGTCAAAAGAGCTACCTGAAATTAGTAGCTCCCTTTGATTCCCAGCCATGATGTGAATATGCGATAACTGAAAAACAAAGACTGCAGGACCTGAACTAATTTTTCTCATTCAAGACCTGCTGTTGAGACAGCATCTGGTCTTTATCATTCCAATACTATATACCCACAGACTTGTCAGGAAATTCACAGTAGCCATAAAATTATAACTAATAGTGAAGCAAAATTTAGTAAACTAATATCTCAGATTTGGATACTTTGAGATGAACAGTTTTAAAGTCTCTTTCTCTTTTAAAGTATCAATTTTTTTTAAATTTCAAAGATTTTGACCAATTCTGAATACTATACATAATATAAATAGAAATTATTTTCTATTTCATTTAAAAAGAAAGATCAACTTAAAGAGAATCTAATATAGTGTGTTTTGAACCCCACCCAACTAGTCAGAATAAATGATCTGGAATGATCAAGAATATACACCAACATTCAGATCATGTTCTAGAAATATATATTTTTTTAACCATTGGCTACTCAATGGTTAAAAGAAGTATGATAAAGGGTCATGTTTTCTCCAGGAAATATGTATCATGCTTCAATAATTTTTGTATTAAGTAATCATGGATTTGTGGTTGTTTAAATAGCTCTATTTTGAGATACTTGAGGCTACTACAAATATAATCTCAACAAAGAAAGGTTTTTTAAACTTTCAGTGTGTTATATCTATTTAAGAGTACTCACTGAATTCTCAAAATAAAATTAAATTAAAAAGTAGGATCAAGCAAAATAGGCTCTTCTAATAGTTTTATATTTCATTTTGTGATATGATTGAAAGGCAAGAAAATGGGCAATCAACATTTTGCAAGGTCTTTTTTTTAGAAATCATAAAAGGAAAGAATGGATTTATCATGCTTTGTTATTTGTTAAAGTACTAAATATCATCTCTAAAACATGCCCAAAATCAATGTTCACCCATCTCATCTGCTGCTATTTTAAATCTGGAAATAAGGTTTGAAATTAAATAGTCGTAGATTCTTTTTGGTGTGGGGGTGGGGGGGTGGCCCTTGGAGAATTTTTTTAAAAATTGTCATTGGTATTTGATTTTAGTGAAGATCTGGTATTTCCATCATCTGTGAAATTATATGCTTTAAATGCAATATTTATTTGATGTTTGTTTGTTTGTTTGAGAAATCTGTCAAGCGACCTTGGTTAAATGAAAGGGAATTTTGACTTAATTATTTATGGCTTAACATAAGAAAACAAAGTACTGTTCAAGGGTGGAACTTTCAAAGAAATCAAAATACATTTCTTAACATGAGAATCATACGGAAATGCAATTCAAATAATTATTTTACTATTTGGCTTATTATATGGATAAACTTTTCCCCCTAAAGATGAATCTATTGATAACAAGCATTTTTAATTGTTCTGGCAAGAAATGGAATTTTACTGAATCAACAATATAATCTGGTTCGAAATACAAACCATATTAAGCAAATAAAACAGGTTTCTTTAGAGAAGACACTCTTAGAAATCTTACTGAAGTGCATTGTAAACCTACCAGATAGACATGCAGTAAAGAAGTTTCCTAAGTTTACATGATCATAGAATAATTTTCTCATCAGGACACACTATTAATATTATGTAGTTCCAATATTTAATGAAGCACATTGTATGTAAGAAACTATCAGTTCAGTGTCTCCTGGACATTCTGCAAACATTCCAGACTCTAAGACCATGTTTAGACTCCTCCCCTCTTTCTTTGATCTACCTATATCTGAACTATATTATAACTTGGCTGGAATTTGCATATAGCCTTAATTTTAAACTCTGTGTTAAAACTGTCCCTTAAAGATCTATAGAAAAGAAATAACAATTTAGTCAGCTTAATGTGTAAAGAGTAAGTTGGAATTCTGCAGTTTGAATTCTTCAAACATTGTGTTCTTTTGATGTAATTTTTTAAATAGAATTTCTTTTCTACGATAATTTTTTACAATTGTTACTAACTTATTTAATATAGTATTTATGAAATCTCAAAACAATAAAACTAAATGATGATATTTTCTCTATTAAGCATAGAAATAGACCTTTTATGAGATAAATAATTATGCAAGAAATGAGAGAAAGCCATAGAAAAATTGTCATAAAATGTAAATCTCAGAATATATCTTTTAGATTATCCAAACTTGCTCCTTTATTTTACAAATGAGTTGTATAAATGCGGTCTGGAAAGATTAAAATAAAATAAAATTTAAAAGTACCCTAACGACATAGAAACATGTTTATTTTACTACAGGTAAAATGTGTGTTAGGTATTTTTGAAATAATCATTATTAGTGGTTTTTAGTTACTAGAGTTACTATAATCTGAAGTTGAATTTAGGACTAATATTAACTTAATAATACCATTATTTATATGATGTAGGTAAATAAGGACAGAACTGATGAAGATGCATTTTTACTATGGCATAATGTCTTTTCACTCTTACAAAATAATATTTTTGTGGAACTATAGTTATCTACCTTTCACAAAATTTCACAGCCATATGAGAAATTTAAAAGGCTTGTACATATTCTTGACAAGGTAGCAATTTAGTATCACAGATCTTTAAAGGCAGAGAATTGAATAGGAGAAGAAATGAGAAGGTGTAAGAGTCATAATGTAGGAGAATTTGACTCACCATGAAGCAGATTCACTGTACTGAAAGGATGAGGGCCTAAGCAAATCCTTCCCAGCATATGCTGACATGATGACATGCCTTATTTCATGCTCCATTGACAAAGAATGCAGGAGTTCAGCTTTAATGTTCATTGTCACTTTCCTCTCTCCTGCTGATATTAGAGCCTTCATCATTGTGTGTAAATGCACTGCAGCATGCAAAGTAATATTCTGTGAGTCGTATTTTCCTGTCATTATTTGGCCTCTAAAATGGGTGCATGGTATTGCTATATGAATTCACCTCTGTAGTCCACACTTCAAAAAATGGTTGTACATGGCCAGCAAAAATGTGCAAATGAAGTTCTAAATATAAACGACATAGATCAGCAAAGTATTGTCAACATTAATTAATAGTTTTTGTGATGAGAAGCATAGCATAAAGAATGGGGTCAAAAACAGGGGTGGAAATGCAAGCCCTATGGTTCACTAGTGGTTTTACTTTTAGAGAGCAGTGTTACTTTCCTCAGATTTATCATCTCTAAGTTACAAATAGAAATGCTTCCCCTAAAGAGTTATTATGAAGATTAGTAATAATGAATGTAAAGGCTTTTATAATATCTTTTGGTAGTTATGACTAAAGAGGTTCAGGTTGATCAGTTAGGGTTCAGTGAGAGAGACAGAACTAATATGAGTAGTAAATGGGTTCACTAAAGCGATTAGACCTTGACAGTTGTAGAAACTGATGAAGAAGTCTATGCATTGAGCTGCTTATCTATTTGTTTGGTCAGTCCCATGCGCCAGGAGACACATCCACTATTTGTTTTGGCTTTTTAGACTTTTGTGTGGTTGGGGGGTGGGTATTTTGAATCTATTCATTTACTGAGTCATTTTATTCAATTAAAAGTATTTATTGGTCACCAAATTAAAGGGCTGGCCAATCAGACTATTTGGTCTGACACAAAGTTAAGTTCTATTTGGCCTCTGTCACTCAAATAATTTCTCAATTTTATTTTATTTTATTATTCTATTTATTGACATTCAATATTGATTTTATACTTTAATATTTACAATTGACATGAAATTGCCTTACAAGTCTCTGAATTTCTAGACCCTCTTTTTATTGGAAGATGGTTTTCCATGGAATGTCCCTTTTTCATCTCTCACAAATGAGACGCTAATTGCCCTTTATTTCTTATTTTCTCAAGGATGTTTATACAACAGCCTTGGAAAACAGCGACCTCTCTCCAGAACAGAACACTCTCTGAGGTAATGAAGATAAAGTCTCCTAGAGAGCAAAAAACAAGTATGTTTACTATCTACCATAAAATACTTGTGCTTCCCAAGCTGAGTTCCTCTCCTACAATGCAACTCATTGCATGTGCAGATGCCAACTGGCCCTCTCCCCAGCACCCTGTGAGAAACAGGGCTCAATACAGTACCACAATCTGTTGACACTCTGGCTGCTATCATTTCTATAACTTTGCCTCTGACTCAGAAGTCTCATGTCTTCTATCAATATTTCCCCCATGAAATTGTAACAGGCTAACTAGCTTGCAAGTAGTATATAATCTCAGACACTGTGATTTCTTAATATTTTCCTGTTATATCTACTTGCAAGTTGGCAATTTTTTTTAATGAGCTTATCTCTTTTAAGCACCCTCTGGCCAGATGCAGCCAATGAAAACAAAGTACTCTATTAATACTGTTTTTCAATATCTTGGCCTGAAGTTTTTCCAGGAGTACATTACCGCCTTCTAAGTTGTTACTTTTTATCAAATGATTTACAATGGATTATGCACTTTCTGTCATCTAATTAGTTCCTCACCACACTCCCTTTGGTACCTAAAGCAATGTCACACTTTATTTTTTTGTTGTTGTTACATCAGAAATCCATCTCCAGTTCCACCATCCATTTTACTATTCCATTCCCAATTCACCATCCATTTTGCATCTTCCAGAAAATCTTTAAAATTTAAATTATCTCACTCTTTATTATTGTCTATATATACCCTAGTTAAAATGTCATTTTAGGGGAGTATAAAAAAGGGATCGATGATGAATACCTACATTTTTTATAAAGCTTTGTCTTGGTTCTTCGGTCGTATTAAAACTTCTCTCTTCTTTCTGTAACAGAAAATATAGGTCCTAATCCCATTCGTAACCATTACTGGCTATGTAAGCTTTTCTCTGTTTCCTTACTCATAAAATGGAGATAAAACTTGAATTATAAACTTGAATCTCAGAGTTGATGTGAGAACTGGGTGACTTCATACAGTACTTAAATAAGAGCTGACACTCAGAGTTAGCACTAAGTGTTAATGCATATGAAAATTTTCATAAAATAGATATCGTCTATATTTTTTTTCTTATCACCAATAATTCCAACTTAACACCTACATTTTCTCTTCTGTGATTTTTATATTATAAAATTCTTTCCTCTTGACCCTTTAGTATAACCTGTTTCATTGTCTATCTGCAGAATCAGAAATCTGGTAGGGTGTAATTTATTCAGGCTCATATTATTCTGGCTAAAATTGAAGAGAATGTTTGCTATTAGATAGTAATGATTAAAATTAAAATGTAAAATAAAGAAGAGCATAATCAATGACTTTATTGAGTTATTTTATTTATTCAGAATTCTCACTTGTGTTGTAAACTTCATGGACTTCTCATTCTCTTGACTTTGTAACTCTTTTGACAATTTCAGGTGCATGTTTTAAGAAGGCAATAACCACATCTATTTATTTAGTCCCGTTCTTTCTTCTGAAGATTGATTCAACACTATTTTTATTTAGAATGGCATTGTTATCCACAGTACGGTAAATGTATCACTTTTAAATGAATGAAGCCAATATCCATAGTATCAATATGTATATTTTTGAACAGTTTTATTTATTCTTCATCCATTTAATAAATACTATTGTGCATATATATGTACCAGACTTCACTCTAGATATAATTTAAAAAAAATCAATGGCAAACAGCTCTTAAAAATAAATTCTAATTAAAATAAAATAATAATCATTGTCTTCAGAAAGATTTTCATCTCTGAGTTGCATAAGTGGAAGTGGACTCTCATCCTGGACTCTCGTCATCTCACCATCTCAATTAATCACTTTCCAAAAGAAGGGGAGAAATTTTTCATTTTTTTCTTCCTTGTCAGTAAACATATATAAGACTTCATTATGTTTTGTATGGCCTCATTTCAGACTTTCTACTTTTGCTCTTCATCCACGGTTCATGCTTTCATTCAGGGTGTAGTGTAGAATAAATACCACCAATGCTCTTCCTTAGAGCTTAGAGCCAACATGCACATCATCATGTAGGAAGTACTAACTTTCTAGCTTTATCTTTAAGCTTTCATTTCCACCAACCAAAGTCAAATTGTGTTCCCCAGACTAGGGATAGTGGATTGGACTCATACAAACTCATGATCACACTATGTATGAACATACTTTGACATGTCTGTAGAATGAATTTCTCTTCCTTGCCTACAGTAGTTCAAGAGTCTCAAAATCAGGACCATGTCTCTTCTATGTTCATTTTGTTTGATCGATTTCTATATTCTCTATACCTAGAGTGAAGTTCTAACACCCATACACTAACTCATATTCAGTGATGACCATGATAGTAGTGTTCCAAATGTCCTCAGAAAGTACTTGAATTTCCTGAAGTTATTCTCTTGCTAAATTCAGATTAATAAATATAAAGTGATTTTAAATAGTTTTTTGTTTATGTATTGAAATCACAGTCTAGTTGATATTAATATCATGAAATTCTATATAATTTTGTGCTTATCAATCCAAGTTACTGAATTTAATCAGATAATTTATGTCAATATTAATGATTTATACACAACAAATAATAAATACATTTGTTTGAAATTGTCGTATCATTTAATATATTTTGCAATTGTTGCATTTGATGAAATCAAATTGTTCAAAACATTTTCTATACTTTCAAACATTTGAAACTATATTGACAAACAATTTTTACTTTATATAAGTTTGAATTCTTTCAAAATTGTTATCACTTACTGTCTAAATACATTGGCAATCTATGCTGGAAGAGAAGTTGTTTTTTTTTTTTTTCAAGAATGTATAATGGTTGTTGCTAGAAGAGTAACCTAAAGAGTTATACTCAATTTTTAATAAATATTTATAATTTTAATAATACATTTACTGAAGTTTCGCAAATATTTCTTTCTCCAAATATTATTTTATATTTATTATGTTTCAGAAGTTAACAGCATTAATTCTGGAGGGACCATCACAGTGTTCTAGTGACAATATTATAGAAACTTAAGAAAATTGGAGATAAATCTATGGTTATTATTTATATAGCAAAATAGTAAGAAACATCAAAAAAAGTTGATTTTACTCAGCTCTTTTTAAAAAATTCCCTTATACATTTTTGTGAATATTCAGTGATTACTTTGTGCTTGCTTTTTTTGGAAAGGATATTTTTAACTTTATTTTGTGATAAACAATGCAACATTAAATCAATATAAATATTCTAGGGAAAAATTACACTTTAAGATGAAATCTAAAATCTAAATAATATACACATAACAGACTGTATCTTTTTCAGTGACTGCACATTTTGAACTGTAATCTGCTTTTTTTCAAGTTCGCAAATTACATACAGAAACTCAAACTCAATATTTGATTCACATATCTGACATCCATAAAGCAACAAAAATCACAGTATTTATGTGTCTGTATTTCTAATACAACTTATTTCTTAAAATAATTTTGCTTAATTTTTACATGAAAAAAAAGCTTTTTGGAGGATCCATAACTATGGCACCTGCATGCATCACTTTTACATTGTGTGGATGTAGGTCTGACTACACTCAGCAAACAGATGGCTAACCCTTCGAATGACATTAGTCATGTTAAACAAAATGGCTTTCTGGCGATAATAAAATAGCACCTGCTCTGGTATTGTTCTTCTAAGGGCAGAGGAAATTCGGAATTTGGTAAGACGGCCAACTGTAGTATCAAACTTATGTTTGCTGACTGCCTTATAAGAAAGTGAATTGCTAGTCGATTTGCTAGTACATTTTGGTAAACCTTAGGGAACAATTTTTTTTCCAAATGCACTAAAAGTCTAATCTGAACCCATTACTACTAATTTTTTTTTTATCCTTATATACTTGCTACTAATTTCCCAATCTTATTTCAAATATCTTATAATATTTCATACTTGTACTAGATGATTATTTTTTGAATCAAAGTTTCTCCTTGAGAAAATACCCTTCAGATTAAATTATTTTTCCTGTTTCTTATATAACTGCATTTCTGATGAGTCATTTCAATATACAACAACTTTTCCCAATGAAATGTAAACCTGTTTACTCAAGATCCATTACTAGTTGTCAGTGAAATACAATTAGTCTCCCCAAAGGTTTTACTTCTCTAGACTAATTGATGCTTATTCTTTTAGCATATTTTCAGTTAACTTTTTCAAATAATTTATACGTTGCAAGTCTGTTCCCTGGCTATTCTGCCAGTCCTATTACTCAGACATACGACTGCACCATATTAGCCGCACCATCATGACCAATAATACAGCTAAAGGAAGACTTGTCCCTATAGATTTTTGAATCTACCACTGTCACCAAAGGCTAAGTATATTGACATTGTATTTGATGCACTTGCCTACTTCAGAAAACTAAACACCATCAATAATTAACATAGAGAGATTGTATTTTTGCTATACTTTGTTAGTAATTAAAAGTTTATTTCATGGGGTCTCTTCCAGATTGGGGGAAAAAAAATCCATTGAGTTTAGAAAATATTTGATTATGTGCATATTTATAGTTTTAGACCTAAACTTCATAATGACATTTTAAACCATATTTTGATGTTTTACATACATAAGTGAAATTATAGAATGAGAAACAAACTTTCAGTGTACTAAAAGTTACAAAAATTACTCACTTTAATACCAATTGTACAAATCTTTAAACTTAATGTCTAAAATAAATAAGCCAAATCCTTAAATGCATGTATCTGTCTGCCCTGGATGAAATATATAGTATGTTGCTTTCACATTCTTAAAACCTGAGAAAGTGGAGGATGAGTCATTCACAATCCAGCCAGGGAGGTGGTTGGCTTATTTGTGTTTGAGTGACAAACTGGGAAAATGTTGAATGTCTCTCAAAGTTCTATTGAAGTTCTTTATCTCTTTCTCTTCAAAAAATTGACCTTTCAGTGTCATTTATATGCAGTACATAAAATAATTTTCAATCTAGTTTAAAGGCAATTTCCTAAAAAAATTAACTTTCACTTTAATTATAAAAAATTATAATAGTTGTAGAAGAGTTATAAATAATATAAAATTTGATACACAAGAGTTGGGATAGTGGGAAGGATAGCATCTGCTATTGGCAAAGAGTTAAGAGTTTACATGAATGCTTTGTGTTTTTAATAAAAAAAAAACCAATGGCTATAAAAATTAATTATATTGCAATATATAAATGTACCAAATCAACACATTATACACCTTAAACTTGGACAATGTTATGCCAATTGTATTTCAATGATAAAAAGAAATAAGGAAGGAATGAGTACCATGTTAACAGATTCTATGAGATTCTATAAGAATCTTAAATTAGATAAATTAGGAATTTATTTTGCCATCATCCAAATGTAATCTTTCTAGATAAGTGAGATTCTCTAGCCCTGGCTCCAGCTCCATATAAAGAGAATAAATATAAATATACATCTCTTTGACGGTAACAAAGTTTTACTGTTAACAAGATGGTTATGGCCTCAAAAAGAAACCACTGTAGTTTGTAATTGATTGCATCAGTCTTAAGACCAATTTGGCTAATTTATGCGATGTTATGCTCCAAGGAATAACATAAATTTTTTGGAATTTTCTTACCACATTTCTCTGTTTTAGAGCAGTGTTTTCTGAGAAAAATTTTGACCCACCCTAGAGATTTTTTTTTAGACACATCTCTGTGTTGTAGCATTTTATTTAACTCTGCCCTGGTTAGAGATTTTAGTTTCCATTAAGATTCACCAGTGCAACCTTCTCCTAGACTGATTATCAAGACACATAGATCTACCTTTAATTTCTTATGCTGAAGGTAATTTAATCTATTCTTACCTCAAGAATGTCAAGCATTGTCAGAGGGGGAGGGGGAATGAGATCATCTTGAAAATACTTGGCATGAGATTCTTCAAAAAGTTTATTTCAAAGGAGTAAGCTGTTTTTCTTTAGAATGTACTCTTTGCAAATTTAAGTCTAATACCATGGTAACCAGACAAGCATCTATATATTGTTCTCAACAACTTGTTTCTAATTTTTTACTGTTTGGAAAGATTTCAATCCATTTCCACACTCAGGGGAGATTGTGTTACTCATTAATATCTACGTTGCCAAGTATTTTTTGTTGTTGTTTTCTGGAAAGTAGCAGTTTTCTTAAATTAATTTTGACCTTCATCTTCCCTCAGAGAGACCACGCCTACTAATAAGTAAAACATTTGACCTTTTATATATATCAGAATTTGCACTCTTCAAGTCTTTAAACTCAAGTGCCTAGAATATTCCAAGTTGGGTTGATTTGTTCTTTCTTTTTTTTTTTAACTATTAGTTTACTTTATGTGTCAAATATTATCAGATATGAGACTACCAAAAATAATCTTTATCAGATGGATATTAGCCATTTGTCTTTAGCTATAGTCTTGTTCAAGACTGCATTTTTACCTTTTCACAGAATTGTGGGAGCAAAACTTTTAGAAATGGTATAAAATACTTTCCCGAAATCCAAATATGTGACAAATGCTGTATTTCTTTCCTCTATCACTAATTTTGGGATTGTATTTAAATCTGTCACATAAATCTGTAGTGATTGATTATTTAAACCTCATGCTATTAATTATTCCTTTATGTTTTTAATATTTATAACATTTATTTTAATATAAGCATGTCTTATTAAGAGGAAATTAACAAAAATATATTTTATATTATTGCTTTCCTTAATCTTTCTATTTATAATTCTTTAGCCTTGTATTATTTTATTGAGTCTTCATTTTTCAGAAAAGGATTCAAAAGTTAACTGTCTATGATACCTAGTTCACTAAAGTATTAGCCCATTTGCTTAAAACCCAGAATATTTAATGTTCTTAAATGATTTAAAATTCAATTTTAATATTTCTGTCCCTATTAGAGTAAGAATTTTACCAGGACAGAAAATTTGGCATTAGCCTTCATTCCTTACTTTCCTACATATCCCACATATATATTGATTGCCCTTTTAAAAGGTGTCTCTACTCTGTTCAGCTTTCTATATTTCGGCTGCTACTAGGCAAATCATCAGCAGCTTTTTCTTCAACTACAGCAATTGTCCCTGAATTGGTACCTCTTTTCTTGCTATTTCATTCCAATTAATTTTCTGCATAAATTTTAGAATGCTTAAACAATGAGAAAACAAACAGGAAGGCACAAATAGAATCAGGTCAATTGCCTACTATGAGTGTTTTCATGACATCCCTTTGCTTTTAAAAGTCTACATTATCTACCTTTGAACATGCTTTATCCCTCTGCTCACATCCATAGTCACTGCATTCCAGTTCTGCTTCAAAGTGATAATCATTGCATGTGCTTGATTTTTAATATTTTTCACTTTTAAATTTACATGAGATTTGGGGTCTCGGCACCTTGACAGGTGATATACCATTGTGGTTATGGTCTGGCACTGGAGTCAAGCCACCTACAGCTCAACTTAACTTTTCATTACCAGGGCAGCCTCAAACAGTTCACTACATCTCTGTATTGCATGTTCTTCACTTATAAAATAGGGCTAATAATATTACTTACCTTAAAAAGCCACAAGGAATAAATAAGTTAATATATGTAAAGCACTTATAGAAATGTGTAATGTATTTTAAGCACTTAATGAAGTTTTATTTAGCACTTATTAGAGTTATTTCAATCCAATGTTCTCAATGATTTCACTAGTAACTCCTAAAATAATAGCAATTATATAAGTATAGCTATCTCTTCAATGACTCTTGCTTAGTTTGCTCCCTTTAATTAGATTCTTTCTGTTGGTCTCTAACACCAAACTCTTATTTTTTTTTAATCACGTTAAAATCTTAACTACATATGCACTTTCTATTTATATGTGTATAATCTATACAGCCCACTAAACTTTAAGGTCCAGGCAAATAAATACTATGTCTGTTTTGTTTACCACTGTGTAACTAGCACCTGAAACTCTAAAAAAATGGAAACCAATAAGCAAGACCAGTAAATATTGAATGAATACTACTGATAGAATTGAATTTCTTTAAGCAACTGAGTGGGGCTAGCCTCTAAGATTAGAGTGTGAACACCCCAATAGGAGAGAAATAGCAATTTATGAGCCAAACAGAAATGCCGAAAGAAGACAATTCAGCAGGCTGCTCTTAGCAATACTTGAACTTTCAGACAAGATAGCAACAGGCAGATTCAATGAAAGGATCCAACTGGAACATGGATTGATGAGTGGAGATAACGTGGTAGGTATCTGTCAGTAGACAGGAGGCAAAATCCAGGCAATCTGTAAGGGGAGGGCATCTGCCAATAATTAGGGTAAATATCTAATCATTTGAACTGTTCTGTTCTGCATCAGGTAAAGTAATAACAACAGGGAATGAAACTTAGGGAAACTAGGTAAGAATTAGTATACCAGGTAGAGATTTTGTCATAAAAAGTGAAATAACAGCTCAAAGCCTAAATATATTGTGATGATAGCATAATGCTGACCAACACAATTAAAAGCGCTATGTTTCCTTAAGTAGTAATTGGTATTTTTTTTTTTTTTTTACCTTTAATTTTCTTATGTCCTCACAGAGGGATATTTATTTAGAGATAGTTTTGGGTTTTTTTGTTTTTTCTTTCTTTCTTTCTTTTTTTTTTTTTTGTATAAACTATACTAGGCACACTGAAAAGCAGATTAGACAAACTTTCTAAAATGAAGTTACATTTAATGTGTATTTTACTTGATGATTTCATTATGCCTCGCTTTGTCTTTGATTTTCTCACTTCACTTAAATTGTTGTAGCAATTTTTCTTTGCTCTGCATCCTCTGCCAAACAGCTGATCTTACTTGAATTAAAAATGCAGCTGTCTTCATCAATTTTTCATGGAATATATGGGTTTAAAAAATAAATTTCTAAGTACAAAAACTCATGACATTATTCAGCTTATGAGCTAAATCCAGATCTGTTTGTCATGATGTAGCTGTTTCCATTCCTATGCAAATTATGCTTTGTTCTTAGTATTGACATTTTCTTCCATTTCACAGTTGGCAGAATTAAAACATAGACTAAAACTTTACAAGTAAACTTCCATTATATTAATGCAAAAGCTCAAATTATCTTAATTATAACTATTAATATAATTAATCTACAAACAAATGATAATGCCATTGTTAGTTTATTTGACATGTTGATCATTTCAATTTACATATCTTTTTTAGGATTCTCTGTTTTCACATCTCTAAAATGTTACAAAGTTTATGCAGAAATATCCAAATGCTTCTGTGAATTAATCACAATATCATAAAGAATGAAATATAAAATTTAAAATAAACTAATATTGACATTTATTTTTTTCATACGTTTGAAAATTATTTCAGAAGCCGGAATACCTATTTTGTACTGTAATTAAAATTACATGTTTATTATTCTTTTTATATTGCAATCATATGCACAGTTAAGGAAGAATGAAGTTATTTTCTAGATTCAGGTCTGTGGTATTTGGTATGAGTGAAAAGTAGCTGTCAAAATAATGTACATCTAAATAAAAAATAATAATTATAATCATACATTCCCAACTTGCCAACAGTACTGGATTTGTGAAGAAATATATGCCTTAAGCATGTTCTTATTTTTAAGCTTTTGAACAAATCATTATGCCGTTTTACTGAGATCACAGCTCTCTCATCTCTGAATGTTCTCAATCATATTATTAATTCATATTAAATTAGTATTAACCTTGTCTCTACTACATACAACTTTATAAGAATGATATTCTTATCTGTCAACTAATTGCAACAAATAACTTCATTGCAGTGGCATAATTAATAGACCATAATATTTAAGAAGGTGACATTTCTCACTTTTTTAGAACTTTCAACTTGAAATGTGATTTTTTAAAAATCAGTTGCTGATTTTAATCTGGAGTAGTATCTAGTTGGCAGTTAACTGAAACAGCTTTCTTTCCTTTAACAGCAATCAAATAAAAAAGGACTAATTACCCCTTTTTATAGGTGCAATTGAAACCTAAACTCTAGAGACAGAGTAGTAAACCACTATTATAGTCTACTTCACCATCTGTACCTTAAAATTATAGTTACCAAATCAACAAACAAAAGACCGAATCATGCTAAGTATATTATTCCAAGTTTTGAAATGGTTTATTAACATTCTCTGTTGATTCTGTATATTTAAAACAAATATTCATCTAGAAAATAACCAGATTTTCAATTCATATGTGGTTTTAGATAATTAGAACTTTTAAAAATAAATATTAAACAAGTCATTTATCTGTTAAAGAGTCATTTAAAAAGCTTTATCTTTCAGCACCTTTTCTAAAACATTTAATTTAGCTAGATAACAGAAGTTGCCTGTTCTAAAATTTGACCACAGAGTGTTTCTTGAAGTAATTACAATGCAGTACCCTCTTTAAAATGGAAACCAAACACAATGGTCAACAATGCATTTATGTCTTAAGACACTCTCACTCTCTTCAAGCAAGACAGTTTTAACTATATCCATGAACATAAGAATTAATCTTAGGAAATTAATTTTTACATAAAACAAATATAGCAGCCTTAGACTTAGGAAAAAAGAACATATGGTTGTATTCTTTGTTTATGTTTAAACCCAACATAAAAGTTAATGTATCCATATATAGTATATATTTTAAAAATAAGGCAAATTCTAAAATACAATGTGCTGTTTAATGATTACAGGTATTACACATAAAATCACAGTTAATCTGAAGACCCACAGAATTTTAAATCCCAACTTTTGAATAAATGGAGTTGAGTTAAAAATACAGGTTTTGTGGGGTTTTTTTGTTCAACTTAATTTAAGTCAGGAGCGTCTAAAATAAGATTAGGCATAAGGATAGGTTTTGTAAGACTATACAAATATCTTAAACAACTGACTTTAAATTTCAAATCAATGTGATATGCTTCTCAAAACTTTAATAAGAACACTTTTTATAGTCTGAAACTACATTTTTCCAAATCCTGTTCATAATTTTGAAAATTACCATAAATTAACCTAAAAAATTAACCATGCTACAAAATTCACAGGATTCCCTTCTCTACACTCTCAAATACAAAATCATATTTTTATTATTCACTGGAAATAGACTGACTTATATTTCACTGATATAAAATTAGATACAATGCATTATTGGAAGTCATAATATCATTTTGCTATGCATGTTAAAAAATTGCCATGTTATATGTGTGCTATATTCTTGCTAGGAGAATAAATGTACATTCTTCCTCCAAATTGTACCATTCTGCCAACAAAGAGAAAGGCCAGAATACTTGTTAGAGTGTATCCAGTTGCTGACGACTTGATTTAGATTACGTGGGCCACCTATCTGACCAGGTTTTCGATTAGGGATTGATTTTCTCTTCTCACTGAGAATAAAATAAAAATCCTGCTGTTTCTGCCATCCTACTAGTTACAAGAGATAGGAAGTGATGGAATGTTCAGAAGAGGCAGGAATTAGAAAAGAAAAAAGAAGAAAGGAACAGTAGGAAGAGTAAGAGGAGATGTAAACCTGGCCTAGTATGTAGACAATATTGACCAAATCACATTATGGACTGGACATTGCACAATATCTGAGTCAATCTGAGAACACATTTCCCTAGAATAGAAATAAAATGTTTAAGAAACATTGTGAAAAGAACATGTACATATTTGCCATCTGGTTAGTTCTTTATTTGGTTTGTTGGTTAGTTGCCTAATAGATTGGTTTACTGATTAAAAAGCCCTTGGAAATATGCCATCTCATGAGTGGGTGAGATGGCTTGGCTTCCAGTATATTTGAATGTCTTCAGATATGATTTTATTTGCCTAGTGATCTCTGGAGCATTTTATACTGAGCTCTTAAAAATAAAATCCATTATTTAACTTACTTTTTACAGGTCATATTTTAATATTTGAGGAAAATACAAAAGGTAGTCTTAAGGATAGTGATGCCACCAAGATGATGACACAGGTCGTTTTTAACTTTGCTCTCCCTCACAAAAACAACTAACGACTTTTCATGGACAAGACACCACTAGAAAATTTTAGAACACAGAGGTGAGGCTGACTATCTCTCTGCACACAAAGACCAAACCAGACCTCATTAGGATGATGGATGTCAACTGAATTTATTGTAATTATTTCATAGTATAGGTAAGTCAAGTCATTATGCCATACACCTGAAACTTATATAGTGCTATATGTCAACTATATCTCAATAAAACTAGAGAAAAGAGAAGCTAGTCTATTTAAATATAGATAGTTACCTCATTCATCAGAATACTGAGGTTAGTCCTCATCATGTAACATATAAAGACATGTAAATATCTATTCAGGCACTCTCAGGAAGACTTGATTTGAGGTCCTACCATCTATTTTCTTCTGGATATAAACTTTTCAATAATTTAAACATTTCCATTAAAAAACTTTAATGCTAAATTACATATATAAATATAATTTGGGAGATGGATTAACAACTTTAAATTCTTTCCTCTGCTAGAGCCACCTTGCAACTCATCCTACTATGGTTTTTACTTGATTACTCAAAAATCAATGTTAGGGAGTGATTTTTACACTTTTAGCATATTGTTTAAAAGACAGTATTTTATTTTCTAACCATGTATACACAAATTACAATAAAAAGATAACACGGATTTCTGGTCAAGATAGCAGAGTAAGTAAATGCCGTATTTGCCTCCCCTCACAACCACATCAAAATTACAACTAAACTGCAGGAAAACCATCATTGAAAATCATCTGAAGTCTAGATGAACAGAAGTCCTACAACTAAGAATATACAGAAGAAGCCACCTCAAGACAGGTAGGAGGGGCAGAGAAACAGAACAAGCTGGTTCCACACTCACATGTGGTGGTTAAAAATCAGGAGAGATATCTCCATTGGCTTCAGAGGTCCCCCTGAAAGAGCGAGGGGTCCCAGCCCCACACCAGGCTCCCCATCCCAGGGTTCCAGTTCCAGTTAGAGAAGTCCCCACAAAATCTGGATTTGAAAAACAGCAAGATTGTGGCTGAATGAGACTGAGACCAGCAGAAGTCCCAAGTATTGCTCTTAAAAGGCCAATGTAGACTCACTGACAACTTCACTTGCTATGAGCACTTTTGAGCACTTGGGCAGCAGCTCAAAAGGTACCAGAGACATATGGGGAGGAACAAAATTGTTTGGCTTCAGGGCTGAAGAGGCAGCTTTCTCCCAGGCGGAAGTGCTGGTGGAGGCCATTTTCTTTGTTAGGCCCTCCCATCACCCAGAGTGCAAACACATGCAGCCACTATATCTGAGTCTCCATCAACCTGGCAAACATCATTTGTCCCAGCCTAATGATTCCCTGAAATCCTGCCTCATGCAATTTGCGGGCCCAACCAAGCCGCTTTCAGTGGCTTTTCCATACAAATGGCCTATCTTGGCTCACACTGTGTACTTTCCTAAAAATCCCTCAAAAGTTCACAAAACTCAAACAAGTAGCATTTGGCCTTGGGGTGCCTCATAGCCCTTGCTAAGCAGCCCTAAGCCTGGCACTAGCAGCAGCCAGCTTCAGTTCACAACCTGGCCTTTCAAGGAACCCCCAAACCCATCATAGATTGCTTAGTGACTTATGGCAGGTGACCCAGGCAAGGCACAGGCTGCAGCCAAACTCGTAGGTCCCAAGAGTCCCCAGGGTTGTCATGCCTGATAGCCCCACTTAAGATTGATCCAAAGCACCTCTGAGGGCTTCTTCTGAGGATGACACACCCAAAGGGAGACTGGGCGGACACCAGAACCCTGCTAAAAGTAAATTCTGCTCTGTAGGTCAGCTCCTCCACTGCAGTCACTGGCCAGTTCTCACAATCAATAAGCCTGAGGGTCAATCCCTTCCATTATTGTTCAAAAAGCAACCAAGTCTCAACTACAATAAGAGGGCTCCCAAAATCTATACAAGGGACATACCTGGAACACCCAGCTCCAGTGAACAGTGGGCCCCACAGGACACCTACTATATAAGGCCACTTTACTAAGACCAGGAGACTTAAGAACCCTACCTAATACATAGAAATATACACAAGGAGGCAGCCAAAATAGGAAGACAAAGAAAATGCCTCAAATGAAAGAACAAAACAAAGGTCTAGAAAAAGAACTAAACTAAATGGAAACAAGCAATCTACCAGATGCAGAATTCAAAACACTGGTTATAAGGATGCTCAATAAACTTAGAGAAAGAGTGGATAAATTCAGAACTTTAACAAAGAGGTTAAAAAACATAAAAATAGAGATAAAAAACATAAAAAAGAATCAGTCAGAAATAGAAATACAATAACGGAAATACCTTTGGAAGTATCAACAATAGATTAGATGAAGCAGAGAATAGAATCAGTGATTTAGAAGATAAAGTAGCAGAAAACACCCAATCAGAACAGCAACGAGAAAAAAGAATTCAAAAAATGAAACTTGTTTAAGGGGCCTCTGGGAAAATATCAAGCATACATCATAAGAATACCAGAAGGAGAAGAGAGAGAGCAAGGAATTAAAAGCTTATTTGAAGAAATAATGATAGAAAACTTCCCTAATCTGGTGAAGGAAATAGACATACAAGCCCAGCAAGTGCAAGATGAACGCAAAGAGGCTGACGCAAAGACACATCATAATTAAAATGTCAAAGGTTAAAAACAACAAGAGAATCTTAAAAGCAGTAAGAGAAAAGCAGATAGTTACCTACAAGGGAGCTTCCATAAAATTGTCAGCTTGTCAGCTAATTTTTCAACAGAAAATTTGCAGGCCAGGAGGAATTGTCAGGAAATATTCAAAGTGGTAAAAAGTAAAGACTTAAACCAAGATTACTCTACCCAGCACAGTCATCTTTTAGGACTGAAGGACAGAGAAAGATCTTCCCAGACAAGAAAAAGCTAAAGGAGTTCATCAACAACAAACCAGTATTACAAGAAATGTTAGAGGGATTTCTTTAAGAAGATAAAAGATAAAAGATTTTAAAAAATGAATAGTAAAATGACAATAATACATATCTATCAATAATTACTTTAAATATAAATGGATTAAGTGCTCCAATCAAAAGATAGGGTAACTAAATGGATAAAAAAAGCAAAATTCTTACATATGCTTCCTACAAGAGACTCACTTCAGAACAAAAGACACACATAGACTAAAAGTAAAGGAATGGAAAAAGTTAGTTCATGAAAACGAAAATAAAAAAAAAAGCTTGGGTCGTAATACTAATACCAGATGAAATAGATTTTAAAACAAAGGCTATATAACAAGAGAGAAAGAAGGACCGAGTTATCCCACTTGTGGGTATTTATCAGAAGAAACGCAAAACACTACTGCAAGAGACATGTGAATCCACATGTTCGTTACAACATTTTTTACAATAGCCAAGATATGGTGGCAACCTGGGTGTCCAACAATGGATGAATGGATAAAGAAGAGGTGGTACATATATACAATGGAATATTACTCAGCAATAAAAAAAAAAAAAAAATGAGTGAATTCTTGCCATGTGCAACACTATGGATGTGTATTGGCTGGAAATTACTCCTTGATTGGAAATTACTGTTTGAGATTTATTACTTGTAGGAAATTACTGTTTGGCCATAGCCATGGAAATATAGGCTATTAATTATGGGAACATAACATTCTAATAACATTCTAATAACAATGCTTCTGTACTGCCCACTTGCATATCCGACCTATGGGTCACAGGTAGTGAATAGAAGAAAAATAGACCTTTGTGTTCAGACAGAATGAGGAATGGGGTTCAGGACTTAAAAACCTTGTACCTCTGCATTTCAGGGCTGCTTAATTTGGGGTATGCATACCCCTGGCAGACCCAGCTGGCTGAATAAAGAGTGTGTTTCCTATAACTCACTGGTTTCTGGTGGTCCGTGTGTCTTTGGGGGGCTGGCGGCTACAACATTGTCTCTGTTACGGATTCAAAGGGGTGGCCAACCTGAGACGTTCCAGGGCCCTTGAAGGCTGTGACGGGTCAGTGCAATCGTCAAGGACGCAACCTTTAGGACACGCTCTTTGTTCCTGGTCCCAATGGGAATCTGGAATCTCTGAGGCCTTGGTGTCTGGATAAAAGGTACTTTCTTGTTTCTGTTGACCGGTCAGTGGGGTTCCATGGAGAGACTGGACGTAGTCATATCTCCTGGACCATGGCCAAGCCGTGGGACACCGCCTCCTGTGCCCTGTTGTTGGGTTCTGTTTATCGTCTCTGGTCTTGTCTAGGTTGTTGGTGGCAGACTTCTCTGGGTCCACCTACACCCCAGTAATTGTTCTTGTCTGAGTGTCTGTTTTGTGTTTTCTGTGCAAGCGATGGGAGGAAGCCTGAGTTCACAGAAGACACCCTTGGGGTGTCTCCTGTGACATTTGAAAGAAGGGTTTGTAGAGGGAGCTGATTATGGCATAAAGTTTTCTCTAGGCAGACTAAGAACATTGTGTGAATTCGAGTGGCCATCTTTTGGTGTAAACTGGACTCCAGAGGGCTCCTTTGACAAGAGGTGGGTGAGGAAGGTTGGGAAGATTGTCACGGGAGACCCAGGACATCCCGATCAGTTTCCCTTCATTGATCAATGGTTAAATCTTGTTCAGAATCCCCTTCTTGGCTCTGCCGGTGTGCCCTCTCTCTAGGGGCGCGAGTTTTAGTTGTGGGTACCCCTAAACATACAGCAACTGAAACTCCAAGACAGCCCAGTCCCTCAGTCCTCCAATCTTCACCGGAGGACAGTGACCTTCCCCCACCCTATAATCCAGGACAACAGAGGCCCAATAGCACCACCTCACCTCCCCGGATGCAGGCAGGTAACCCTTATGGGCCTCCTGCTCCTGCTCCGGGCGGGGCACCAGCCAATACCACCACCCCGGCCATTCTTCCCTTGCGAGAAGCACCACCCCAGTGGCATCATACTGACAGGCCCTTTATGGTTTACGTGCCTTTCTCAACTAGTGACCTGAATAACTGGAAGGCACAGAATCCACCTTTCTCTGAAAAGCCCCAAACATTAATGGGACTGTTAGAGAGTGTCTTTCAGACTCACCGCCCCACTCGGGATGATTGTCAAGAGCTTTTAGTTACCCTCTTCACTGCAGAAGAACGTGGGCGCATACGGGCAGAAACACAAAAGATAGCTGCGGGAGGGAGGAGAGTTGAGGGAGCACAGGAACAGACTGAGGAGGAATTTCCCTCCACTCGCCCAGACTGGGGACACAATTCTCAGGCAGGGAGAATGGCATTAGATCGGTACCACCAGGTTCTAATTGGGGAAATTAGGATGGCTACTCGCCAGCCAACTAACCTTTCTAAGGTAACTGAAGTTATAGAGGGACCTCGGGAATCCTCTGGAGCATTTCTTAAACGGCTACAGGAGGTATACCAGGTATACACCCCCACTTATCCTGAGGCTCCTGAAAACCAGTGGGCAATTAACGTAGCCTTTGCTACTCAGGCAGCCCCTGATATCCTGCGTAAATTACAGAAATTAGAGGGTTTTACAGGGATGAACCTGTCCCAACTTGTTGAGATAGCCCAGAAGGTATTCAACAACAGGGAGGCACCAGATGACCCCAAACATATGGCTAAAATAATGGTAGCTGCCATGCAGGAGGAGAGATCAGGGAAGACTAGGGCACGACAAGGGAGATCAGAAAAAGGCCCACGTAAGGGTTGCACACCCCTAGGAAAAAAATCAATGTGCCTACTGCAAGAAAGAAGGCCATTGGAAGAATGAACGTCCTGAGAAAAACGCAAAAGACCAGGGGAACCGCAAGACTAAAATCCTCGTCACTGAGGAAGAGGACTGACGGGGCCAGGGCTCCTACACACTAAGCCCCCAGGAGCCCAGGGTAGCCTTAAAAATTGGGGGCAAAACTGTTAACTTCCTGGTGGACACAGAGGCTACCCACTCAGTGTTACTTGACCCAGGGGGACCAATCTCCAAACGAAAGACCACCGTCCAAGGGGCCACGGGTAAAATACGAGAATACCCATGGACCACTGAAAGGACTGTAGATCTGGGGTGAGGAATAGTGACCCATTCTTTCCTCGTAATTCCAGAATGTCCAGCTCCACTTCTTGGTAGAGATCTACTCCAAAAGCTATGGGCTACTATCACATTCGGAGATAATACATCTCAGATGTCCATGTCTGCCCCGTCAACTATCTTAATTACCTGTCCTCTATCCGAAGAATACCTCCTCTATGAGAAGGAAGAAAATGTAGACCCATCCATGGGGCCCTTACTAGACAGACTCCTGATAGAATATCCAGGGCTGAAAACAATGCCCCAGGGTTGGCTAGACATCAAGCTCCGGTAGTAGTGAGTTTAACTGCTACTGCGATCCCTGTCCGGGTTAAGCAATACCCGATTACCCAAGATGCCAAAATCAGTATAAGGAAGCATATCCAGCAGCTGCGGGAAGCGGGGATTCTTGTGCCATGCCTATCGCCGTGGAACACTCCCTTGCTCCCAGTCCAGAAGCCTGGTACCCAGGATTATCTCTTAAGTACAAGACTTAAGAGAAGTGAACAAGAGGGTTGAAACCAACCACCCATATGTACCCAACCCATACACTCTTTTAAGCTTGCTACCTCCTGAGAAAACTGTTTATGCTATATTAGATTTAAAGGATGCTTTCTTCGACATTCCCTTAGCCCCCAGCAGCCAGCCTATCTTTGCCTTTGAGCGGACAGACCCAGAGCGGGGAAGCGCTTACCACAAGGATTCAAAAATTCTCCTACCCTATTCGATGAGTCCCTAAGTGCAGAACTCCGACCTTTCTGTCAGTGTAATCTTGACTACACGTTACTCCAGTACGTTGATGATTTATTATTAACAGCTGAAACCGAGGAGATCTGTCTCGCGGCAACCAGGGACCTACTCGACACCCTAGAGGCATACGGTTTACTGGGTCTTGGCTAAGAAAGCCTGGCTGTGCACCCAGTCGGTGGCCTACCTCGGGTATACACTCGAAGGAAGAAAACGGACTCTCTCCCAACAGAGTACTGAGGCCATTCTTCACAATTTACACAGACAGCCGATATGCCTTTGCCACTACACATGTACATGAAGCCATCTACAAGAAAAGACGGCTTCTGACTTCGGCTGGGAAGGATATGAAAAACAAGGAGTTGATCTTAGCCTTACTCGAAGCCATATGGATGCCTAAAGCTCTGGCTATTGTTCATTGTAAAGGGCATCAAAAAGAGAATAGTCCTGAGGCTGAGGGAAACCGACAAGCTGATGCTGAGACAAGAACTGTGGCCACAAGGCCAGTGGGGCCCCCACCATATCTATTGACTGTTGTCCCTTACCCAGAACTTGCCCCGTCTCTGACCTATACGGCGGAAGAGGACATATATTTTCAGGACAAGGGAGCCACTAAGAACCAACAGGGGTGGTGGACGACCCCAGATGAAAAAATCGGTCTCTCACGGGCGCTTGGAAGGACTCTCCACCAACTATACCAGACTACACACCTAGGGCAAACTAAGATGCTCCAAGCTTTAGACCCCTACTTTCACTTGTCGGAAGGGAGAAGAACCACAGAGGAGATTGCCTCATGATGCCCGGCTTGTGCCCAAATTAATCCAAAGAAGGGGAAGACAAAAGAACCCAGGCACAAGGAAAGAGGAACTTATCTGGGAGAACACTGGGAAGTTGATTTCACTGAGATAACCCTAACTGTGGGGGCTATAAATATTTACTTGTTTTCATAGACATCTTTTCAGGATGGGTAAAGGCCTTCCCCACCAGGAAAGAAACTGCCTTAGTAGTTACTAAGAAACTACTACAAGAAATCCTCCCTCAATTTGGTCTCCCTAAAACTTTAGGGTCACATAATGGGTCAGCCTTTGTAGCAAAGGTATCACAGCAATTGGCTAGCTACCTAAGTTTGCGATGGAAACTCCACTGCGCCTACTGGCCCCAAAGCTCGGGCCAATTAGAGCATATGAATTGGACCCTAAAAGAGACATTAGTCAAGTTAAGATTAGAAACTGGTGGGACCTGGGTAGAACCTCTCCCCTTTGCTCTTCTCCGAGCCAGGTGTACACCATATATTAATGGATTCACCCCATTTGAAATTTTCTTTGGAAAACCCTCACCTTTAGTTCCTAAAATAAAAGATGAAAAAAAGGCAAAATTACATAACCTTGTCTTACCTAAGTCTTTACAGGCCCTTCAAAGTGTTCAGTAAGAGATTTGGTCCTGGGTTCGTGCTGTCCAATCAGCTCCGGAGGATGGACTTCCCCATCAGTTTCAGCCTGGGAACTCTGTGGATCTGGAAATTCACTTCCAAAGGACTAGAACCTAAATGGAAAAGACCCTTCACTGTCTACCTGACAACGCCCACTGCAGTTAAAGTAGACGACATCCCATCATGGATTCATCACTCCCACGTGAAGGCAGCATGAGAATGGACAGCTCAGAAAGACGGACCCTTAAGACTGAGACTCAAATGTACATAAGTCTGATCCTTTGTTTCTTCCTTTTTTCCTCTTTAGCCCAGGCATACAGAAACATACACCAGCCTAGAGTGTGGAAACTTATAGTAACCGAAACCGGTGAGATTGTTGCCCAGGACATCACCAGCCACAGTACTCCAGAGATCCGAGTAGATCTATGCTGGCTTGCTAGAGATCCCCTCGCCATTACAAAGGCCGGACACCAACTTGGATCGGGATCTTTCATAGGCGGAGCTTTCATAGGTAATGGAGCATACTTAGGCTACAAAGGGGGACCTGGCTGTGGCATATTATCGGCTGAGAAAAGCCTCTTAAAAATAGGGCTCTATATTTGTCTTCAAGAAATATCTGGCCACGTGAGAAATAGGGGACTTAAATGTGAGGACAAAGGCCAATTTTCTTGTGCTAACTGGGGTTGTAAAACTATCTCTACTATAGATAATTATAAAAAACAGAATGATAATCATATTGGGTTCATAAGAAGACCAAGCCCCTCTACATGCTCCCTTGGGTCTTATAATCCTCTCATAGTCACCATCAAAACTGGTAGCCTTGGGGGACAGCACCATCGGCTCACAAGACAGACCTGGGGTATCAGATTGTATAAAACCAGGTATGATTCGGGATTATATTTTACTATACAGGTTAAGGACCCTCCCAGGAAAGTTCATCCTATAGGACCCAATAAACCACTTTTAGTTCCAGGACTACCTCAAACTCCAGCTCCAGCTCTAGCCTCTCCAGGTAATAGCCTAACAGCTATTAAACCCCAGGCATTCGACCAGCCACAACCAGAACCAGAAAAAACATTAATAACTATGTTAACAACAATACACAAGATCTTAAATAAGACCTCCCCAGACATAGGACAGGATTGCTGGTTGTGCCTAAACCTAAAATCCCCTTATTATGTCGGGATAGGAAATCCCCTAAACCTAACTGAGCTCAGCAGCACACATGGCTGTGAATGGGAAACTCCTCGACTCACCTTAGGAGACATACAAGGGAAAGGAACCTGCCTGATTTCAAAGAATTATTCCAAGCTGTTGACACAGTTGCCTTACTTCGATAACTGTAATCATACTTTCGAAGTACCTACCTCAGGAAATAAATACTATAAGGCTCCAAATAATACTTGGCTAACATGTGATAGCAGGCTCACTCACTGTGCTGCATCTGTTCTTTTCAACACAGGTGAGGCTAATATTTGTATCCTGGTCTTTATACTCCCCCAAGTGTCCCTTTACAATGGGCTGGAAGGCAGGCTCCATTTCTTCCACCAGGACAGGTTATCTGTTTCTTCTTTTTTTTTTTTTAGCCCAGGCATTCGCCCAGCCACAACCAAAATCAGAAGGAGCATTAATAACTTTGCTAACGACAATACACAAGGTCTTAAATAAGACCACCCCAGACATAGGACAAGATTGCTGGTTGTGCCTAAACCCAAAACCCCCTTACTATGTCGAGGTAGGAACTCCCTTAAACTTCACTGAGCTCAACAGGCTAGAACTTCAAGTCGATTCACTAACAGAAGTAGTCCTCCAAAATAAAAGAGGTTTAAATTTATTATTCTTAAAACAAGATCGATTATGTATAGCTCTAGGTGAAACCTGTTGCTTCTATGCCAATAACTTTGGAGTAATTAGAGAGAGCTTACAACTAGTACAGAGAAATTTAGATGCCAGGGAAAAACAGAGACTAGAATCAAATAACTGGTTTCGTAAGATGTTCAATTGGTCGCCATGGCTAACAACTCTTCTATCTGCTGTAGCTGGACCTTTAATCATCCTCCTCCTTTTGTTAACTTTTGACCCATGTTTCCTTAATTTCTTGTTTGCATATATAAAAAAAAGAATTAATTCTATTAGACTTTTTGTATTATTGAATAAAGGCTATGAGCAAATTCCACATGAAGAATCAAAGATTTGATTTTCTGCTAAGGCCAGTGGAGAATGTATTGACTGGAAATTACTGCTTGATTGGAAATTACTGTTTGAGATTTATTACTTGTAAGAAATTACTGTTTGGCCACCGCCATGGAAACATAGGCTATTAATTATGGGAACATAACATTCTAATAACATTCTAATAACAAGCTTTCTGCTTCTGTACTCCCCACTTGCATACTCGACCTATGGGTCGACAGGTAGTGAATAGAAGAAAAATAGACCTTTGTGTTCAGACAGAATGAGGAATGGGGTTTAGGGCTTAAAAACCTTGTACCTCTGAATTTTGGGGCTGCTTAATTTGGGGTCTGTGTACCCCTGGCAGACCCAGCTGGCTGAATAAAGAGTGTGTTTCCTATAGCTCACTGATTTCTGGTGGTCCGTGTGTCTTTTGGGGGCTGGCGGCCACAACAGATGGACCTAGAGGGTATTGCGCTCAGTGAAGAAATCAGACAGAGAAATATAAATGCCATGTGATTTCACATGTGGACTCTAAAGAACAAAATTTAAAAAATAAAACAGAAAAAAACTCATAGATACAGAGATGTTTGATGGTTGCCAGATGGGAAGGGTATTGGGAGGATGGATAAAAAAGGGAAAGGGATTAAGAAGTACAAATTGGTAGTTACAAAATAGTTATGGGGATGTAAAATATAGCATAAGGAACACAGTCAATGATATTGTAATAACTATGTATAGTGTCATATGGGTACTAGACGTATTGGGGTGATCACTTCGTATGCCAACTATAATTGAAAAATTAAAAAATTATTAAAAAAAGAAAAAAGATAATACATAAATTTCAAAAAATAAAATAAAACATACTACGTTTTGTTTTCTTAAATTGTTTTATACATCTAAAAAATAATATATTCATATAATTTGAAAAGATATGTTATATCTACTAAAGAGCTTCTATAAAATCAACAGCAATATTATGCTCCACATAATCCCAGGCACCATCTGTAAAAACAACTACTTCCCTGGGATTTATTTCTAAATATTATGCTGAGACTGCCAATTAAATATAGCAAAAAGAACACATGAGTTCATTTCAGTTAAACCCAGAAAAGCCTTTTTAAATCATTAAAGGACATTAATGAAATAAAAAATGAGATAACAGTAAATGACAGCACCAACAATATTTTGAAACTGGAAGCTAAATGGAGGAGAAGATAATGACTTCTCAGTAGGCAAATAGAGACTCACCTCTGTACCCTGAAAAGACTTGGGGACTAAAAGAATCAGTATTTCTGGAGATGTAAGTGCTGGTGAGGCTGAAAAATAAGATAATTTATTGAAAGCTTGTAGAATGAAAGTATGGTATCAAAAACTTTCATCTAACACATGTAGTCAGGCTACTGTCCTCTCCCAGACAGGAAAGTTACTCTTTGGTTTAATCAGAAGAACTTAAACTTGGAGCTACCAGGCTTCATTGATTGCAGGATAAAGAATCTGTTGAATTAAAGGGGACTTCAGAAATGTCTACACACATAATGGAGAGAAGTAAGTTTTTTTTATTCAACTCAGGACTTAGAATGCCCAGAGTAAGGCTTTAATAATGCAGATAAAATATGGGCATCTAGGACAGTGTAGATATATGGAGAAATCTCAGTGGAATGCCCATTTATCTACTGGATGATCCTCAAACACATTAGTCAATAATTCTAGCCCATTCATATTGCTTTTACTTATTTTTAAAAATCTTCCTAAATGTGAATAGAGAGTCAAGGATCAACAAACAGTTGCAAAAAGCATAAAACATAAAGGTAGGATTCAATCAAATAAACAGCAAAACAAACTCGAGAATAAATGAGACTATAAAGAGATCAAAAGAAAACCTCCAAAATCTAATAATTGATACCTTAAAGGGGAAAAAGTGTTATCCTATTCATAGGAAAATAACAGGATGCTATAAAAAAAAAAAGGAACATTTAGAGAAACTACAAAAAAAAAGACACTGAAAATTAAATATAATGGTGAAAATTTTTAAATTCAAGGAATAATTCGAAAGTAAATTTAAGAGGTAATATTATTGAAAGATTTTTGTAATTCTATTGTGTACAAAGACCAATACAAGGAAGAGAAAGTCCCTGACTGCATGAAATTAGAAAAGCAATAACAATAACAAAATGAATGGGAACGTAAAAGAGAAAACAAAGATTTAGGACTGGAAGGTGATATTTTTATTTGGGGGACATCTCAAAATATATAAAAGGAGAATACCTCCCACCAAAAACAGAGATAGAGAATTGGAGAGGAAACATAAAATGATTAGAAGAGCAATCCAGGAGTTCCCATATATAACATTAACATTTCAAAGAAAAGAAAACTGAGTACATTAAGGAGAGGTATATAACAAAGGAATCATAAAATAAAATTTACCAGAACTAGAAAATACTGATTTTCAAGTAGACAACACATATCAAATTCACAACAGATTTGATGGGAAAAAAAACATAAGAATAAAGCTCCTATGAAGAAAAAAAAGCAAGCCACACCAAAGAATGTGGAATCAAAATTATTATTTTTTAACAGTAATACTAGATATTAGAAGGCAATGAGATCTTTAATCAGAACACATCTAAAAAGTCAATTATGGAAAAGAGTAAAATGTAGACATTTTCAGACACACGAGCCTTGAAGCACCTTTTCCATGTAGCTTCTGGAGGCTATGCTGCATCAAATAAGGGAGAAAACCAAGAAAGACGTGCTATCCAAGAAAAGGAATTAGAGAGTGAATGATGAGAAGAAGATCCATAATAACAACAGCATGGTCAGCCTAGAGTTCAACTAGATCAGTCTGAAACAAAGTAATGAGAAATTAGGAGGAAGTTGTTAAAAGATAAGCTGAGACCTAGTAAAATTTTTAAGATTTTACTTGAGCAAAAATTGACTCAGATTTGGCCAGCACCAATCTGGAAGAGGTTAGGAGCACTACTAACAGGACCCAGGGGAAAGGTTTATATAGAAAAGGGGCAGAAGCAAAGAAGGGAAATGATTTGACTGGCTATAGCTTAAAGTCTTGTTGTCTGTTTGTGATTGATTGTACTAAGCATTTTGATTCTGTAAACCTGAAGCATTTATAGGCCTAGATTTTTGGTTTGCCAACATAGGACACCACGGCATTGGAGCCTCATCAGTCTAATGGCCTCTTTCTTTAATTAATTTAACAAAAGCCATCAAAGAATGAAAACAAAATGAAATTGCTAGTACTCTGTATAGACTTATGGATTGTAAGAGTTTATGGACTATGCTAAAAAACAGTTAATAGTTATAGAGTTCTATTAGAAAGTTTGAAGATAAGTTTGAAGAAAGTTTAATGATAAGAAAATATAAATTTAGTCATAATGCCATAAATAATAAGCACTGGGCAAATTCTAAAGTATGTTTTTACTGGGAGCATTTGTAAGAGAAGGTATTTATATGTGTTAAGAGAAAGATGGAAAAAAAGCTAAAACTTAACTACTATCAATCCATTTTCCCATCTCCTCCATCAATCTTTTATAGCTATATCAATGGTTAAATTAATATTTATAATATTATGGTTGTATGAATATTGTTTATAAGCAAGAAGTGTACAGTACTATAATTATGTTTGTTTTGTTGTTTTTGTTGTTGTTGTAATTTTATTTTCTTCCACGCTTGTTCTGGTTTCTCTCATCTCAGGAATTTTTCTCAAACTCCTGTGGCCAAGATAATATATATCATCCTCCTTTGCAGGGAAGGGGCAAAAACTTCCCAAGTTCAGTGTGTAAACTTCAAATAAATTCTCTTGTGTCTAATGCCACATCAGGAAGACTCTTTGCATTCCTCTGACCCCTTTTTCAGAGCATGGCAGATTCATTTTTTAAATTAACTGCTTAATTAATTAATTAATTAATTAACAGCAACAAAAATCTTCAGGTTAGGTGAAAAGATCATCATCTAGCTATGAGGAAGAGGTGGCTAGGTATGGACATGCAACCGTTTTTTTATAAAAATGTTTAGTAATTTCTTTTCCCTGTTTTCTATCCTAATACCGTCCCACCTTACTGGCTGTGATGGTTAGTTTTATGTTGCAACTTGGAGGGTGTTTTGGGGTGAGAACAACATTTAAGTCAGTGAACTCAGTAAAGCAAATTGCCTTCCGTAATGTTGATGGGCCTCATCCAATCAGTTGAAGGCCTGAATAGAGCAAAAAGACCAGCAAGAGGGAATTCTCCAGCAGACTGCCTTAGGACTTCATTTATACCGTGGGTTCTCCTGGGTCTCCAGGCTGCTAGCTTTTGGAGTGGAATAGCTCCAGCTGCTCTCATGAGTCTCCATCTGCTTCTTCTCACTGCAAATTTTAGACTTGTCAGCCTCCATAATCATATGAGCCAATTTTTTACAAGTAATCTCTTTCTATATATGTACACATACATTATTGATACTGTTTCTATGGAGAACCCTAACTAATACATTGGCTTACATGGTGTTTCAAGTCATGGAAACTCAGGGATTTGAGGCCACATTGGATGAACTCCATGTGTATCCTCCTCCTCAGAGCCTTATATTTTAACTACTTCAGTTAAGTGCTCCCATCTTTCAACCTGTATTATATAATTTTACTAATTTTTCTTTCTCCTTTCTGTGTGTGTGTGTGTGTGTGTGTGTTTTTATTAAATCCTTTTAAAATGTGTTTACAATCATTATAGTAGGGCTCGAAGGTGGGTGAGTGAGTAGGCCAGATATAGAATTTTTAAAATTAATCATCTCATTGTCAAAGATTTATTGCGATTATATTTGTGGTCTGACTCAACTTTAGGCTCTGAAAATTATCATCTGTCTTCCGCTATTAAATCAAATTGACATCAAATGACATTTCTTATAGAAATGAAGCTACATGTTAAAATTTATGTATAATTAGTGAAGCTGATAGGGGTCATGGTATTTGGAATTGAAAGGAAACTTAGTAGTCACCCAATAAACTTTATACACAATTCAGAACCCTCCACTATTGCTTTCTTTGGTATTTTTATTATCTCTGCTTTAACAGCAAAATAGAGAATTCACAACATTTCCTATCTGATACTTCATTTTCAGACACCTCCAACTTTCAGGTACATCTTTGTCATATAGGTTGATTTATTTTTTCTCATCTCTAAAAATGTTAGGAAAGGAGGTTGAGAAGATGGATAGATATATGGCTTAGTAAAATCTACTATTTGGTGTCTATGTGTATATATTCTTCTTCTAAGTGTTAAAACAGTTCAACATTGCCAAATATTAGACTCCAGCTATCTGGTGTACAACTACAAACCATGTAGAATCTTAGCAATTCTTGACTAGCTCTAACATACAGAAACTATGCCATGGAATCTCTTTTCTGTCACTTTAGCCTGAATATTTAGTCCATTCTTCTTCTATTTTATCTTTATATATGCATAAATCAGAATATCAGGACTCTTTCTTCTGTAACATAAACCTAATTCAAACTTGCAATCTATTGGTACAAATAAATGAAAACTCAGAGAAGAATGGCTTGGAAAATGTGACACTCATATTGTTAGCAATATGTCTTTCATCACCTTTTAGATGTATTGGCTTCATTAGCAGGTAGCTCTTCCTATACCTTAGCAAAAATTGCCACCAGAAGCTCCAGACTATATTCCACCAGCTTGCCATCTCTAGGAGAAAGTTGTCTTTTTTTTCTGATTTCATCAGCTAAAATAATGAGATTGAATTTGTTTGACCTGGTCTAAATTATATGCCTTCCCATGATCACCTTTGTGGTCAGTAAAACTCAAAATACATGAACAGACAGTAAAGGACTTTGGCAGAGTCACCAAAAGGATTATTTGCATTCTCTACCAAAAAAAAAAATGTCAAGTGTCAGCTGGGAGAAAGTACAGATACAGTCACCTACATCTGTATCTACATCTGAGAATGGGCAATAAAGTAATTGACTAGAAAACCAGAAGAGGGACTGGACAAGAGAAATGCAGTATCGTGGACAGAAGCTTGAAGCAAATGGCCACGAAGATTAAGTGACATCAGACCGCCTTGTTCATCTATAGAGAAATAAGCAGCATGTTAGATTTTTGTCTATCATAAAAGGAGTAAAAAGAGAATTAAATAATTTAGCTGCAGTGCTTAAAGCTTATCATGCAGTTTAACCTGTGTGAAAAGAGGATTCTCAATGAAAATGTAGCAAGATCATTGAACTATAGGTACTGGTGAGGTCTGAAAGAGTAGATTTTATAGAAAATGCTGTGGAAAGCCAGGAGGTGTTCAGAAAGTGAATGCATAAATTGATCCTGTGGTTGGG
>NW_006433378.1:11910974-11915095 GCF_000325575.1 Pteropus alecto | reverse complement strand
GTTATGTTATCATAGATATCAATGCCTAGACCAGTGTAAGAACTGGGGATAGACCAACAGATAGATCTAGATTGACGATCAAGATCATTAAAGGAAAAGAAGACAAGACACTGAGATCCAAGCAATCTGAAAGATTACTGATAAGGAGCAAAGACTTCTTCTTCCTCTTCAAGACCTATGGTATTAAGAACATGGGAGAAAAATACCACCATTTGAGAGGGTTCCAAGGGAAGAAAGTGTTCTCAGCAGAGTCAAGAGTCTCTCAGAGAAAAAAGTTAAGGAGTACAAGATGTAACGTGCATGTGATTATCATTTATACTTTGAAACACTAAGTTTTTTAATTGAACTCTCCATTTTAGAGGATTTTAGTACATTTCATCAGGGGAAAAAATATTTTTACAGGGTAGATGCCAAGTCTATGAGAACAAAAGAGATATGTAGGCATCAGTAGCTAAACTTATAAAAACATCTGGTAATGATGAGTTTTGATATTTTTGAAAATAAATTGCTCATGAGTCATCAATCAATTGTTCTCCTTTAATTAAGGAATTTGAAAAGTAATTGAACAAACAGCAGGGATTAGAAATGAAACCTCACATAGACCCATCTTCAGTCATTTATAGGTTGTAAAGATAGAAATAAGTTAAAATATTTATGAAACTTTAGGTCTGGAAATGAACTTATGATCATAATGATTTCAGATTGGGAGATTCAAAACATAATAACATACTTTCTCCCTTTTAATTTCAATACTGAATATAGTTTCCTGAAAATCCAAACCAATCACTATTACTTTTTTTTTGATCTAGTTTAAATATATACACTAATTTTCCTGAAATAAACATCTGTATGTCCTTTGTCACATTCATAAATCGTATTAAATGTGAAAGTAATGCATTTAGTAAATATCAATGTTTAGTGAAATAGAGGTCCTTATAAGTTAACGTTAGTAGAATTACTTTGGCTATCCTGTATTTGTCCAACAAAACTAAAACAAAATAGTTACTTAGCAATACATTTAACAATTAAGTTTAATTCTTTATTTTACTATACAGATTATTGAACCACACTATTATTTACTTCTTTTAAACAAGATTTTTTTTTTTTTTTTTAGGAAAATAAGATAATTCTACAAGACATTGACACACGACTCTCTTTCCTTTCGACTAAGCACATAGTGACCCATACAACCAGCTCAAAATTTCTTAAACAATTTGCTGTAAAAAATAGATAAATAAAAGTCATGTGCATTAGCCTTACAAAGAGGTTATATTAAAGATGAACCAAATTAGAATTGGGAAAATACAGAATGTAATAGCTTCTGTATGATCATAAATGAAGGGCAGTGCCTACCTTGTCTAGGAAGCTGAACTAATCATTCTGAGAGTCTTTGAAAAGATGAATGCGGTTCCCGTCGATGTGAACCTCAGCACTGTTTTCAGATGTTAGCACTAACATTTCTAACTCAGAGTTTTATAGTTATAATTCTTGTTTTCAGTAATAAATAAATCCATGGATAAAATGACTCCTTGGACACTCAAATTAATTCATAGTTATTCTAAGTCATGTGTAAGAGAATCTCTGTTAAACGTTTCTTGTGAATTTTTTTATTTTTTCAGAACAACAAACACAAGATCAACTCAACAATTGTATACTGTGTATCAGGTTTATTCAAGTCACTGGATACAGCAGGGTAACAAAACATCTGTGACAACATACTCTTGCCACTAAGGAGTTGAAAATCTCTTCCTGGAGGTGGAAAATGCTTGTGTGATTCCCATATCAGAATCCTCATGTTATTTAACTGTATATGTTTTCATCACTTTGTGGCTTTTATATACATGCTTCACTCATCTGTCATCCTAGAATACTTTAGAGCAGAGCGATTTCTGTTTCTACTTCGTGTCCACAGTCACACTTAGAACTATGTCTTGCACATAAAACAGTAAATTTTAAGAAACGCTTCGTGGAGACTTTTTGTGTTTGAGCTATGTATTTTTATGCTCAAAATGCCTGTTGAATAAGAGACGTGAATACAAAGGGTGCATATCACAGAGAGAATATTCCGATTAAGTAAATAGCATGAGCAAAAGCACAGAAAGGGGAAACAAGCCAGAAAACAAAGAAGAGAAAGATTATTTACTTTAGTTGATGTATTAAAGTATATTTTAGAAGGGAAATCAGTAAACATAAATAAGGATTCTATCAAAGGGATAACTGTGATGTTCAGATCTATTCATTTCCTTTTTGTTTTATTTTTTCCATTATTTTAATGGTATAGCAGTTTTATTGTATTTGTTTCTTTACAACATATTCAGGTCAATAGACCATAAATAATAATTAAATATATTCCCTGTAATGAAAAAGGCAGTAATCACAGCCAAAAGTAATAGAGGGAACACAAGAGACATTGCAGAGGTAAAACACACCTCGGTAGCTGTATTTTACGTATAAAAGGCAAAAGTACATTTGAACATGTTTTCTAGTTTGGGTATTAGAAAACGTTCATGACGCTAGTAGAATAGTAACATCAGAACCCAGGTCCCAGGTCCAAGTGCCAGAGGTGATGCTTTCTCCTGAGGCTGCAGCTGCTTCCAACTCTACTCAGAGTCCTGGGTGCTGGCGGGTCCACTGGGACGAGAACTTATCTGGGACTGCATTAAGGACAGTAAATGTAGGCCAACTCGACTCTGCTAAGAGTTTGGCTCCTAGACTTAACAGTTTTAAAAACTGCTGTCTCAACATGTGTCCCCTACGTATTAAATCCTGCTCACAATTTAAACCTTTTCCTCACTCTCATTCACATTCTGACCTTTTTTTTTTTTTTTTTTTTTTTTTGCCTATTCCTTGCAGACTTTCACAGCTTCCTGATTTCTTAAACCATTACTCTTCATTTTTTTGATCCATATAACTTGGTAAGATCTTGGCTGAAACCTGACCTCAATGTCCAAAGAGCTTCTTGGCTAATAAAAGCCGGTAGGTAGGGGAGAGTAAAATAACTTGCCTATATTTCAGCTGAGGCAGCCCCATTTAAAGAGCATCCTCACATTTTTATTAATGTGGCTTCTTCACCATTTTCCAAATACACCTTTCTTCTTCTCCTCTGTCCCTTTTCATGAACTATTTTTTCTGCCTAAATCTTTTCTCTTTTTCATATGCTGGTTGCTTCTCATTCTTTATTAGCCTTTTCATTCCATTCAAACTTTAATTTTGGTGGAACTTGTTTATTTTTTAGAATTTTACCTTATATCCTAGGGTTAGGTTTCTTTTCTTTATGGTTGAGGACACTACTTGGAAATTAACTGAATTTTTCTTTTGCCTTAGTGAGTTTTTACTTATTGTCTTAAAAAGAACTATGAGAAAAGGAAGACAACTTCATATAAACACATTTTTGCAGCAATATCAGTAATAACATCTTGTTTCCCTGAGTATGATATGCCAATCTGTGAATTAAAAATTTGTTCTGAACTGAATCCATACTTTGATTATGGCCTGAGTTAAAGAAGCTCAGCCGCTTGCACATCCAGCCCCAGACCCCCAGCTGGAGGAACTTGAGGTTTCCACAGCCACAGGCTATAGCATGGAGAGACTGAGCAAGACTTTGCATCCTACTTAAGTTCTAGGATTTTATGGCAAATTTGGTTTCTATATTTATACTAAAGATCTTCCATGAAAATAACTGATGAGTATAATATAGTACAGACTGCCAAGGAACCTGGCATGTGATAAGGTAGTTAGAAAGTACAGATCTGAGGGATTCAGCACTAACAGATGAGATAATGCTCTAATGCCTGGGAACACAGCAAAGGAGGAAAAAGATCTCCCCAGAAGAGAATGCTGGGGAGCTGTTCAGTTAGAAATAAGGCCCTAGATGTCCTTCCAAGATAGAATGTCCTTCTAAGTTGTCCTTAGGGCAACTTAGGTCTGCCCTAAGTTGAGAACCTGGGAGATGAGCTGTTTACTCACCAAATGCAGCCACCTAGAATGACTGCCCTGGTCACATTAGAATTTTGCTTATCAGAGACTGAGTCTCCAGTGTTCTTTTGGGGATCCAAGCCACTCAGAGATTGGGCCTGTACTCTAGGGGGCTGGATGGGTAGATACAACTGTCCAGGGCCCAA
>NW_006433378.1:11898229-11910952 GCF_000325575.1 Pteropus alecto | reverse complement strand
AGGGGTGTGGAGGGTCATACTACAAAGCCTGAGGATTCAAGCGAGAGCAGCTTCCAACTCCCTAATGCACTGAGGATGTCTCAGAGCCTATTGTGCAGAGATTCACCCCACCAGATGAAGTCTGGCTCAATTAGCCTCTTCTTGCACGTTCTCAAACACCCTAATCACCATTAAGCAGCAAATCTTGCCACCTGGATTACTAATAATTCATTTGACAGTCAGGCCTTAGAAAAAGCTTTTAAAGGGCCGTTTTATTTACTCCAGAACAAAAACCATCAAGGGGTCAGTGTAAACAGCAGAACGTAAAAGAATCAAGGTTCAGCCACTCCACATGTTAAGAGAAGCCCCTTCTACCTGTGATGGGACCAGCTGCTTCCCCTGCCCAAGGCAGCACAGGTGGGATAAAAGCCAGGAAATGGCTCAGTCCCCCATGCCAGAGATCTGAGCCGGCAGCAAAAGGGAGCTGGGGCCTCTTGCCTTGACAGGACCACCAAAGGGTTTGGTGAGATTATGTGGCTGCTTCTTGGTTCCTAAAGTGTACCCTGCTCCCCTGAGCCAGATGCACAGATAAGCTGGAATGATCTGAAAGAGTCCTGAGGCCAATTAAATATTCTTTTTACTTTTTCCCAAATTTGCCTAGGAATCACCTGGAGCCTACAGTTAAATCCACTAGTCATAGTCTCCTTTAAAGTGCAAATTGTAATCTGAGACTCATTTTTTATTTTGGTGTTGGTCCATCCCACTTCTGACATGAGGCAAAACGCTCTGGTTTCCCAAATCAAACATTCTGAGTCTGAATCCTAGACGTAAAACCTCCTGGCTATGAGACCTTGGTGATATTTTCTACACCATCCATGCTTCAGTTCCACCACCTATAAAATGGAACTAATAAAAGATGTTGCATGATAGGGTGGTTGTGAGCATTAAATGAGACTGTTAATTGCAAGTATTTAACACAGAACCTCATGAATTGCAAGTGCTCATCATATATTTGTCAATATCCCTCTCTTTGTCAGAAGATGGCTCAGAAGTGGGTTTTATCAGGCCAAAACAAAGAGGGACTGGCTATAGCATGATAGATGGCACAAGAAAATGCCACATAAATTGTGAGGCCCAATGCAAAATGAAAATACAGGGCCCTGTATTTGCAAGGTATCAGCATAGTGGCTCAGGAAGACAGCAGGTGTGGGTGAAATTACAGAAATGGAAAACAGAGTCTAGGACCAACTGTATGCTCAGATCTACATCATGGGCTTGATTGCAGTAAGTATATTTTTTATTTTCTTGCACTATGTTCTTTCCTCTTTACATATGATTCTTTTCCTTTTATCCATATTTTAAAGGTTACTATTTTATGTATACATTTATTATTGTCCATGATTTCCTATATTTCTTGGATAGGCAGAATAATAAATACAGGTTCAGAAGAGGGGAATACTGTAGTCATTGAGCGATACAATAGAAGAACTAGGATTGGATTAAGACTGGAAGAAACAAATTTCAAAAAGTAGAAACCACAGGAACATCAGAGAATGAGAAGTGAGAGGAGAGCACTGGGTTTTATCTGAAGAGTCATTAGTAACTAGGGAGAGCAGCATTCGTGAGCTGGTTGGGGGTGAGTCACAGCAATGAGGAAGAATGAAGCTATTCTGGGACAAAAGGCATTTGTATTATGTGCATTTTGTACTGACCACTGTGCGCAACTGAATTAAAAGTTTCTAAATTTGTCCACACTAGAAGCATGTTTGATCCTGAACTGTGGGCAGAGCAGAGCCTGTGAGCATGGGTCAACTAATGAAAGCAGACATACCAGGAGCTAAAGCCAAAGAATTTAATCTGTGGCCCTAATCTCCCAGGGGAATAGTTTTGCTTCTTTCTATCTGTAGCAAACTATTACCTCTACTCCTGAGAACTACGATGATATACAACGTAAATGTAGCAAATCTACTGAAAATGTAAGTCAAAGAATATACATGTCCTCTTTATGTAGAGTTGGCTTAAAGTTACATCAATGCCCTTCAAGGGAGCCATTTTCAGGCAAGTTGCCATTTCTGTTTCATTTTCTTTATCGAGTCTTAGTCTTGTCTGTTCATGATTATAATGACTTGGCCTCTTTCATGAAAGTGGTTCTGATAATCACTCCACAGTTATACATGAGTGTTTTTCTTTCTTCGTTAAATACATATGTCTGTAAATTATATGTAGAGAGCCATTCATTGGCTTGGAGGGAAAATCCACCAAAGTCGCAGGTATACTGTGGGATAGACTAAGGAAATTTGAGTGAAGCACTGAGTGTATCACCTACAGTCTATACCCTGCACCATTTAGACTCCACCCTTTATTGATTCTTTGAGTTAATGGATAGTCACGATCCCGAAGAAAATAAGAAGTGTGGTTAGTCAGACTAGAATTTAAACTAATACAGTTAATCTTAAGAACATAATTGATATTCATTATCTCTCTTCTACCACTTCTTTTAGAATCTTACTCAGCACCTCTGCTGGTCTAGATTGCTTGACTGGTGGGATGCATAGATCTTCAAGACAGGATGCATAAGAAAGGACTGAGTTCTAGATTGCCATGCCCTTGTCAGGCCAAGGTTGCTGTAATTTCCTGTTCACTATTGTCCCTGGGCATGAACACATCATGAAATGCTTAAATAAAAGTCTTATGCTATGCGCATAGTCTTTTTTATTCCCATTATATAATATCACTGCTAGTTCATCATAATGGCCAATGTCAAAAATTAAATGCATGATAGTAACTCTTATCTAAACGATTTGTTTAAAATTCTAATTTTTCAACATGAAAAGGACACAATGACCAGGGGATAGCTAGCCACTATTATACGTTAAACAGAAATCTTACTATCTCTCATGAAAAGCCATATTCTCCCAAGAACCAGATCCTCAAATCCAAATGTGCCTCCAGTTGTAGAACAGAACATATAAAATCACCCAAGTGATTCATTGGGAGTGATAGTGATATGGGCTATTCCTTCTTCTATTCCCTGGTCCCAGAGATTTGTTTTCTAGATATTAGAGATATAAGACAATATAAAGACTACTAATTTAACGCACACACTGCATTGTGAAGGATAATACATAAATTCTATGGGGTGTCTTCTCCAAGCTCTGCCTTTAGGAGGACACTCCAACTTTCTATTAGTCTGGCAGCTAATAGGTGATAAAGTAGATGACCTGTGAACTCTCTGGTGACATGCTTACAGTTGCATTTTTTGCCCTCAAGTGAGCCCCTAATCCAAAGCTATGTAATGTAGAGCTTTGAATGGGAATACCAGACACTCTGTGAGTCTGTAGACTGTGGGTTTGAGAAAGGCAAAATACATCATTATAGATTCCAGGAAGGATGAATTTCTATTCCCCTCATGGTAGAACATATGTGATATAATCATATATACACAACATAGCTATTTGTTCTCATTAAGGGATGATAATATATTGAAGTATCAGAGATATTCTCATCTTCTGAAAGGCCAGTAGATTAATCAGCCTTGATGAGATGGAGCTCACGCTATGGCCCCCAAGTATAACCTCCATCTCTGTCACCTTGACTATTCCATTAATGGTCCCAGTGTGAAAATACTAAGATGAGCCATTGTATCAATCTAGTGTTTAGTTTTTCCACCACTGGGCATTGATGTGAATCACAAATATCTACACATTTTGGGATCAGTTTTAATGAGCATTTATATGTCTCTTCTCTAAACCTCCTTTCTGTTCCCAGGCCCCTGAACTTCTAGCCAAACCATTTGCAATTGGACATAAGTCCATGTGTATCTTTATCTCATATCAAGTGAATTATTCAAATCCCTAGCTACGTGGAGGATTTCTTCTCACTTCTTATTTCAGAGGTAGCCTTAACCAACAGTAAATTTTCAGCTCACATCCACCTATCGAGATGATCTAAAAATAAACCAGCCCTGAGTTTTTCCTTCTGTACCAGCTGTACATCGGGGGCTAAACTGAAGTTGAGGTTACACTACAAGAGATTAAAATGGCATGGGCATTTAAGTAATCTCTTTATGTGCCTTAATTATGCCTTCTGGATCTCTTCAGGCCTGATATCAAATGTACCATTTTCATCATATAATGCATTTCTGCAATATCTTAAGACTTGGTGAATTCGATAATACCTGGCTCATGACTCATTGCTAATGATCAGGTGCTCGGTCTCTTCCTGAGCCCAGCAGCACGCCAGAAATTGCTTTTGGACAGTACATAATTCCTTATTTTACAAGCCATGACTTTCCTCCAGAACCCTAAAGAAAATCTTCCTACTGTAGTTTTCCAGAGAGCATTTGTATCTATAGCAAATATCAGATTATCTGGAATAAAAAGCAAGATAGTGTTCCTGAATCACCTTGAGTGTTTCTCACACAGCCCCATTCAAAATGGGCAGCTATACGAATGCAAAACAATGTTTAACTCCTATTATACCTCCAAAGGCATGTAGAAAAGTCTTTTCCTAGTGTTGGTAGTTAGGATCATGAGATGCCCCAGCTTCTTTGTCTGTACCCTCTGTAGGAGCACTTCTGAATCTACTAATGCTATGCTTCATCTGCATTCTTCCTGCTAAAGCTATCGGTCAGGAAGAAGCTGAAATATTCATTCATTTATACAGGGCATATTCATTATTTATAACATTTCACTGTGTCAAATACTCTAGGCCTATATCCTTTGGACAAAGTTGAAAACTTAAAGAATAAATGTTAATACTAAAATTTTTCAAATAATCAACTTGATCAGAACATCAAACCATCTAAAACTTTGACATCTTCTATGGATATGTTTCATCATTACCACTACTCTCTACCTCTTTAATAAATATCCTCTCATTAAAAATGAAAGTCTGATCACTGAATTGACAGATAAATTTTGTTTTGATAAATGGCAGGACTGAACCAAATCACCAACTCTATAACTCTAAACAGTAATTCTAAATATCCATTTGAAAATAAAAATGGAAGTAGCAAGTACTCTAGACATATTAAAATGACATTTATCTGTCTGAGTATGGGGGGAAATATGACAACAATTCAGAGGCCTTCTACCTCAGTGAAATTTCAGGAGTTCAGTGGTGTGGGGCATGTTACGATAGCCTTTCTAAGGTAAAGAATGATACGTCGTCTTATCTGTCCCATCCTAAAACTAAAAAAAAAAAAAAGAGAGAGAGACACAACACCTAGTGGATCTCTTTTGATTTTGGAGGCAACATATTTCTCATTTGGGTATGTTATTCTGTCCTATTTACTGAGTAATCCCCAAAGCTGATAGTTTTGAGACTAAGAGAAGCCTCTGCAATGGGTCCAAGCTATGCAAGCTGCTGTGCTGTTTGGGCCATGTGATCCAGCAGATCCAATAGTGCTTGAAGTGTCAGTGACAGACAGGCATGCTGTGTGGAGCCTTTGGCAGGGCCCTGTAATTAAGTCACAGCACAGGACGTTAGGATTTTGGAGCTAAGCTCTGCCATCTTCTGTGGATAACTATTTATGTGGAGGGATAACAGAGATCAGTGTCATTATCGAGGACATAAAACATGCAGGAGTGGTGATTCCCAGCCCATCTTTATTCAATTCTCCAATTTGGCCTGTGCAGAAGACAGATGGATCTTGGAGAATGAAAGTAGATTATCATAAATTTAACCAGGTGGTACTTGAATATTGGTGGCAGATAGAGATGCTTTTTGGAGACTTTGGCAGGTCCCAATACATGAATCACAGTGCAGATCTTCAGGGTTTGGGAGCAAGGCCATCATCTGCAGATAACAACTCTCCTATTTGAGAAATAGCTCTTGGCCTGCTACTGGGCATTAAAAGAGACTGAACACTTCACACCATCCTGAAGTGGCTGGTTTAACAGAATGGTAGAACTGCCTTTTGAAGACTCAGTTACAATACCAGCTAGGTGGCAATACCTTGCCAGGCTACATATGCTCTAAATCAGTAGTTAATATAGTGTGCTATTTTCCCACAGCTGGGGTCCAGGAATTAAGAAGTAGAAATGAGAATGGCACCATTCACTATTACCCCTAGTGACCCATTAGTAAAATATTTGCTTCCTGTTCCCATTACTATATGCTCTTCTGTCCCAGAGCTTTAGTTGCAAAGGGAGAAATGTTTTCACCAATTTCCCCACAGGTACTGAGGAACAACTTTAGTTGTAAACACCAGCTATAAGCATGTAACCAGTTACAGAAATATAAACTGTAATTGCCATGAGTATTTACTCCTTATTTTATTTATGAATATATTGGAATGTGTGTGTGTGTATAAAATATCTTTGTTTTCTTCCCTCTTTTATTCTTTTTAATATATAACATAAGATGCATTGACTTTATATTGTAGTACTTTATGAATATTACATCATAGTATTTAAATTATAGGAAGAGCAAACATCACTCAAAGACTTTACTTCCTCTTCTGGAGAAGGGCTGGGGGTGTTTTTGGTTGATCACAGGATGGTTATATCACATTAGGTAGATTTATGACCTTATTATTTTCTTCACCTGGAGATTAACTGTGATTTAAGAAGATGTGTCTGGGTACCATGTTGTCAAGGAGTGGATGCCCATTTGACTGGGCCACGGGTTACCCAGCCACTTAGTCAAACATTATTCTAAGTATGACTGTGAAGGTGTTTTGGAGTGAGATTAACATTTTAATTAGTAGACTTAGTAAAACAGATTGTTCTCCCCAATGAAGGCGAGTCTCATCCAATTAGTTTAGGCCTGAGTAGAACAAAAGAGGCTGAACCTCCAGACAGTAAAGGGAATTCTTCCTGCCCAACTGCCTTTGAGCTGAGACATCGTTTTTCCTGCCTTTGGATATGAACTGAAATATCGGCTTTTCCTGGATCTTAAGCCCACTAATCTTTGGACTAGAACTACACTATTGGCCCTCCTGAGTCTCCAGTTTGCTGACTACAGATGTTAGGGCTTGTCAGCCTCCATAATCACATGAGAAATTCCTTCTAATAAATCTTTCTCTAGTAAATTTCTCTTCACACGCTACATCTATATACAGTGAGAGAGAGTATATATAATACATATATTTCATATTCTTATTTGTTCTATTTGTTCCCATTTGTTGTTTCTCTAGAGAAACCTGACTAATGCAGAGAGCTAACAGTTGATGTTTTTCTTGAAATCGTTTGTTCATCAGTGTTTGTAAACTCTTCTTCTAATGAGAACTGTAAAAACATTAAGTCAACTAAGTTCAATATGCTGAGATATTGATATGGATTCAGTAGCTATCCCACTGTAAGTTAAAAGGATTAACTGGTTCATATGAATGTCTAGATACAATGTCTTAAAGAACTATAGAAGCCTCAGATATTTCTTTGTGAAAAGCTCTAATTAATTTTGCAAATGCAATGAATTACTTTCTCTAACTATAAATGTGAATCCTGGCAAATAACTGCCAGAGTGAGTCCTTCAAAGTCTCTTTGTCCTCAGAAATCTTTAAAATCTTGCAGGAATTGATTGAGCAGGAACTGAGACTATGCTAAAACCTGTAAGTATAAATGTGATGTCAAGGTTGCCTACGAGCCAGGCAGTCACAGATATACCTATCACTTTGCCCAATTCCCATGGCCTTCTGTCCTGTCTTGTGCACAATACATGGTAACACTCAGTCTTTTTTATTATCCTAGTCTATATTTTAAGTAACTTCCAAAAAGATCTCATTTGGTCTTTTGTTAAAGACTAAGTACTCCTGTGATTGGTATTATATAACTACTTACGAGAATGGAGCATTATCTCTTGTATTGTGAAGCTATGCCATCCTTCACCCTATTAGCTGTTGTAAAAGTCTGATGAAATCCTGAGCTTATTATCACACACACAAAAAGTCTCTTAGCTTTTAGATTCCTTTCTATACATATCTTAGGTGATGTATAAGTTTAAATGACTCAATTTTCTATTCATCACATTTTTAAGCACTGAAAATGTAATCCAGTTGGCTGGGGTTGGAAACAAGAAGAAGCAATTTTAAGAGGACATTTTTTCCCTTCTACATCAAATTATGTGATTATACTACAGTGCTTTAAAAAGAAAGAGCTGAAAGTGAAAAGTTGATTAAAAGAAAAGTTTGGATAGAAAATAAACTCCAAGTATCTCTAAAAAATATAGACTTTAAAAAAACTATTGCTCTCATTTGTACATTCTTCCATGACCAATTCCATCCAGATCTTCAAAAAGTGAAATTTATATGGATATGGCATTGCATTTATATGCATATTGTTTGAAACTTAACTTCATAAAAGTATTACCAAAAAAATGCATGTTTTGATTGTACTTTTATAAATTTTTACATTTGGGGTGTTATAATAAACTTCATTTTTAAGAAAATTTTCTGATAAACCTTTGATAATATTCCAGTTGACATAATAATTTAAATTGGTATGATAAAATTTGTCAGTGCCTTTGAAATGATATGAGGATATTGTTGTGTTTGTTCTCACTAGATAGTCCTCGTTTAGCCCTGTTGTATTTAGAAGGCAGGGATAATGTTATCCTGTTTGAGATACAACACTACACATGACGCTATATCGTGCTGGACTCTCAGCAATGTTATTTGATTGTGGCATTTCAAATTATCACAGCAATAAAAACTGTCATACAAAAGTAGTACATGTTCCAAAAGCAGTTGACAAAGTACTGCCTGTCAACATTTACTCAAATCATAGATTGTTAACTTTATTAATAGAACTTTTAAAATTCTTTTCAGTTTCGACCGCTGGCAGTGATGGTCATTGTTTTGTTCTTCATCTTTTTATTAGAGAGAGTGTCCTCTGTATTCAGACAAGACAGTGATACTAATAGTTGTGGATCAAAATGGCAGAAAGGGAATAAATGTTTTAAATTAGTTTAACTATTCAAAAATATTTTTAAATGCCGAGCTCACAAAGAATTTGATCTTTGTCATTATCCAAGAACTTTGTGTTCTTTGAAGATGGAGCTCATTAATAAAATTAATGGTAGGTTATATAGTGAAGGAAAAGAATAATTTTGTATGGTTTACATTGGGTAGATTAGGGCTAACTGTAAATTCTTTGTCTATAGCACATATACATGTTTTATAAAATGAATTGAAACTGCATAAATAATTTCCAGACAATAAGTCCACACATCTTTGTGGTAAAGCAATATTAATGTATCAACTTCTTGTGCCAAGAATAAGGAGCCAAAAAGAAAATAAGAAAGCAATCATTTCTAGAAAGGAAATCAATATTTGCCCACATTTACTGAATTGTTATCTGCAACAAGATAGGTTCAAGACCTACTAGTTGCTGGAGCCATTATATATCACTCCTTTTTTTTTCTCCCCACCCCGCCCCCCGCCACCCTTATTCATCTGGCTTGCATAGTAGCCATACACATAAAATTTGGTACTAGACTGAACTTGGCTGAGGAATCCAATCAGTTCTCAAGAGCCTGTTAGAGATGATAGAACTCTAGTTTTGATTTGTCTCATATTTCAGTTCTCTTTGAAATTAATCACACATGCTCTTTTTTAATACTACATGGGGACCAGAAGAAAAATAAAAACAGTCAGAATTTAATAAATATGTCAACCAAGGATTTTCTTTTTGAATCAGAGAGGAAATCTATGACACTAATGAAAATTACAAAGGTGTTGACTGATTTTTGTTGTAAACAATTTGTGGAGTTAACAAAAATGTTAATAAGAAAGAAACTGCTGTAAGATGATACCATTATATCATAAGATTATAAATGATTGTTCTTTGAAAGCAGACAGCAGTCGGTCAGTGGAGAATTATGTGACTGTCGTGAATGGTTCCCAATTGTACTTTTAAGCTTAAGGTCTCAGATAACGAAAATGTTTCAATCAGATTAACAAGCTCAGCTAAGGTGAACTTTACAAAGTGGAAGGTGGAAGAAAAGCAGATGAATTTTTGCCCTGAAGTCCCTCTCTTACTAAAGATGAAAGGTTTTATCACTTTAAAACACTTTATAATGATATTTACTATTTTGTTTCAGTTTCTTATAAAATAATACATATATTTTAGTTTTTTCCCAAAACTATGATAGTCCTAAAATTTCAGATACTGCGCATGTAAATACGTGGAATATAGGGCAGTAGAACAAGAGGCTTATTAATGAACATCTTTAATCCTAATTATTTTCAGTGAGACTTTAGCCATCTCATATAAAGGTAATTAGTCTGCTATGAGTATACTCTGCATCTTTTATTGTGACCCTGATAGAGCTAATTTGACACTGATGGTTCTAAAAGAATTCCTTTTTTAGCTTAGCTTGTTCTTCAAATTTCCTGATTACTAATTAGTAAGCTTTCTTGATTATCTAGACCCCAGTTTGCAGAATGTACTCATTTCCTTCAAAGGAAGCCAGTTCTTTGTTCATTTTATTTTCAGTAGTTTTGTTTTGTTTTGCCTTGTTTTGTGTACTGATTTTTTGTATTCCCATGATATTTTATCCTATAGGCTTAATTTTAATAGTTTTTTAAATAAAATAGGCAAAGTGTGATAGTATCCACCAAAAATTATTTATAATTATTCGAAAAATTCTCAACTTTAAAAACAAAGTAGCAATTTAAACATGTAAACACTCAAGAGTTTCAGATAAGTGATAAAAAAATTATATGGTATATGTAATATCTGCCCAATAATTGGATATTAAAATGCCGTTATTGAAAAATACTAGAATTTAAATACTGGAAAAGTATAAACTTTCATCGTGATATATGGAGAACAGAATCTACAATTTAGATCCACAGAGTGAAGAATAGGAATTTAAATGCCATTCACTTTTGTAATGAGTTCTTTGGCTGAATTAATTTTCTTAAATAAAATAGAGGAAATTCCCATTTTTAAAATTATAATTTTGTCGGAAAAATATTAAATCAGTTTTAATATTATTGAACCAAAGATTGTAACATGATTTAGACATGGTTATCAGAATTCTACATAGCTGTCTTGCTTGATTAGAAAAAAAATTGAAATTATTTGGAGTGTTTGCTCAGCATTATTTTTGATAAAGAAAAACAAATAAAATAGTTTATTAGAAAGTTGTATCAAAGATAGCTGGGATTTTTATAAAATTATTTTTCTTAAAATAGCTTTTGTTAGTTTTTGTGAGTTCTTGCTACTGCATGCCTGATGCCTCCATTAAGATGTATTCATCTATGCTGCTGAGATTTTAACAAATATAACTTCATTGACAAGTTCTGGGTGATAATCAGAAAGAAAATTTTATCAGATCAATTGGAATCTGTAATTATGTAAAAGGTAATTAATAGTTTCTAAAATAAATTTACGAGTGGATATTTTATGTTTCAGGTATTGATTATTAGGTCATAATTCAAACATTATGGATTATGCATAATATAAATTTTTTGAAATGTATTTATGTTCTTTAAATGGAACCATGACAGACACAGTTGTGTAAAATATTGAAGAAGGTGAAGAATGGCAAATCACTCAGATTGCAAGCAAATAAAATTCTTATAATAATCATAGTAAAATTAATAATGCTTGTCCTTAAATGCATCAAAGACTCTAGAGAAACCTTAATTGCTGGGGTAATGTGATAATTTTCTCTAATGATACTGCTATATTCTAATACATCCACATCAGAAACAAGGGCACACAGTTCAAAACATTGTTGACTCTAAAGTACCAGGAACTCTCCTGTGCATTTACCGCCATAGTTTGTTGAACAAACTGCAATCAAAAACAGACTACCTTAGAGGAAAGCCAACTGGTAGACACAGAAATCAGATTCTGAACTTAGTCTTAAAATCTTCTTTAGACAAATACAACAGCATTTGATAGGCTAATAAAGTAACAGACAAAAACACCAGTATAGTATGTATGTAAATGAGTGCAGTTGTTTTTAATTGTTATTTTTTTTCTTTTTAAAAAAACCCCATCAAGACTGGCAGATCTACTGTGAATCAATGAGGCATAGCTAAATTTCTGGATTTCTCAGGGAGAGAGATGGTTTGGGTAATGAACTATAAAAGTATATATAATTGAGCTATTGGCAGTATGTAATGTTTTAGCATAATGTAGAAATCCTCATTGTGCTACAGGTAAATGGGAAGATTTTTCTCAGTATATAGGCAGTAAAAATTTGCCTATCTAAATTTGTAGACAATAAAACAGTTTTCTTTCTTTTACTTTTTGTTTTGTTTTGTTTTTGAGCCAAAAGGCCAGGAGATGAAAGAATTAGAAAACAAATGTGTTGAAGACAAAAAGATGAAGAGGTAGTAGAATTTATAAATGGTCACTTTAGCAAACACACTGATAATGGAAGAAAGTCAGTAATTAACAATCATAAACAGGGGGGAAAATTGCAGTCTACTTAATTCAGAAAAGCTCATAACATTCTATAACTTATATTTGATTGAGGGTAAGGATGGTTCAGCCAATTTACCTGGGGTTTAGGAGCTCTAGAAATACTTCCAAAAGAAGTTCTAGGCACCCTAACTAAGGCAAGATTAAACACTAAAGAGTAAATAACATATTTTATTTTCATTTACAACATAGTTTATCTGTTATTGACTTTCATATATGAAGCAGCTCATCCACCGCATTCAAAAGAGTATGGTAATCAGATAAACCATACTGTTTTCTAGTAGATCAAAATAGTCTCTATTTGCACTAATCACCAGAGTACAATGCATTGTAAAATAAGTCCTCTTCTGAAGATAACTAA
>NW_006433378.1:11801176-11898199 GCF_000325575.1 Pteropus alecto | reverse complement strand
GCTATGTGGCTTGAAAACTTTAGAAAATGCATGAAAAAAAATTTTTTTCTACTCTAAATGGAAGTATAGATTTTCCCAGACCTCATCAGTCTGTGGGTTTTTATAAGATTGTGGCATGGAAACAAAACAATTTACACATGGACTCATAATGCCCCTGGAACCACTGCTTCCTTGGTCTCTCTGGATCACTTCATCAGTCTTCTGTCTCCTTCTGAACAATTTACATGTCAATATCCCTGTTTATCCTCCAGCAGAGTTGATTCTATTAACACTCCTTCACTCTATCAGACATATTTGTGAATGTCTGAACCTTAATATAAACTACGTTCAAATCCCTTCCTATGAAGTCTCTGGGTCCCATTCAAATGGGAACATTTGCAAAATAAGTGCTTAAGTGACATCAAATAGTTCTTGATAATTAATGAACACTTTGGCTTCCAAGAACACACAGACAATTTTTAAGGAGGTTCAGGTAAGTAAGAGTTAAATGTTACCTCTGATTCAACCAAAATACATCTCTTATGTTTTATATTGATTCTTTTATTTTTTTCTGTCTTGACTGAAGTAAGTCTTGACTGAGAAGAGTAAATTTAATCTATTACCAAATCCCTTTAGAAATTTCCCTAAATAGATAAATTGTATTAAGAGAGGAGGCATCCAAAAAATGCAAAGGAAAGGGGCTTGCAGAAATGACCAACAGCCGGTTATAGATTAACCACACCCTATAGATCTTTAAACAGCCTTCTAGAAACTCTTGCCACACCTAATAATCTGTAAATAGATAGAACTGGTTGTCAGAATTCCTTCCCCCTTGCAGCTTCCGCTCGAAACTCCCCCTCCTATTCTGAGTTAGGAAGTGCACAGAGACCCTCAGACAAAGGAATCACACGCTCCTTGCATGGAATACTACCGAGGCATATAAACTGTAATAAGCTAACCGGGCCAAGCTTGTGCACTGGCCTAATAAACTCTGCTTCCTCTAACAAAGTTTTCTGAGCGTCCAAATTTTCCTCCGTCGGGTGTCGCTTCCTGCAACAGATTCTGGAGATACACTTTCTTGCGCTATTTATAACTTCATCAATTCAATTCTAGATGGTAACATCCAGACAGAACATTATCTACAATTTATGCCAATTTTTATAGAATATCTTTTAATGGGAGACAGATGCGGCAAGATAAAAATTCTGGAAATTCTTTGGCACCGAAAGAGAGGCTCTTCTTGGCTTGGGGAGTGGTAGAGCCAGAATCCAAATAAATTAGACTGTAGAGATGACTTTTCCAGCTTGCTTATTCTTTTAATTTATTTTCTACCCTTTAAACTTTCATTCTCCTTCCTTTGCTTATTTTCCTCCAACTGTTTATGAAATGCTTGTGTTACTAAAGGCTCCATACTTGCCCTCTTCATTATTCTTTATATGAATAATCTCAGCATTCTCAAACACACAACCTTCTACTTGCCTCTTACATGATATCGAAGAGCAAATTTGTGTGGGATCATTTTCAAGAAGTTCAAACAAAATATTTAATAGCCTCTTTACCTCGCATGGGAGTCCCAAACCCTTCTCAAAATTAAAATGTTCAAACTCAACTCGTCATTTTTTTCTCTCTATTTTACAATATATGCTCTCACTTTAGAGAGACAGATCTAAGTTTGAATTCTCACTCTGCTACTTTAGTCTTTTTATGGATTTCTCTATGCTTTCAAATCTTTATAATACTAGGAAAATAATATCTATGTCATAGTATTGTTTAAATATGGGATCTTATTTTGAATGAGTCAAAATCGAGATTAAATAAATGGTTGTTATTGTTATTATGATCGGTAATAGTATTGTTATTATTGTTAATAGCCTCAAAATTCACCCAGATAGATATGTAGAACTATTGTGTTCTCATAGACTCCTCCAATATTCATCTTAACAAATAAATCTTTCATGAAATAGCATTGACTCTCTCCCTTAACATACTGCTTATAAGGGATCAACAGAAATCAAGATTTGAGATATATATACCTATAAAGCCATTAATTAGCAAGATAATATAAATATAGATGAAAATATTGCATTGTGTGTCATATGAGACTCTTTATTAACTGATCTCAACAGATGCACCCCTCCAGGCTCATTTCTTTCTATAAATGTCAGGAGTTTTTTCTGATTAGCATAATTAAAACTCACTATTTGCTAAAAAGACTCCATATGACATATGATACTTTCTTTTTTATGAAATACTTTCCAATATCTTCTTATGGCACTTATACTACTCTATTACATATTCTTTTGCATGTATTTATATCTACTAGACAGTGAGCTCCTTGAGTACAAGAACCATATATTTTTTGCCAGTGTAATTTCAAAATCTTAGTGCAATTCCTAGACATTAGCTATAATTAACTAATGTCTGTTGAGGCTTCCTTTTTTTTCTTCTATATCACTAATTCATGGCCAGACCATTCTTATATAGTGTTAAATAGATCTCATTCTAAAACAATTAATTTGCCAATGGGAATATATATAAAGGGAATATGTAAAGGAAGACTAAAAAACAGAAATCTAAAAATAAAAAAAGTAGATCTCTTTTCATACTTTGGATATTGTTTTTACCAATTCACATTTAATGTTTATTGAAAGCCTTGGATATTTCTTGAGGTAAAAAGAAACATACTTTTGGGGACTACTTTCTAAAAGTTTCAAAAGACCTGGAGGAGACAATTCTGTAATCACCTAGTAACTATAATGACGAAGTAGAGAAATAAATCAATCAGAGAAAGAAAAATTAAATTATTTATATATGAGATTTTGATGCTCAAAAACACACAAAGTTAAAACATAAGTGTATATGAAAACACTTAATGGTTTTACATCAGCAGATTGTTTATTTAATGCTCTGCTTTTTAAAACTATACGTAAAATCAACATTTAACAAATTAAGAAAATAAAATTTATGTGAGTAGCAATAAAAATCAATAATAATTTATTGTGTTAAGATCATGTACCAAGAAAAGGTATATTAAGTAAAATCTTACCTAATGCTATACATAATTCCACTAATTATTTTGAATGTTTAATTTAAAATTGTAATGGGCAGTATAAATAAAACACATTATAATTATAATCAATTTAATACAATTTATTACTGCTCTTTCCATTTTTGATCTGTAAAAACTGTTCAATTTTACTTTATACTTAAAGCAGTTTCTTGTTTATAGAGCACTATACAAAGCATTACAGAGATTTTGTAGATGTTCTGTTTAAAAAACCACCACTGCAGGAACTACAAAAGCTGGACAGAAAAAGAAGAAAAATATATATATTTAAAAAATCTGTTTGAAAGCATCGGAGGGTTACTAAGTCTGCATGGGCTTGAAGGGAAGAAGAGACAAGCTTTCAGAAATATAATTTGATGGCAGCAAAAGAAGAAATCAGTGTATTTCTAGGACATCTCTAATTGTATTTTTGATAGCTCGCTAAACTAGAAATTAAATTTAATAAATGCAATAGAAGTAAGGAAGTGTATATCTGCACTAGCATAGACCTACGTTCTAAGCATCTCTATTAGTATTTCCTAGCTAAGTTGTATGAAACTCAAGACATCTGCCATCAGAATAACTTGACTCTTAGGCTTGTCTTAAACATCCAAAAAGAATTTTTGAAGAGAGAATTTCATACATTGGCATGGAACAGTGTAAGGCAGGAGTGTAAGTACTGGACAGTAGTCAGTTAGGAACCAGACCACACAGCAGGAGATGAGTGGTGAGTGAGTGAGCAAAGCTTCTTCTATATTTGCAGCCGCTACCCAGTGCAAGTATCACCACCTCAGCTCCACCTCAGATCATCAGGCATTAGATTCTTATAGGAGCAGCAGTCCCTGGTGCCAAAAAGGTTGGGGACCACTAGTTAAGGTGCTTTCTATTACTTATTCTATTACATATATGGTGTGACTATATACTAATATGTTGCACCTGCTTTTCTCCTATGACTTAATATTTCTTCAAAAATGATTCAGTTGCAACCACCATTCAGAGTACAAAATCTACAACTCTAGAAACACAGCGATTCTAGTCCTACTGTGTCAGAATAGGACACTGATTTTACAATTAGTTCATTCCAGACATGAACCTGGAAAATCAGACAAATACAAGAATCATATAATGAAGAATCATGCGGTCATGAGGAGGGCTTCCTGAAGCTTTTCAAATGAACAAGTTTATAAGTTGTTATGATTGCGGAATGTCTTTTGCAGGTTGTCTCACTGCATTTTTTAGACATAATTGTCACATAAGAATATTTTAATAAATATTTTATCTTGGTTATTCACATGAAAAAGCCAGATGATTATGCCAATCACATAAAATTATGACTATATGAGCCAACAATTCTTGACTCTTGACTCTCCTAGAGAAGACTGTAAATACTCTTTAAATAATGAATACAATAAAATTTAAGAAAAATACTTGGTAAACTGATAGTAAATGCCATCTGAGAAAGCTCACCTGAAACATGTTAACCGATTAAAACTTTGGAAACAGTGTATTCTAGACCCAAATACAATTTTCCCCAAGATTTACACACCACCTCCTAATCAGGTAATTAAATTAAATCAGGTTGATCATAACTGAGGATACTCCTGGGACTAGCCACTACCAAATAAAACCAAAATAAACCTGGAAAAGTAATCAATAAGATTGTGTCACAACAGATACGTGGGAAACAGAGATATTCCACAACTTTAATATCCTTTGATTAGTTTTGCTGGTAGAGTTTATTAGTTTTTTTATTTTAACGTGTTATATATCTTCTAACAATAATTATTCTAAACAATTTAATACATTTAACACATATTAAACAATTTAATATTAAATCAAGCTCTTTTTTTTTTTTTTTTAGCAATTTCAATTGTGGGTGTGTGTGCACGCACATTCAGGACAGGACATAGTTCACTTATTGAAATATTATTTAATAAATTAGACTGTCATTACTGAAAAAACGCCATTATTTGGTCCATGTTAACATTCACAAGCATTACATTTCCTTAACAATTTGAGCTCATTATTGACTATTATGTCAATTTTATAACAGTTGAATTGAACCATTATATGTCCTTTGATGAATAATATTCTAAAATCTTTCATTCTCATTTTTATAAATTTAACTAAAAATTATTTCAAATTATTTCAGAGATCATTTAAATGTTACATATATATATTTAAAATGATAGAATATCTAAAACATGGCACATAATGTATTATACTCAGTATAAGGGCATGCATTTTTATGATCTGCAATTAATTTTAAAATAACTACCACTATACATTTAAAAAGAGTCACACCATAAAGAAACAAAATGTAAAGAGCGGATCAAATATATCTTTCTTTGAAATATAGAAAAATGTTATATACCTAGCTCTGCTTTTAGTCTTAATTGTAAAATTTTGTTAAATACAAAAGAAAGAAGACATCTAAGGGACAAAAATTTTAATTTTTTAAAATCTTCTGAGTATCAGATTTACTATTCAAATAAAAAATTTCTTGTCTTTTTTAATTTTTTTTATTAAAATAATTAACCGAAAAATGGAATGAACATATTTTTAATTACAAATAACCACCAAAAAAGATCCAAATCCAAGTACACCATAACAAGAGAATTATAATTTGGCAATAATTTTTGGTGTTTGGGAACAAATCAGAAGAACATTATTAAAGAAAAAAATCTACTCTCTAATTATAGTTAAAACCTGCCCAGATTTATTATATAGTGTGAGAAGAGTTGACAATTTTCCTAATTGAGAGCTTTTGGTTAGAATAAAAATGGAAATACATTAATGCTTAAAGTTTTCCAGAGAAATGCTATTGTTAGCAATAAGTGTATTGCTGCCAAGATGTGGATGGTGTGAGTCATCTTGTGTAATGACTGATGTATTCCTTTGGCAGTCAGATACCATCCAGCCTGAATGTGGAAGCACTGAAGGTCCTTGGCAGTGGCAGCTGTGTTTGTGTATAGAAGCTGAGAGGTATGATTCAGGCAGTCGGAAACAGAACTAATCAATGCTAGGATCCTTTTCTTTATGACATAGGCTTTCAGATTTTGTAGAATGAAGTTCAACTCAAAGATACATTTTAAGTATGTATTATCTTTCTACTTATTTAAAAATAAGTACATAAAAACTAGTCGAAGACCATTTTGGCAGCGGAAAAGACAACCTAACACCATAAATTGTCTCCTTTGTAGAAATATAAAGCTCTTATAAAACCATTATATTTTACTCTACACCTTAGCTAAATATGAAGAAAAATAACATAAAAGTGACATATAAAAGGACAAGTTCAATGTTTTAGAAAATCACAGTTTATCATATATATTTTAATCTTTTAGATTCTGTGGCAAATTTAGAAAGACCTTTGCAAATAAGGCTGGTGATATACATTTGAAGCTGGAGAATAATACTGTTTTTCAGTTTGAAGCAAATATCACTATAAATTATTTCTTTCATATATACACATTTGTATTTTAAAATATGAAAGGAGCTTATGAAGACACTAGTAAGAAAATATTTTAAATTCAAAATATTGATTCCAAATAAAATATAAACTATTGAGACAAATATCAGAAAAAGTAATCTAAGAATATATAAGATTGTAAATTTCATATGCATCTCAATGGAAAGCTTTTAATAAAAGTTGGCTTTCTTCTTCAATACTTAGTCCAAAACCAAATGCAACTCAAAATTTTTCTTGTGATATTAATTAGCTTTGACAAGAGACCACTTACACACACACACAGCCAATAAGAAGTTTTAGGTTATCAAAATCAATAGTTTAATATTCACTTTTAGAGCATCTGTGTACTTAGTTTATTCATAGTACTTGATCCTCACAAATAATTATATAAAAGAGAAATAAAACCTCATGGTAAAAAAGTATTTGAATGATATAAAGTTGATAGAATTAACAGAGATAGATTTGAAACACTCCTACAAAAGTTAGCAATAATTAAATTAAAACTGAAAGAGACAGTCATTTAAAGAGAAGAATCCAAATTATTAATCAAAAATGGCTTCAGACTAAAAATCATCACATTTCATACATAATGTAATATATTTGCTGAGTGCCTATGAGTTAATAATATTATCTGCTGTGAAATGGAGTAATATTCTCTTCTTTCTTTCTTCTCATGATGCTTTAGGGCACTGGTTCTCAAATTTTCCCATATATCAAAATCACCTACATGGCTTATTAAAGGACAAATTTCTGGCTACCACACTGAGAGATTCTGATTCAATAGTTCTAGGTGGGTCTATATTTCTAACAAGTTCTCAGAAGTCAGTGATGCTCTTGCTCAGGCAATTACATTTGAGAGCCACCACTCTAGAGTAATGATTGAAACTTCATTGGGATCAAAATTTGAAAAGAAAATGATGGAGGGAGGGGGTATGTCAAAACAAAACAGGAGCCAACTCAAATCCCACTGGCCTAAGGTAGAACAACTTGATCGGCAAAATAAAGTCTTATTGGATTATAAACCAGAATATAAGATAAATACTGATGAGTTCTTACTTATGTGAATGTTTGAACAGGTAGATAATTGGAGGAAAATAGTCAAATCTCCTTTGTAGAATTCCAAATAATTTTTATACATACTCTGCCCTCAAAGAGATGAAAAGTAATTCCCCATCTTTGAGTGTGGGCTGCACATAGTGATGTTCTTCCAAAGAACAGAGCATGAAAAAGAGGTAAAAAGTGTAATTTTAGAATGGGGAAAGCTGACAAACACTATCTCACCCCTCAGCCAAGTGATCAACAGCTAACATCAAAAGTGATGTCATTTTGACAGTATGTACCCTTGATAGTATGTGATGAAAATGACACTTTACTTCTGTGATCTTCCTCCCAAAAACTCATGAGAACAAAATCAGACAAATTCAAGTCAAGAGACATTCTAAAAATATCTGATTATTCAAAGCTGTTAAGATCAAGCTTGAGGAAACAAGGAAGGTCTCAGAACCTGTCATAGTCAAGAGGAACGTAAGAAGAAATGAAGCCTAAATGTGAACATGATATCTTGAATAAGATTTTAGAGCACAGAAAGGACATTAGGCAAAAACTAAGGATATCTGAACAAAATATAATAATGTATCCATAATGGTTAATTAATTGTGACAAATGTATCATATCAATATTAACATATAAACAATAAAGGAAACTGGATGTGAAGTATTTACAAACTCAGTATTATCTTCACAACTTCACTGTAAATCTGAAGTTATTATCAAATAAAAAGTTTGTGGCAAAAAAAAAAAAGAGCAGTGAAGATGAAAATGGTTAAGAAACTGGGAGACTGGGAAATACAGACTACCATGTCATCTTTTATAGTCTTTTTGGGTCTCAAGAGAGTTTCTAGTGAGTGAGTCTCATTTATTTTCATGGGTTTTTAGTTGTTTTCCCAAATCCATTTCCCTTTCACCTGAGAACTACCCTAGTTTTCCCTTAGGTAATCAAACCTTCCCAATTGAACCCATATTTTTTTTCAAGAAACTGACACCCCCTTGGTTCAAGGAGTGAGCCTGCTGTGGCTGATACGGCTGAAGTCTAAGATAATAAGCTGGATTTGATTTTCAGAGCCACAAATATTGACAAGTGTAGGATCTAATTAAAACAGTCAGTCTGAGTAAGACCAGCACAGGAGATTTCTGGGGGGAAAAAATCTACTGAATACGATGGTACAGAGATATGACATCTGAAATCACTGTCGAAAATCCCAACACAATGGGATCCAGCTATCCAGCTATTGAATCGAGCTGACACTACTGAGGAAAGGAAGGAAGGAAGGAAGAAAGCAAAGAAGGAAGGAAGGGAAGAAAGAGAGGCAGGTGAGGAGGGGTTAGGGATGGCAGGTGAGCAATAAAGAGGACAGTAATAGCAGCAACGACAATAAAAGGTTACTGATAATATTATTGAATTTCATAGACCAAACCAACCCAGAAGAAGCCATTCTATCTCCGGACTCGCAATTACCTAGACTAAGTCCTCCTTATTGTTTAAGTAAATTTGAGTTAGAATTTTTGTTACGTGCAACTGGAAACATTGTAAGTGATTAAAAATATATATATATATATATTCTGCAGTAAAGATATCAACTGAACATATTTTAATATATATAATAATTTGAAATAGATTTTTTAAAGAACAAGTGATATAGCATTTAACTAATCTGTAAAATAGACAAATCTATTAAATTAAAAATCTATAAAATTTCAGCTACACTGAAATGTGGAAATAAGTTTACCATAATTTTGTGACTGTTATCAGATTCTATCTTCTCTGCTTCAAATAAATATGTATTATACTTCATACTTCATTTGCTCTTTAATTTTTAGGCACAAAATTTTAAACCTTTGCATTGATCTATTAACTATTAAACTGTGTTAAATGTATGAAATGTATAATATTTAATATAATAATATTAAATTTTGATAAAATTTGAAAGCATTTTAAATGTTATGATAATATTCTTTTTTTTAATTTTATTTTATTATTAGTTATAAGTACACGGTACATTGGTTAGACATTTATATAGTTTATGGAAATGACCTCCCTGATTACTCTATCTTCCCTCTGGATTTGCACCTAGCCATTACATCACTGATGACTGCATTCCCTATGCCATGGTCCCCATCCCCATGACCAACTATCAACTACTAATTTGCACTTCTTTAACTCTTCACCCCTTTCTCCCAGCCCCCCGAATCCCCTCCCCTCTACCTGTCACCAGATCGTCCTCTATATTTGTATCCGTTTTTGATTGTTTTTTTCTTTTTGTTCCTTAGATTCTGCATATAAGTGAAATCATATGGTATTTATCTTTCTCTGTTTGACTTATTTAAATGTTGTGATATTTTTAATAATGATTTATACAAAAGTGGCCAAATGGTTCACAAAATTAATTTGTAAAGATAGTCAAACCGTATTTAAAATGGAAGATATTTCAATTAGCATCTGGATTCAGGTACTATGGGAAGGCTTATTATTAAGGACTGGCAAGGACAACACGATAGCAGAAGATTTGGCAGTGTGCCTAAAACGATATATTGAATAATTTGACTTTTTCTGTTGTGAGAAAATATCCTTTTGGCAGGTATCATTAACTGAGGATGTTTCAGAGAGGCCTAAGAGACCTTGGGAAGAGGAACGCTGATGCAAAATCAGCCCCCGGAGACCATAGATTTAATTAAACTTCAGATAAAAAATGTCCGTCAACTAAAGTGCAATAATAGCTAAATGAAATCAAAGGAAAAGGTCCTGAAATAAACACTCGAGTTCATGCAGGATACTACCAGACACCTTTCTTTGAAAAACTTTTGAAAATATAAAATGATGATGAATCCCTAGGATTGTTTGAAAAAGTATGCTTTGCACACACCTTCATTTAGACGAAAGCGGGGAAGAGCAATGCTGGATGTACCTCTCTCTCCAGTAAGGTTTGGAATTAGATGTGGCTGTTTTATGTGATTTCCTCAGTCTCAGTGCTTTGAGAGACATATCTGTTACTTTCATCAGGAGAGCTAGGCAGTTTATCAGTGGCTGGCACAGAGATATATGTCATGATTTACAGGGTTCTGATGCTCTAGAGAATTCTTTGTCTCTCTGTATTGACCTCATGTTTGGAACTGTAAAGAAGCAAAATGATATAGCCATTCATTTTTCACTTCATTTTCCTGCTTCAATTCAGATTCCAACATCCCAATAAGTAGAGGCTGACAACTCTGACAAGCATTTCAAGCATTTTGCAATGTAGGCAAAGTTCAATAGTGTCTCGTAGGGATGACATTGGCTTGGGTATCACCTTTTACCTTTAGACTGAACTGAGAAATTAATAAAAAGATATAAAAGCTTAGCACATTATCCCGCTTTACAGTCTCAAATAGCTAAAACATTTCATAACAAAACTTTATTTTGGCTGTTTTTATAATGACTCAATTTATGCAGCCAAGAAATTCAGTGCACTTCAGTTTAATTCTCTCACCAAAAATATTATGAAAAGCAATGCTTGATAAATTAGTTACCACTTAATCTTGAAGTCTTAATTATCAAATTCTTTAGTGTCACTTCTGAGAGTGATGAGGCTTTGCCATTTGTTATTGGATCTCCATTACCATGATATTTTTTGTGAAATAAATAAGAATTTAAGCCGTATATATTACTTCACTGATTTGCAGGTTTTTCTTACATATGTAGATTGTATACTACCTATGTTTGGGATATTAAAACATATCACTCAAATATAACTAATAGCTACAAGGGAATGAATAGCTATTTATTTTACTTTAAGCAGTTCCATTTATCACATCAGTCAGCTTTAGACTTCCCTGGTTAGATACAACCCCTAAATATGTTTTTCTTTAACAATTTCTTTTAAATACAAAACTGTTGGTTAATTTTTAAAACTAGGAGTAATGGGATAAAAGATGTTATAAAAACAACTGCTTTAATATTTTCACAAGTTGTAGCAGCCGGCATATTACAATGACGTGCATGAGTCTAATCGAAGAGAACCTTACTGACTACTGAAGTTTTTAAGTTTTTGTAGAATATTCTAGGCATTAGGTGCTTCTTGGTTGTGTTCTTTTTCCCTTATTTTATCAATTTGGTGGCATTTCCGTAAGGGAACGTGTCATTTTCACTAATTTTCCAAATATTTAAAAGTTTTACAAATGCTATTTTTCTTCTTCCACAACTTTCTCTCTGCCCAGATATACCAACTCCCTCTCAATTCTCACAGACAAAATCCTCTTTAAATTTGCACACATATGCATGTGCTTATATGCTCTATCCCAGTGATGTGTTTTCCTTTGTCTTTAGAGTCATGACCTAAAGGGACAAGACCCCTGGTCTGCTCTCTTTTTGTTTGTTTGTTTTTTCTTTCCTGAAGAAAATTTATGTCTTCCTTTCGCTGATTATATTATGCCTAATGTATATAAGCTGCTTCCAGGAAAAATTTAAATGTAGGCAGTTTGTTTGGAAATGGAGTGGAACTTCAGAGCATTTAATTTTTTGAGTGTTCTCAGATTGTTGTTACTGGCCTGTGCTTGGATTTTTGAATTCAGATTGTGCATTTATTTAAATAGCTTGAAACAACATTCAGACAGCAAACCAAGTGTTTGACCTTAAGGCTAATAGAAACTTATTTTTCTTTTGAGAAAGAACTAAAACCTCCACAGAAGCCACTCTCAGCATCTCTATTTAGATCATAAATTGTGCAGACTCTGGGCTCCCAGTGATCATGTTGACCTATGAGCAGCACTCACTCCCATTTCATGGACAGATGACCTTTCTGCTCGAGCCTTAGTGGGAAAGACCTGATAGCTTTCTGACCTTGCTTGCTCCAAGGACCATCCATCTTTGGCTGCTCTGAAAGATACTACATTGCCTTATGCCCGTCAGGATTTAGTTCTGCCCAAATCGGATGTAGATAAAGTATCTAGTAACTAATATCGTGACTAGATTCTAAGTATGTAAAAGTGCTTACGACAACTTAATAAAGAATGCTTGCTTCCATTTTAGCTTTGGCTCCACCATTCAAGTCTTGCCCCATAAATGCGCTGTGAATATATAACAAACCAATCTGAATTTGCCTTGAAAATTGAACTGAGAGATTTGTCCAAGAAACTCCGTGTGTTTGATGGTCCATGAGTGCCCTCCACAGGGTGCAAAGCAGATTTTTTGTTATTGTTTCTCTGCTTAATTTTCTTGAGTGTTCTGTCTCGGATCATTTCTGTATTAGAGAAAATTCATAAAGGCTTGCAAAGAAATTAAATTCCTTGATCTAATTTAGTGAAGGTTTAATCATTTAAGTTAGGAAGCAAAATGTCAATGCCAGGCTAACCCTAACTCCTACTGTACATCATCCTGCTGCATCCAATTGCTTGATAAGGAGATTCTGAAAAATGTTACTCTGCTTCTTGAACAACAGGTAATGGATTTTTAATAGTTTTTTTGAGCTGTTCTTTCTGTAGGAAATTGAGTTAAGAGCGCAAATGTTGGCAATTATTCTTGTACTCCGTGGCATTTGTTTGGAACTAGTACTTAATAAATCTACTGCAGCATTGATACTTTCTAGACCCTTTATTTCCAACCCCCTACTTAGAATCCTCATAAAATAAACTTCCTCCTAATTTCTTCAAGGGACTATTGTAGGACACAGTTTAACTAAGGGACAGCAAAGATCGAGCCATACCCATATTTACTGATTTTATAAACTAATAATTTGAGATGGATAGAAAAAAATCGTTGTGCACTGCTAGAAGAAATAGAAGGAATAAATAACATTCATATTAGAGGATAATTCCTTTTGAACAAATAATTATTTTTCTGTTCATTCCTTTAGAGTCAGTCCTGAAGAGAAAATCAGGCAAACCAAAATGAAGGAAACCTAACGTTTTGATGAAAAAATGGCTCTGTCAACTTAACCACTGAAAACGTATTGTCTTAAGGACAGATGCTGAATAATAACAATCGTATTTCTCTAAATAGTAAAGGAAAGGAAGACTTGCTGGCAACACAAGTGCCATCCCATGTTTGACATGAGACAGCCCAGGAAACCTCCACCCTCTCCAGCATAGTCCCTGGCCCCATCAAGCCTGAGGACCAGCAGTGCTGAGGTTCTTATGGGCTTAGGGTTGCTCCCTGAGCCCTTGACCAGGGCTGCTCCTCTCACAATGAAAGCCATAAATGCCACACAGGTGCCTAGAGTGAGATGGGCAATATGCTCCTGCTTTGGTAAAACACACACACACATACACACGCACACGTATTTACTCGATATGGAAAAATATTTAGTTAGCCATAAATTCCATTTCCTAATTATGGGAAAAAAAAAACCAGAGTAAAAGACAAAAATAAGAAGGCTGATTAGTGAAATGAGCTCTGCCACAACCAGGATACCATCTGGAATATCTTCAAAAAGATAACTTAAGGATGTGTTTTAGTTGACTTCACAGTGACTGACAGAATTAACCTATAAAGTAATTTTAAGAAATTTGAGTTGGTTAGCTGTGTCTTCTATTTTTAATAGAAGACAGCACATTTATAAGCTATAGGGGCCCAGGCTTCTTTTTCTTGGGCTACACCATCTGGAACAGGCGGTTCTCAAGGTTGCTGCAGGTGGGGTAGAAAGCGTGGAAAATATTGCAGGATAATTTTTGAAAACAAGAACTGGAGGTGACTTATCACCTCTGCTCTCAAACTATTGGCCAAAACTCAGCCAGTAGCATCCCGTGATGACTGCAGGTGGCAGGCGTGGAGGGATGGTCTGATAAATGTCTTTTTGTGTCTCTGGGAGGAAGAAATGGTCTGGTGTCTGTGCAACTTTGCCCCTGTCCCACCTTCTTCTATAGAATAAATACCTAAGTACAATCTAAGCACATTGCCTTCACTTTGGGCTAATTTTCCTAGTATTATACAAATCATTATTGCTTTTTTGACACAGTTGTTTTTGCTTTACTTTCAATATTTTCTAATGCAAGCACTTAAATTTAACAATTGACTACTTTTCCTTCGTCTTATTTCAAAACACTTTATCTAACAGGTTCAGGTTTTTTAGGTTATTTCTAAAGAAACAAAGGTCTGGGAAAAGCTGTTAAAGTTCAGTTTGCGATACTTCACTAAATTTAGGTAGAAGAGTTAAGAAGAAGCCCCTTAGAGCACTTACTGGGAATTGAACACTCAGACGTTTACTCCAATTTTATAATAATGAGATAAAGCAAAAGAAATTCTTGTCAATTTAATAGAAAAGTCATCATCAGAGAGAATTCTGTTGGCTTTGAGTTTTGCAGAAAGGTATGTTTATTGCTTGATTAAATATTAATATGATTAGAAGTCATGATCTTTAGTAAAATCCCATTAGTAACCCACAGTGAAGTAAAAACAACTTCAGTATTATTTGTAATGTGTTTAGAATTATATAACTAAAGGCTCAAAAGTAAAGACTTGAGTTTCCTTCCATATAGAAGCCATGGACCAGAGGCTGCCATGATACAGTGCCAGAGTCAAGGGGAGATTTAATATGCAAGATATGAAAAAGGAAGAGTTTCATTCTTCTGACAGCCTAGACAGTACAAAACCATATTTCAAATCTAAGAAGATCAAATTAAAGTTAAATAAGTACATGTGTCTGTGTTAACCAATCAATCGTTATGATTCTACAGAATAATTAGGTAGAGTTGAATTGTAGCCTATCATAAACTGCTGATTAAATAGTAAGAAGGGAAATTCAAAGACCTGGCTCTATTAATAACTCACCATGTGAACACAGATAAATGGCTAAGGTTCTTGGTACCTCCATTTCTCTGTGTGTAACATCAGGATAATACCTACTCGAACTTCATAGTTTTAGGATATTTTAATAAAGAATGCCACTTAAAACAAGTAAAGATTCAAGTAGGAAATACAGGAAAGATCAGTAATAACTGAACAAACAGTATAAAGACTGCTTGTCCATGGTGTCACTGATGTTGTCTATAAATACCAAAATATAAACTTAGCAAAACTGAATTATTAGTTAAAAACGTGTTATGCAATTTAAAGGCGAGCTGCCAAGTTAGGTCAGTTTCTAGCTCAATGTTTATACTGTAGCAGCACTTAGCTATCCATTTCAATTGCTATTGTTAAAAAATGTCTCTAATCTATAGTATGTTCAGGCCATTTCTTTTTTTAATGATCTTTTCTACTTGAAAAATCATCATTCGAATTCCTTTATGAAAAATTTCTCTCTTGATATCTTGATTTATTTAATAGGATATATTTTCCAATGAGATAGCTAGAATCCAGAATTACAGACTACTAATTCTTTAAATCTAGTTTTCCTCATTATGGTCTAAGGTCAAGACATCCAGAAGGTTAAATCACGCGTAATTTAAAGTCAGACACCTCTTAAAACCTGTTACATATATATTTTTCTTTTTTTCTTTTATTTATTAATTTTTTTTTTTTGCGTCAAAGGCTTAAATAAAAAGCACGGTGAAAAATAATACCTCCTCTTTTTAGTTGTATTTTGAAATGAATAAGTATGAATAAAATTGGGATGATATTGTTCCTTGATAAATAAGATAAAACTCCACTGCTGGTGTTCCCACGAAGAATCTAGGGATTTCAATGAACAAGATAAGCCTCTATGGTAAAACAAGATATAATTCAATTAAAACTGACACATCTTTCTAAATTGCATAAGGAAATACTGCATATCACACAGGAACTCTGTATCACACATATACCATGTAGGAGTAATTTATTTCAGATTTTTTCACATGCTACTCTTTCAAAGGGGATCCATGACTCCATACAGGATCTGACTGACAGTCCATAAGACTTCTTGCTTTTGTGTATCTATAACACAGGCACCCACTGTGCAAATTTCTCCACAAACCCGGCATTTATGTGTGAACTACACACACTCTGAACCGATGACAACAAGATATTTGTTGCACTTGGTTTCCAGGGTAACAACACTTTACAGGATCCCCACTTAGCCTGCTCTATGCGAAGCTGCTTTAAAATTGCCTTCAAAGGGCCCTTGTCTCCATCTGTAAGCCGAAGGTAAAATGCTGTGATGGCAGCTGCTAATGAGCTGCCTGGCCTCCATCAGGGCAGCCTAAATTTATTTCTGCTGTCCCCCTAGGGAACCGTCAAGCTGGAATATGAGTGAGAGGAGAAGAAATGATTGCCTCGTCCCAGGAGCATGGCACTCTCTCTAACACACTTGCTAATTTGATAGTTACAATAAAGAATGGATAGTTAAGGGGGAAAATCCGTGTACTTTTGCTGGTACTACCATGTCAGCTAAGTGTTTGCTTCCTAACTTTTCCAATGGCAGCGCCTCCCTGCCACACTCTCTGTATGTGCCTGTGACTCTTTGTATTGTCAGCGGCGCTTATTCTTAATTGCAGATGTCATGCAGCGTACCCTTTCCAGAGGCCTCTGTTCCTTTGTTCCTAATCTGCCATTGACAATGAAGAATTTTAACAGCAGCTACTGGGAAGATAAAAACATATGTTTGAAATCACTGGTTTAAGACAATTTTTGTTCTGGTAATACTCGTTAATGGGTCACTGCAATAAGAGAACTAATAGCAGGTGTCCTCTGTTCACTGAGTCACACACCAGGGTCATTACTGTGAAGTAGAGCCACAGTAAGTTAAACTAAGAAGACCTGATTTTGAGGGACAGTTAGATAAATTCCACTGAGACTGGAGCAATTTGGTGAGTGATAGTATGCTTCTGGTTTCATATTTTGGGGATTGTTATAGTTCATTTAGAGGTAAGACTGCTGACTAAATTTACAAAAGGGAAGACAATCAGTTATCACTTTAATCGTACCCTCATTTACACATCCACTACAACTCATCTGACTGGACTTATTGTTTCTTACAGAACAATATTTAATCTAGTTACCTAGGACTTATACTACTATTCAATTACGAGAAAATAATGGTGAGATTTAGATCACTTAGGCTTTCAGAAGCAATTCATTTCTTAAGGAAAGCTTGAAGGAAGCAGCAGAGCATATTATGTGATATAAGATCGTATAGGATGTATGCAGATAATGTGGGGTCATGTGTGTGTCTCTATGAGTGTATGTGTATATGCACAAGCACATTTGTATACAATTTTCTTTGATTCAGAAAGTTATAGTAAAATTATATTAAGAAAAGTATATTTATTTCTAATATAACTGAAAGTAATCCTTATGAAAGCATAGCTAGAGATAGTAGCTAATGAAAATAGCAGACATGGGAATATACCTGAAAACAGATTGAAAGGTGAATGAAGTGAGAGTCTCTAAAAAATAACAAAAGTGATTTTATGGATGGAAAAGGAAAAAACCGTGTGTGAAGAGAAGAAATGTTCCAAGTGCCATTCTTACATTTCCCCTCTTCTAAACTTTATGTTTTCTCCAACTGCCAGTGTAGCAGTGAGAGAAAAAAATTGCAGGTTCTCCTTAAACATGAAGTTTAATGAGACACACAGCTGAAGACATTACAGAGATGGCAGAACCACTGGTGTCTTCTAAAAGAACTTAAGCTCATGCTCTAAAGTGAGGTTCTTTCTGCTATTAGAGTTCTCCAGAGAAATCCCACAATCTGCCATTGCAAGCTGTAGACCCAGGAAAGCCAGTAGTGTAGTTCAGCTCCAAATGTAAAAGCCTGAGGATGAGGGGGCCAGTGGTGTAAATCCTAGTTCAAGGGCAAGAGAAGACAGATGTCCCAGTTCATGCAGGCAGATAGGAAGCAAAAAGAGTACATTTTTCCTTCTTTTCAGGCCCTCACATAAAATTGCCTATCACCCCGAGTAAGATATTTAAAACTCCTTCCTTTGTGGATAAGATTAAGGATGCATGTAAATGGAATTTGGAGAAATGGGGAATATTGATCTCCTAGAGAACTAATGTATAGATATTTGTCATACATTATTCAATGCAAAATAATCAACATTTACCTTCTTTACTCTTCTCTGCCTATCACTCTTTTCTCTATTTCTTTGTCAAATATGTTTACTTTTCTAGACAGAAAATTATTTCTGCCTCCCACCCCTTGAGGTTCCATCTTCTTCCTTCTCATCCGAATCCTCTCCTTCAAAATAGTTATACTCCCATCCAACAGTGTATAATCTTAGATGACATCAACCACATGCCTACTGACCCAACTTCTCAAAAGGAAAGCAAGTTAACAAACAAATAAACAATGTATTTCTAATGTGTGTTCTAAAAGAATCAGAAATGATGCTCCTCAGTCAAGTCTCTCTGGAGAAGACCATTCAAGAAACTTCTCTGATTGTTCTGCCAAGAGGAGGAGACTGTGGTCAAACACATGCACAGATGTGTATGTATCTTGATGCCATGGGAAATTTTAACAGCTACATTAATCACTGACTAGATGTTCGTCATTAAGAAAACCTTATCTGACTGGATAATTCTACCATAAGAATATCTGCCTCATGTATCTAGTATTCTTAGAAATCCTAGGACAGTTAAATGGGTCAATTAAACCATATTCCAAGAAAGGTATGTCTAGAGAATTTGTTTAAAAGTACACTATCCCTGCTAATATTTATGTATATGTTTGTTTGTATCTATACTGAAACTTAGGTAAACTCTGATTCATTGTTAATAGATGGAGAAATAAAAGCCAAAAAAAAAAAAAGCTTTATAATGAGATCTAAAAAGAAATAAAATCAAGACTATTATGGCATTAAGAAAAATAACATACAGCAAATAGTGCTAGCTATAGAAATGACCCTTTTTTTGTTTTGTTTTGTTTTGTTTTCCTGAAAATGCCTATATTCAAAGCCAGCTAAGTTTCCAAGAACTAGGAGTGGCCCTGGATTTTTGATATTTTCTCATTTTTCAGAGCAGTCAAGCAATATAAATCAATAAACTGTAGCAAAAATATCTCCAATGATAAAAAAAAAAAATGGCTGTGAAAGCCTTATCTGCAGACTTTCAAGCTGATTAGCATATTTATGGTTGTGACTGGATGACCTCCCTTCCCTCTGGAAATTATGAAGATCCCCAGTGTCCCCGTTACTTTTTCTCTATCCTCCAACTCAAGGCTTTCATTATCTTAGTCTCTCTCTACTTCAAGTGGTAGCCCTAATATCTAAATTCAGCCTATAGATTCATTTGTGAGCGTGGTGATTTAGCAAACAAAACAATTTTATAAATTGAGAAATTTTATTATAAAAGCCCAGTTTCCAGCTACTTTTGAAACAACTCAAGAAGGTATGGCAACACTAAACTGCTAGAAATGAAAACCAGTTACCTCTGTAGACCAAAACTTTACTTTCTAATTCAACAATATCTTCATCACTACCGCTCATCCAATATCTGTCCCAGTTCTGCAGATTGAGTCACCTGAACAGCTTCCTAAAGCATTTCAATTTGGGGTTCTTAAACTTCTTGATCTTCTTTTTCCTCCAGCTTGTAGATTAATAAACTTAATTTTCACTTTTTAAATATTTTGTATATCTGGACTATAGGCCAATATTTTATCACTTAAAATTTACTTTAGTTCTTTAAAAATCTTTGTTAAGCTTGATAGGTATTTGGTAAAGCACCTAAAAATGTTACTGGGTAAGCAACCATACTATATTAGTAAAATGATAAAGTTTTATGGAGGTTGGTCCTTTTAGTTAACCTATTTCTAAACGTAAAATAGCTGAGACGAAAATATAGAGATTAAAGGAAGGTAGTAAAATCAAGGTCAGGGAAAATCAATGAAGCAACCACTAAAAACTGGGGGAAAAAATGCTTTAGTCCTGTGTTTCGAGAGACTTGTTTAATTTTAATTTTTTTTTTTTTTTTACATTTCTCGGAGAATGATGAAATAAAAGCATTGCTCTAAATTGCTTTAAAAATATATGTCTGTTTGCTAATAAGAAAAGATCAAGTGTGTCAGCAAATGCTCCTGGTTCTATATTGTTTAGTCCTTGATCCCAAAAGACTTGTAGAAAGTCAAAATAGCATTAGAAGATGTGGGCACAGCTCTCTGCTCTCTCACTGTCCTCACGTGGCTGCATGAGAGAGAAAGAAAGTGAACTCTCTTCTGTCTCTTCTCATAAGAGCACTAATCCCATCACGAGGGCTCCATTCTCATGACCTAATTGCCTCCTAAAGGCTCCATTTCCAAATTCTGTTACACTAGTGTTTGGTAGTAGAGTTTCAATACATGAATTTTGGGGAGACGCAAGTATGCCATCCAAAATGTTGGGTAAAAGGACATTTACATTTAACATTTTGATAGTTACTGAAAAATCACCTTCTTAGCATATTATGTTGATTTCCACATCCATCAATGATAGAACATGGAATATATACTTATTAATACTTTTATTTATCAGGAAGTTCTGAACTCAGTTTTCACTTTCTTAAGGGGACCTAAACTTACCACCTTTACCAAATCTAATACTTCCCATTAGTTATGTCTTGGAAAACTGCTTGTCTTCTCAGGACTTAACTTGGTCATAGTTGTACATTTATTCCTGAGACCATTTTTTTTGTTTCTCCTCAGCTAGACCTTAAGCTTTATAAACATGAAGAGATATTTTCCCTTGTTTTTTTTTTCTTTATTGTTGAATCCCCAAGACCTAATAGAGTATTCAAAAAATATTTGCTTAATGAATTCCTTTTATTGCTAGTTCCTTAATTATTGCTAATGTTGTCTAGCTTTGACTTCAGTCATCATTTTGAATATTCTCTAATTTTTCTGCACTTTACTTTGGAATCTTTTTTTTTTCCCCAGGTCCAATTTATTGTCCAAATTGAGTATTACATGATGAGTTGACATTAATGTAGGCATGGAAAATTAACAAATGAGGTACAGTTTAGAAACTTTTATGTTGCTTTCACAGCTAGAGATTTTTAAGAACTTAATTTGAAGTATAACAATAGCAAAGAGGTGCCTCCATATGTGGCCTGCACACAATTAATTCTACCTCTGAGAGTACAAGTTGAAATATTTTTTGATACCCGTCAAGTGGAATTGGGCATCAGGTTCTGGACCTGCCATGATTTCAGTCTTGCAAAGGGAACAAATTCTGCCTGGAATCTTCATATTAAAAGGCAGTCAAGGATGTTGTCTCAAATCATTTTGGAAATTAGACAGGATATAAATTAGGGAAATAACAAGTTAATAAAATGTTAATTCATTTGGTGAATTCCAACATGCACAGAGTAAAGAGGGAGTTATCTGTGTTATCGTAGATATCATGCCATCAATGAAGCTTGATATTTATAACAATTTTAAAAACTAACTCACTGTTGATTTTCAATGGACTTAGAAGGGGGTTTTGTTGTTGTTGTTATTGTTTTTAAGGTAAGGCTTTTCTATCCATTCTTTGATTTTGCACTTGGTTACATAGGAGTTCACATTTATCACTATTAAATGTTGCCTTATTTGATTCACCTTATAGATACAACATGTCAAAATATTTTTGGAACTTGATGATGAATCCAAAATCTAAGGTTCAGAGTACCATGGTCTCCGACAAGAAGCCCATTTTGCATTAATTTTAGGGCTTTGCCTGTCAATATGGATAAGAGGTCTAAATTAAGTTGCAAATATGGCCATTTGCATGAATATGGCTATTGCACTATTTATGTATTTTTCCCATAACATTTATTGGGTTCTTTGTGTAATAGTCATCCCACCCAACCCCTTTCCATCTCCTCCCCTACTGGACTGAGTAAAGAAAATGTGTCTTACTTATACTTACATGCCCAGCAGTATTTATTTTAACAATAACATATATTGTTGATCAAAACTTGTATTCATTCAACCTAAAAAGTATATGTTGAGCTCTTATTGACTTATAAACCATGCTATGTGCTTGATATATAAACATGAATAAGACAGAATTGGAGAGCAGAAATTCATGTTCTAGTAAGGTGACAGCGCATGAATTATTAGGAAACAATTCAAAAGTGCACGTATAGCAACAAGCAATGAATATGTGTCAAATGTTAAATTGAGTTGAAATAATCCTGTCTGCCCACCTCTTTAGTTATTTTTAGTCCTGAATTCCCAGAATTGCAAATGGTGGTATGAGGTTTAGAGGCAATCAATCAACTTATACCAAGCTATTCATAGATATCTCCCCACCCAAAGAGGAGTTTCCAATGTATTATATCAATTATATTATATTACACTAATTATATTATATATAGAGACAATTGATGTCCTAGTTAGCTCTCATCATAATTCTGTTTTGGCTAAGATGAGCTCTTCTTATCTAGACCTCAGAAATGTGTAGGATTTCCCAAAGTATCTACACAAAAATTTTGATAAACTTTTCAGCACCTCCTTTTTTATAGTAAAATCTTATTGAGTTTCTAACTCAATTTTGTAACAAGATATAATCAAATTATTGGGAAGAAATATATGATATGAGCCCTTCTCACACAAGAACTTGAAAGAGGAAAACATATAGTATATTGATGTAGTCATCCATTTTTGTTACATATTTGTTACTGGGTCAAATGTATCACACACAAAAAAGCTCTTGACCATGGAAAATAAATAAAGTATAAAGGTAGATCTATATATTTATTTGTTTATTTAACAGGCATTTATTGAGTGCCTACTATATATTCAGTATTAAACTTAGTTCTAGAGAAATAATAAAATATGTTCTTTGTCCGCAATCTGAGTTTAACGAGAGAAATAGATCCAGAAGCACAATTGCAACACTGCGTTTTACATGCAGAGGCAGAGGTAACGTACAGGTTTTTCTAGAAAGCGAGAAAGACTCAGCCTGTTTGCAACACCAAGTTAATGTGGAGATCTGAAGTGCCAGGAAAGTCATCTTCAGGTGACCTTGGAGCTAAGTTGCATACATTGGAATCTTTAGTCCCGCTAATAGTTGAAAGGGCAATCCATGCAGAAGGGGCAACATGACTAGCGTTAGTCAAAGAAGGGGGCAAATCTTAGATTCAGGAAGACCAATTTAGGAATGTATGGCAAGAATTTGAGGAAAATGTGATTTACCTGAACTAGGACAAGAGGTAGAGGTATGGAAAAGAAGAAAGAGGTTCAAAATGTTTCTAGGTGTTTTGGTTAAGGACGGGAGTCTGAGAGGATAATTCCCACATTCCAGGTTGATTGACTGGGTGGATGGTGATTCCAATCTAGTGTGTTAATTGGTTTAAATTTAGCAGACATTACTAACCCCTAAACTCCAAGATGGTTATGTGGGCTCTAAGAAGAAAGATTCGTTTGATGAAAAGATTCATTTGCTGAGAAAAAAATGTATCTGCTAAGATGGATTCCCCCTGGTCAACTGAGATCTAAATTTTATAACTAAGAGCCTTGTGGCCATTTGCTGAGGGGCTTCTCGTGTACTTTGTATGCTGGGAGGAATCTCAGACTGAATTCTGGGCTGCCCACATTGTGCCTTGTGTGTTAAAGCCATCTGAGCCAAGAAGTGCAGGAAACCCAGGTTTTGTCCTTTGACCAGTGGACTGAGATCTGCTCCCACCCAATCAGAACTGCACAATTTGGATGCCCCACTTATATAAAAGGGACCTGACTGGAAACTTGAGTGGGAACTTTCACTATAAAAGGCGACCTCTCCCCTTTGTCCCGTGGAGCACAATTTAGGTTGCTACCTGAATCTGTGTCTCCCTGGCTGCAGTTCCTCATGCTCAAACAAATGCTTTTTATTCTTTATTATAGCCTAAAATTAATTTTGTTTATGGTTAGTAGGACTTAGGATGGATAAACTCCTCAGCAGATCGCCACAAACCTTGAGAAGCCTGCTACATTTTCTCGGAAGTGCCTTACATATATTCACTTCCTACAAACGATCTGGCATGGGAAAAGGTTAGGAGGTAACTACATGGATAATTTTGACACAAATAATAACAATTACTGCTCTACCAAATAGCATGCCATAATAAATCTTTCAGAAAAGAAACATTGGTGGTATTTTCTCTATTATTGAACTGACATTTGACTTTGGTAAAATATACATGTGTGTAATGGATACAATTAAGATTTTTTTTCAGCCATAATTGAGTCTACAATGGTTCTTTCTTAAGGGAGCTACATAGTTTTAACTCCTAGCCAAAAAAAAAAAAAAAATCCATTATAAAAATCCACAACTGGAATCTTAAAAGACATAAAAGAGAACTCTAGTATATCTAGACCTGGATAGAAATTAAACATTATAATATGATTAGGTGGGGGTTTATTTTTTTACTTGACGATAAAGTAGTAGCAAATATATCTTAAATGTTGTGAGTACCCAAGATAAACTGTATAATATAATATGTCTATCATAACCGTAAATAAAATATGTCCACGACCAAGCTCATTATCTCCTTCACTGTTTCTCACCCATTTAATATCATCATACTTGCTCCCATCATTTCCCAGGATTAAAAAACTTGGCACTATCTCGAATTTGGGAGAAAATGTTTTTCTAAAGAAGCATAATGAGTCAGGAATTAGAAAAGGCCAAACAAGGCTTAATGGACATAGGATATAGGAATTTAGGCAGGCAGATATACTTGTTGACATATCCTACACCAAGTTAGAGGAGGCAATTCAGCACTAAGGTAAACAATATTTGATCAACAACTGAGGTACAGAAGGTCAGAACATGGTAGTCGATCAGCTGGATAGGCAGTTTGGGGATCAAAAGTACACAGGTAAGGAGTTCCTAGAAAAGTTGCTGGATGAGTGAAAGGCTGAGCAGGAATCAGAAAATTCAAAAGAAGCAAAGAGCCCAGCAAGGTCAGAGGGTCTGCATCCGCATCAGCACAAGAATGAGAAAATTTGACAGGCAGAAAATTGCACCAGCACTTCTTCACCCACTTCTGATCGAATACGACCAGCAGTTTTTCTGCTTTGTTCTTTATGGATTCCAGAATCGTTCCAACTATTAATGTCTGGCTTCTAAAGATGGAAATGACGTTTTGAAAACAGAAGTCCATAAGGCTAAAATGACAAAAGCAGGTAGTTTAGAACATTGGTCCACAAGCTCTAGTATTGCGACTTCAGGATTATAAGAAGGCTCAGTTTGCTTTTCATTTGTTATTCGATTTAAATAAGCACATCGACAGGACAGTCTTCATGCAAGCTATAATTCACACAATAGCGTCAGGATTTTTATTCAGCACTGAGTATCAGAAAAATTGTGAGGCAGGCAAAATTAACTTCTGCACCCCTGTTCTTTCTTTCTTTTTTCTTTTTTTTTTTTTTTTAAGTATCATCTCATCTCCTACAACACAAAGATGACTGAAACAATCCTGGTTTTTATTGATTGACTTGTCCCATATATAATTTCAAAATAGATTTGAGATAGCGAAGACTATCCCCATCTAAACTCATAGTCTAACATATCTCTTCAGGCTTATCAAAAGTCGCATTATCACAGCTTTCTAAAGCTATTACTTCAGACCGTGTCCTCAGTCCCCTCTTTCTATCTTCTCTGACATTCACTTTGTCCTTCAATTATTCTCTGTATTTTGGATCTTTCACTTCTCTCTCTTCTTTCCTTTTCCTCTTTGGCAGCGAGCATACAATATGTTTTTCTAAATATTATAACACAATTTTTCCTAAATATCATAACTCAATATTTCCTAAGTGATATGTATTCTATTATAACCAATATTTAAACCTAATAGTTAATCCTTTGACCTTAATTTCCTATTTGATTTCATTTTACTGCCTGTATTCTCAAATAATGATTTACTCCAGCTTCTATTTCCCCTCCTCTCCATTCTAAACCCATTAACATCTTTCTTCTTTCACCAACACTTTGATGAAATGACACTTCCCAGTTCTTAATTACTTAACTCCACAATATTTTGCCTGTCTCTCTCGACCTAATTTTAGAGTTTTACTTCAGAGAACCCCTCATTCTCTGGCTCTGGTTCATTGATCTCATCTCTCCTATGACTATCTAAGATAATAATTTTAAATATTTCAGTGGTGGCTTTTCTTTCTCTAACCGTTAAATGTAGATTAAACCACATTTAAACCTTTAATCCCTTATTTCTTCATTTCCCTTTGATTCAGAAATGTATCATCTCTTTCTGGTTCCATTAGCATTTCTAAATATAACTATCACATCTATATTGACGATTGTTAGACTTAACTCCTTTCTGCAGCTCTGCCCTGCATCTCTGGGGACAATCATTATATTTAATCAATGAAAGACATTTTAACGTATCTAAAACTGAATGAATTTTTCTGTTTTCTCTTTGGTACAAATCCACATCCTCTTTCATTTGTTTCATGTCCTCCGAGTCTAGTTTCTCATGACCACTTCTCATCCTTTCTCCCTTCTGAGATCTCTACGTTTAATAAATCAAAGTCCATGTGGTTTCTTATTTCTAGAAGACTTCTATTTTAGTCCTTTCTTTTCTCTGTCCATTGCCACTGTCATAATTAAGGCTCGTACCATCTCAAGTTTGTTCTATGAAACAGATTCTTCAAAGTCTTCTCTCACTGAGGTTTCTCCACATAGGGATCTGTCTTGCAAACAAATTAACCTTTCTAAATACTGCGTTGATAATGCCAGGCATCTGATTTAAATAGTTTGGATCAAATCAAAGCATCTCAACATGGAATTCAAAATTACACACAATATATCCCTAATGTATCTTTCTAGACTTCTTCAACTACTCCTCCCCAGCCCTTCTTACAAAAACAGACAGATATTTGTATTAAATGGCATCTGTGTCTGGACCACCCAGATCTCTGAGTTTTTTTCCCATGTTGTAATTTCCTTGCCACCAATCTGAATTTTTCTCAGATTTCAAGACCTTCCATAGAGTACTTTAGTCCAACACACAGTGACCCCCTTTGTTCTGTATATACAACACTTGGCATATTTTTCACATAAAACTATTCAATGTGTGCTATTTTGACATATACACTCCTTAACTCTATTTCAATTATTTTACTTCAGAGAATATGTCTTACATTTCTATATTAGCCATTTGTTTTTTTAGTTCATAGTAAGCACAGAATTTTTTATTACTATTAAAGGTTATAATACTTATTAATGAAATATAATAATTAAATTGCATTTTCTCTCTTCAAAATTTGAAAGTTACATGTGTGTATATAATCCATTGTTTTATTTTGCATTTTTTTCCTTTTAATTTTATGGAAAAAATATTTCTTTTTCCCTATTTGTACCCCTATGTGTACACATACACACAAGCATTTTTACTCTCTAGCTCCTGAAATTTAGACAAACAATGACATTCTGCACCTCAATTTCTTCCCTTTTAAACTGGTGATTATACTACCTGTCTTTATCTTCTCACCCTGGGATGTAAACGTGGCTATTTACTATGTTATAAAAATATACTGGGTAGATATAAATATATCATAGCACTTTAGAGGAAAACTAGTCTGTGCAGCTAAGTTATTATCATTATTATCTTACGTTATGAGTAGAAATCTTTACAATGAGTATATATCAGGATTTATTTAACCAAAGCGACTATAGAGTGACATATATATCTTCTTTATGTACTTTTTTTCCCCTAAATTAGACCTCAAAGACCAGTAAAATTAGTTTGATGGACGTGCCAATTTAAGTGCTTAAGGTTTTCAAATTGTCTGAGAGATAGTATAAGCGGTAACAAATTTATTTTTCTTTTTTTTAGAGTATTTCATATTACAATTCAAATTTACCTTGTTGAACCCTAGGTTTTAAATCTTCAGTATCTATTACAGCTACAAGTTGGTTTGATGTAGAGCAGCAGTGCTCTCTAGTGGTTACTTTCTTTTTGGAAGCTGTATACATTTTTATTTAATAATTTCAACTCCACTTTGACTATCAGAAATGTTTTTTAATAAAGTTTGCCACAAATTATAATTAAATATTTTTTTAAAATTTTCTATCCTTAAGAAAATATAACAAAGTATATACACCAATTAACTTATTTCCAAGGGTTTAACAGGGTTTTTTTTTAATGTAGAAATTAAATCTCTACATTTCTGACAACTTTCATCTGAGCCAGTTACATTCTCTTGCCAAATATGACTAAAAATTTAACATACATATAAAACTCTGAGACATTTTGTAAAAAATTTTTTCATTTATTCTATCTATGAAAAATATTAATATAAAATGGCTAAGGAGCCCATGAGAAAAAGGAACAGCCTGATAGCAAGCCCAAATATTTATCCCCCATTACTAAGTTTCCTAGAATACATAAATATGTTCAAATAATAATTCTCTTTCAGTTGCTTATTTATATACCTCGGAAAATGAGCAGATGACTATTTGCAGTTTTATCCAGTTAAATAAATATTTATCTAATAAATATTAGTTCTGGGTGGTGACAATATACTAATAAATATACTATAGTCATGAAAAGCATTTCTCCAGCACTTGTTTTATTAAAATAATATCCCATAATTGTTTCATTAGGTTCTTGAATATCAATAACCTTTCTACTTAACGAATAAGAGAACTAGAGGTTAGAAAGTTTAAAATGTGTTCAAGTGCATTTTGAATACCAGGGGCAGACCCCTGTTAAACATTTAGCATCCAAATCTTAAAATAGCTGTCAACTTTAAAATACATAGTTTTTATAAACACAAGTACACATATACATTAATCAAAAATGTGGAAAACAATTCCATAAGAAGTAAAATTTTTAAAGCTTCCAGGTCATGCCTATAATTTTGAGAATACATTATACAAGACCATATTGTTTTCATGAACTCTTTAAATATAAAATTAAGTTGTAAAGAAATATTTTTTTGTTCTGGACCTATTTTGTTAATGCATTCAGACTGCAGAATTGGCTATAAGTGACTTTCATGAAATAGTTTTCAAGTTTCAGCTGTACGGGTATCTTCCATTTGCCTCTTCACATCATCTCTGTATCCCGTCAACCTTGCCCTCTGTGCTGGAAGGCTGACATGTATGTACTGTCGAAGTGGTCTTTCTTGCCTTTTTTTTTTGGCTTCCAGGAAATGAACAAAAGGAAGGAAAAATTCCCTTCCTAGCCTCCTTTCCTCTGAGGTTTTGTCTCTCTCTCCACCAACATTCATAGCATCTGGCAGATGTCATCTCCACATCACCTTCTCTGCCTCTGGGTTCATGTAACTGCTACTTTTCCTTTTCTCTTTGAGTCTCGTCTCGCTAAGAGCACTGTTAAGGACTGAATTGTGTCTCCCAAAAAAATTTATATGCTGAAACTCCAACACCCAGTACCTTAGAATGTGACTGTATTTCGAGATAAGGCCTTTAAAGAGGGGATTAAATTAAAGTGGGACTATTAAGAGTAGGCGCTAATCCTAGCTGGCTGGTGGCCTTATAAGAAGAGGACATTAGGACAGATGAGAGAGACACCAGGGATGCATGAGCACATAAAGAAGGCCTTGAGGGGACACAACAAGAAAGTGACCATCTGCAAGACAAGGAGAGAGCCCTCAGGAGAACCAACCTTGCCAGCACCTTGATCTTGGGCTTCTGCCCTCCGGATCTGTGAGAAAATAAATATCTATAGTTTAAAAGACTCAGTCAGCGGTATTTTGCTGTGGTAGCTTTAGCAAACTAATATAAGCACCCCCATGAAACTACCATCTGTAGCTTCCCGACACCCTGATCATACCTTGATAAATACAGTCATGCATAGGTTAGTGACAGGGACACTTTTTGAGAAATGAATCTTTAGATGATTTTGCCATTGTGACAGCATCATAGAATGCCCTCACAAAAACCTAGACGGTGTAGCCTGCTACACACCTGGGCTATATGAGCTAACCTATTATTGCTCCTGGGCTACAAACCTGTGTAGTACTGAATAGTGTAGGCAGCTGTAACACGATGGTAAATATTTGTGTATCTAAACATATCTAAACACAGAAAAAGCCAGTAAAAATAAAAGATAATAGTTTAAAAATGGCACACCTGTATAAGGCACTTTCTATGCGTGGAGCTTGCAGGACTAGCAATTGCTTGGGGTCAGTGAGTGGTGAGTGCATATCAAGGCCTGGGGCATTACTGTACACTACTGTAGACTTTGTAAACACTGGACACAAGCATCACCACAAATATGTGAGTAATGAGTTGGGCTATGACCTTACAATGGCTGTGATGTCACTAGAGATAGGAGATTTCAGCTCTGTTGTAATCTTATGGGACCACCGTCGTATATGTGGTCCATCATGACTGAAACGCTATGTGACCTGTGACTATAGTCACTGTTATATTGTCTTGAAAACCCAGTTAGAGTATGCTGCTTAGTTTCTAATTGATTCGCCTTCTATGCATTAGTCTTGGTATTTTAAAAAGTTAATGGCAATGAGAGTCTATTAGTTTCCCAGAGCAGTTCTGGTGACTAGAAATCTGAAATCAAGATGTCGTCAGGGCCTTACTCCCTCTGGGAACTCTAGGGGAGAATTTTTCCTTGCCTCTTCCACCTTCTGATGGCTCCTGACATTCCTCAGGGTACAATACTCCAATCTGTGCCTCCCTTTTCACATGACTTCTCCTCTGTATCTTCCCTTCCCTCCTCTTCTAAGAATACTGGTTATGGAATTGAGGGCACACCTTAATTAATCTAGGATAATCTCATCTCAAAATCCTTACCTCAGTTATATTTGTAAAGATCTTTTTTTCTAAAGATCACATTTATAGGTTCTACATAGAAGTATCTTTCAGAGGACTATCATTCAACTTACCACAGATAGAAAAATAAATCGCAAAAGGAACTTAATATATTCTTACCTGATGCCTTCTATCCAGTGTAGCATCTCCCTTGAGAAGAATAACAAAAAGTATCATTATTAAAAAGCTTAGGATCCATATAATTAATATAGAAGTACATGACTTACCTTTCTTAAGCCAAATGTAAAAATGTTAACTAAAAGAATTTTAATAAATTGGATTTGCATTTAACACATTTTAACAAGTATATAAGAAACCATAGTTATTTAGAAAGAGCATCTGTTAACTCATTTACAGAGTATTTTTATACCTACTATGTCCAAGACATGGCGCAGTCAAAAAGAAAAAGAGTAGTGGTTCTTAATCAATATTATGAATCACAAAATAACAAAATTTAAATTTAGAAGTTTATTTAATGTAATCATTTATTTACAAATGAGAAAAACAAATCTCTATTCATAAAGCTTTTTAACCTGGGCGTGGGTTCCTTACTCAAATTCCACACTCCCTCATTCACTTTCACATTAATGATCTTATTTTTTTTTTTTTGGCAGTTGAAAAAAAAGAGAGAACATTCATAACTGTTCTCTTTCTATAAAAGTGTAACAATGTCTAAAGGGAGAGATATAAACACACAGGCCAAAATTTAATCTCTGAAAACTGCAGATGGTCGATTATGGCCAGAGAACTATGTCTCTAGGTAGTTTTAATATTATTATTCTTTTGAAAGAAATCATTTCTCCATAAGGATCTGTGGTCTACAAGACCCCTATCAGGTTTCAAATACCATGTTGCAAAAACAGACTGTTTAAAACTTGATCGTAGCACTTAGTGAATTCACTGTGTACCAATTAGCAGCTCATAACAATTCTGGTCCTGCAATATCTGTGACAGGTAAATAATAATCTATAGCATTCTTGTTTTATTTTTATTTTCTCTTTTTCTCTGTATTATGCCCAACTTACTTCTTTTCTTTCCCAAATAGGGAGTCAAGAGAATACTATTCTCTAACTTCTGAGATGTTTACCTTACCTGAGGCTTGATGATGCTTTAACATTTCAATTAGACATAATGTTTTATGTTACAAATATATTGAAAAGAATAGATTTGACAGTGAAGAATGTATTAGTATTATTGCTTTAGGAGTATTTGACTATGCATAATTACAATATAATTCTTCAAATAAAACCATCCTTTATCAATTTTAAGACTTCTTTTGAAGGCAGTAAATTTGTAGTGGTCTTATACAAAAAGTAATGGATTTAAGATACTTCTATTTTTATTTTATTTATATATGCTCCCTGAACTTTTCTTTCCTCCCCAGGAGAATAAGATACCAACACCAAGCCAGTTTGATGTCTGATGCCTCAAGAAATGACCAGGCAGAAAGAAAAAAAGTAAAAAGAAATCAAAGCTTTTTCTCTTGGGTGGCAATTATATTTGGTTTATATTTGATTCATACACAGATTTAGTCATTTCTATTACATTCATATTCATCAAAATGCCTGCTGAAAATCGACCATATACTGATACTCCTCGAGTATTTCTGAAGGAGACTGAAATGCTCATCGGGCATTGCGGTGCAGTGATGTTTTTTGCTTTCTGTGACTCGTGGCTCAGTAAGAAGATGCCATACGGTGGTGGAGTCATTAAATCTTTACAACTGGACATGTGAATTAAGTTCATGCCTGATTCTTAATTTACAAAAAAAAAAAAAAAAATCTGCTTAAGAAATTATTACCAAAGATTTGAAAATATAAAGGCCTTTGTATATAGGCATCTATATATTAACAGTGATAGATGCCATCTTCAGTATCAAAACCAAAATATATGAACAGCCATGGAAGTCATTGATTCATTGAAAAGTCAAGTCAAGGGTGTAAATGCCATGAATCAAGCAGTATGATTTTCTTTTTTTAAATTTTTCTTAAAGTGAACTTTGTAATGACAAGAGTATAAAACATATTTGTTTCTAGAGGTATGAAAATAGGATGTGCTTAATATTTAAAGATTCCAGATAAAAGCTAAGCATATCTGGTTTCTCCTCACTATACTAGGAGGCCAATTCCAGGTAGGGAAATTGCAGCTTTAAATATTTGTGAAACTCAGGGCATAAATATAATTTACAAAAGTTGTAAGAGAATAGGATATCTGGGTCTGCAACTTCTATGCAGCAACCTTCCTGATTTTCACCCCAATAATGCTGGCTGCTGGTTATAGATACTTCACTGTCTAATAATCCAATCAAAATAAACAATTCGCTCCTTTTTGCTCCCACTTGCTTTATGTCGCTAGCAAATAATGTAGTCCTGAAAATAATTTGTTTGCATACTTCTAAGTGTTAATTAAATGTGTCTTTGTGCCCACCCACCCACTCCCACTCAATGCAATGCCTACCACTCAGCGCATTTTACTGAATTGCTGGTAAATCTAACCATGATGAACCTGATCATATGTTTTTATCCAAATGCTGCCTGTAAGTAGCTTATGGATCGTGAGCAAATAACTTTTCTCTCTAGAGTAAGCTCTTAATCAGTAAAATTAAATGTTTTAACCAAACCTAAAATTCTGTGGTTCCAAGTTGAGTGTGCCTAAATAAAAAATGTAAAGGAGTAGTCTTACAATTAAATAGTCTTGGTCTTTGGAAAAAAATATTCATGACTGAGAAAAAAATATTTTGTTTTCAAAACCCTAGGGAAAATCTATATCCTTAACATGGGTGCTTAAGATTAAAGACCTATGATCAGTATAACTAGTAGCTACATGTGCACCAGTTAGCACTACACTAAAGGCTAATTGGTTTGAGAAAGCAACATTTGATCATAACTGCCGAGTGCATATGATATATAATGATTAGTAAAACAAGCCTAGTGTATGCTTTCTTCCCACTGTTTAGCTGTAGTTATTAGTGGCTGCCGACCTCCCTGCCTCCAGCAACATAAATGTCTCTAGAGCTCTTCAATCCATTTACTTTCCATTCACTGCTTGTCTCACTGCCTGCAGCTGTATTAATATATCCCAGAAGAATTTGTTCCCATCAATTATGGTAGAAGTTGTAGTCACAGTGCTGTGACACATTAGCACTACTGCAAGCAGACAAAAAAAAAAATACGTAAAATAAATAAGATAAAAACAGACTCAGCTCATGAGTGGCTGTAATTAAGATGCTGAGATGTGGGAAGAGGAGAAAAATAAAAGGTGCTTCTACTTTACAAGATAAATTATTTGATACCTAAGATGCTAAACGCAGAGTATAATAATGATTTCTGGAATGATAAATGCATTTTGGATTAGTTAAACTTTCAGAGTGAGACTGAATGATAAGAAAAAAGGTGTACAACACTGGAGAAAGAGACTAATTATTTCAAGATGTTAATTGTTACTCCCCTGAGTTTTAGTCTTAGAAGTTTAGTTTTCCTCTTAAAAATCTGGTTAAATGTTTACTCCTGCTACTTGTAAAATAAGAAATGCCATGCACTGATAAACATTATGGTATTGCTAAGATTTAAATTATAGTCCTAGAAATAAAAATACCTTTCTACATTTTTATTCTGATCATTAATTATGACTTATATAGACTCCCAGAATTTGAAAGGCAGAATAAACCCTGAATATCACACAACTACTTCATTTCATTAATGAGGAAACCGAAATGTGTTACTTGGAGACTAAGGGTAAATTAGAACCAATCCTAACACTCTGTTTAATACTATAACCCACTCATCTCTAAGTACTCCTGGCCTTTACAGTGATCTACTCTTTCTTTTTCTTTTCTAAGTTACTAGCTCCCAATATTGTATTAACTCTATTTATTGTTTTTTCCCTCTCTTTATAATGTATCCACCAAGAGAGCAGATTCCTTTGTCTATTCTGTTTGTGAATTTTCCAAACCATATAATGTAGTATTAAAACACAGTAAGGATCGAATACATATATGCTGAATAAATAATAAAAGAATGGGATGATTGATAGGAAAAGTCCCCTAAGGAAGTAGAAGGAGAGAATATTCTCAGTCACATAAATGGAGAAACATTTCTACCAATAAAAATGAAAGAATAAATATAAGGGTAATTATGGCTTCAGATGGAGGGGTTTTCATAGTTTAATATAAAAAATTGATAGGTTTTTGTACCCGAATATTGTTTTATTCCAAGTGAAGTAGTTGGCAAGGATATCAGCTAAAAGAGAAAATTGAAACATCATAGAATATGATCCTTGAAGAAACTGTGAAGAATCAAAATAGCCAGTGGGGAAATAGGAAAGAAAGTTCACCAGGTAGCAAATCCCTCCTAAGAACTGAGAAGACTGAAGAAGATGAATGTCGAGTGGCGCTAGTTCAAAGACCTCACCAATCTTTTCCTTTATGAAACCGACCATTCAGGTGTAGTTATAAGAAGGCAGACAGTCTGAAATAACAAAATACTCAGGACTCTACTTTTCTTGTTTTGTGGAGATCAAAGGATACAGATGCTCTAATGAAAATGGTTGACACGGTATTGACACTGGAGGTCATGCTATTGTCAAAGGAAATTTGCCCTAGATTAAGGAGAGAAATCACAGCTGCAAAGCTAGAAAGTTGTATTCAAAGTGTAGAATGTGGAAATGTGACTTCAGAAGTATAAGAGCCTAGTTAAAGCAACATGGCCCCCAGCTGGCCCCATTTTAGAAGGCAAATGAAACAGAAGAGAAAGTTGATGTTTTCAGAGGCATATTTGATGTCATGCTTATGCATGTTGAAGTTATCCAATATGAATATAAGAAAGAGGAAAAAGAAGAAGCAGAAGACTTATCTAAATATGACAGCTCTTGATCTGTTTAGAGGAAATGACTAATATATTATGAAAATAAATATCAGCAGAAGATAGTATAACTATAGAGCATGAGCCTCAAAAAGAAAACTTCTGTGCAAGATGTTGTAAATAAATAGTCTGAAAGTAAAAATGGGAGACTAGAAGGAGAAGTAGATCCTGAGTCAGTCCCTTCTTTGCAGAAGAGATAGGAAAAGGAGTAGTCACAATAGAAAAGTTTAAAGGGGAAATGGATTTCAGTTAAGACAAGAAGAGTCAGAAAGTGCTCTGTGAAAATGTAAAAGGCATAGGAGTATTTTGTTCTTATGCTAACTTGTTTTGCTTTTCTCTTTATAAGGAAATGTGTTGAGAAGAATGTTAACAATGGGAAGATGAGTTGTGGGAGACGAAGAAATTCAGTAAAGGTGATTGGTGACTTTTCTTGCATTTTGTTTGTTTCTAGAGGACAATAAAACCGTGTATATCTATTCATGAATCATGGAATAAGACGAACCTAAGGAGACACGTAGAAGAAACTGGATGTGCATCCAGTGTGTAATCTTTATTCTTTAAAATTTATTTAGAATTGCTTTATGGCTATAGATATCAATTTTAGTAAATACTCCACATTTATTTGAAAATAATGTATATTCTGTAAATTTTGAGTACACTATTTTATATGTATCAATTATGTTAGTTGATAAATATTTAATTCTTCTGTGTCTTTATATTCTGTCAACTTGTTCTGTTATTGAGAGATGAATAAATATCTTTAAATATGATACTAGATTTTTTATTATTTCTTTTTGATCTCCCAAGTCTTGCTTCATGTATTTTGAAATTATATTATTAGGTGCATTTGAAATAAATTTCAAGGCCCAAGATGGAGCTACTTTTACCCAGAATGCCATGTCAGCAAACCAAAACTTATATGTTTGTGTCCCTCTAAATGTTCCACTTGACCAGAAATGCAGTATATCCAGTCAGCCAATCCCCAAACACCAAGCCAACACTGGACTCTCTACTTATTTCCTTGTTCCTTCTCAACCCAAACAAGGTTGACTATGCAGTCCCAGCCAATCAGATATTTTCTATTTGTCTCTTCTTTGTTCTTTATTTTTCATCCTATAAAAGCTTCATGCTTCCTGACCATTTTGCAGTTCTCTGAATAAAGACTGCCTGCTTCATGAAGTATCGAAATTTGTTTGTATCACTTAAATCATCTTCTTTTACTAATTTTTAAATGTATACAAAATACTGTAGAATGGTTCCTTTTATCATATTAAATATATTCCTCTTTATCTTGATTAACACCTCTTTATCTCTGTTAACACTTGTCATCTTTTCTTTCACATTTTTTATAGAGATGTAATTGACATATAACATTATGTTAGTTTCATGTGTCTAACATAATGGTTCCATAAATTGTGAAATGATCACCACAACATGTCTAGTAAACAGCCATCATCAAACATAGTTATATTTTTTTTATAAAAATGTGTTGTTTTATTAACTGCCTATGTAACTTTGGTCAAGGGTTCTCCTTACACTTCAATTCTCTATTTTGTTTTTGTTTTTGTTTTTTAATATTGGTAAACAGTTTCTATATAGCTGAAATAAGATAATCCATGCATGGAACAAAATAAAACCTCTTTATGTTACCCTGTAACATTTAGTACTACCACTAGCCATAATTTAAAAATTTTGGTCCAACACTAAAGTCAGATGGCTTCCCTGGGACTTAGTTAAAATATTTTAAGAGAAAGTAATACAAATATACAAACTCTTCAAATATTTTTGAAAGAACTTCCAGAGTTCTGAAAAGTTATGAGACTAACGTGATCCTGAGATAAATATCTGAAAAAGATGTGACAGGAAAGGAAAACCATGGATTTATCTTATAAACATGTATTCTAAACAAAATATTATCAAATATAGCACAACAATATACACAAAAGATGATAATAAATTACAGTAAAGTGTAACTTGTTTCAAGAATTTTAGGGAAGTGAATATTCATAAGTAATTATTATTCACCATATTAATAGAAAACTACACAATTATTTTAATGGGTGCTGAAAAATCATTTGACAAAATTCTGTACCTGTTCATGATTAAAAACTGTACCTGTTCATGATTAAAAAATTCTGTACCTGTTCATGATTAAAAACTGTACCTGTTCATGATTAAAAACAAAATAAAACAAAAACAAAACCACTGAGCAAAGTAAGAATAGCACCTATAAAAGAACTGTAGCTAGCATAACATTATATTTGATGTTAAATATTTGATGTTAAATATTAAGAGCTTTTTCCACTGACACTAAGAATAAAAAACATATATAAACTATCATCCCTTCTATTCTACATTGTACTGAAAGTTTTAATCACTATGAAAGGAAAGAAAAAACAACACATAAGAATTGAAATAAGAGAGAAATAAAACTGTCATTATTCAGAGATGAAATGATTCTGTGCATGGAATTCCAGTAATTTAGCATGTGAACTGAATACAAGTCAACATGAGAAAAAGAAAACTGTACTGACATTGTTTTCTAGCTACAAATATATGGAAAGTGAAATTTTAAAATATACTGTTAATAATAACAATGGCATACATAAACAGATTATAGTTTTAGCAAAACATATGTAAGAACACTGTATTAAAAAAAAAACATTAAGAAGATAAAGAAGACCTAAGTTATTCAATGTATTGGAGCAATAAGTATCATAAAGGTGTCAATTCTTCTCAATCAGATATGAAACCTCAGTGAACAATCTCTTGTTTATGAGGAAGTGACAATCTGATTCTAAAATTTATAAATTAATGAAAGGGCTAAAATAGTTAAGATAATCTTGAAGAATAAAAACAAAAACAGAAGTATGCACATTTACAGATAATTTATAAACCTATATCAATTAAGATGTGTTATGATGGTGCTAGATAATGAAGCTAGAAAAGAGATAATGGGAACAGAATATAGAGCACAGAAACCAGCCAACACATTATTTAACACTTGCAGTGTTGTGGAATAAGGTAATTCTTCTCAATATATGGTGCTGGATCAATTAGAAATCCAGTTGGAAAAACATATCTTGATCCCAACAACATATTATATATAAAAATATACTAGATAGTTTGCATATCTAAATATAGAAAGTATATGAATAAATGAATCAATGGATTAATAAATGAATAAACAGATTAATAAGTAAAAACATATTTTTGAGTGAAAAGGATACAGTTAATGATAGAAGCGAGTTTGTAACCTTCTTTCTTATTGAGAATGCCTGAGAAAGAGAAATGATCTGATAAAATCTCCTTGCAATTCTGCTACTAAACAGATGTACTGGTAAAGGCATCACTTAAACCTCTCATGTTCAACCCAAACCAGAACATGTTCAAATGCAAGAGATAAAGGGCAGCTAGGGGGTAGAAATGACAATTTTCGACCTCCTGAAAGACTAGACATGTCTTTTGCTACTGCTTGTATCATGAGTTAGTCATTTAGTAATGGTTAAAAATTTTTTTTAAATTATATTGCATCTGATTTGACAATTTGACCTTTATTGTAGGCAAAGATTCCTTAGTTAATTAGGTAGGAAGTCCTTTCCATGAATAGACAAATACATGGTGTATGGTCACACAATGGAATAATACAGAGAATGAAAATGAACAAATCTACAACCATATGCAACAATATTACAAAAATAACTTTTTGAGGAAGAAAAAAGTGAGAGAAGGCACTAAATCATATGTACTATGATTCCAATCATATAAAGTTCAAAATATTTGAGGTTAGATGTCAAATTATACTTTATCCTTGAGAGGGACTTCTGGGATGCTGGTAACATTTCTCTTTTAGATTCTGATTATATGGGCGCAGTGACCTTGTGAAAATTCATCAAGGTATACGTGATGATTTATGCAGTTTTTGGTATAAATGTCATGCTTTGATTTTTAAAAAGATCTGAAAAAGATTTAGAAAAATGAGATGGGTTGTCAATGATCATACAATTATGTTAAGGAAAAAGGTTGATATCCAAGTCTTGTTCTACCATTTTAATTATGTATACATATATGAATAATAAACACATCACACAAACAAACATACAAATCTTTAAAGGCTTGTACTTGCAACTTTCTAATAATTTTGATGGATTTGCCAACAAAAAATACTGTACTATATAAATACTACTGAAAGGGAGAAAATTACATAAAACACCTTTAAAGACTTGCCCTAGGTCTCAAAAATATCATGTTATAGCAAATGTTAAAACCAAAACTCTAATGTTAAAACCAAAGAGCTGAATCACAAGCAGTTGCTAAACATCAGAGTACAATCTATTTTAGTTGAGAAATAGCCCAAGGTACAGAGAACCTAACTACTAACTGTTTGGAAAAATAATAAATAACAATGGCAAGTAAAGACTACCTGTGCCTTTTCCCTGCTTGAAAACCTCATTTTGTCTGAACTCTAGTGTGCTTTGATCAAAATTAAAGAGAGTAAATAAAAATATTCAGAAAACGTTCTTAGTAAAAAAAGCAAAGAAAATTAAATGTTATAAGTAAAATATTAATAATTTTAATAGGGAATATGGAAATTTTTTATAATAATATTGAGATAAAATTGGAGATTTCCATGATTAAACTGTATATGGATGCTAGTAATACTAATCACATCTGTTTGGAAAGAATGAACTTTGCTATTTAGGACCCAAGAGTTTAGAGATAATCTAAAAGTACGGAAAAAAACAAGCAAAGAAGTTTTAAAATTTTTATTTTTCTGACTTTCAGTAAGGAAATAGGTCTACATTAGATTCAAGAGCATTAGGGTAAAATAAACTAAAAATGAGAGAAGATATTTAAGTTGAATTTAGGAAAAAACGACTTCCTAGAAAAATACTGCATCTGGATATGTCAAATTGGAATAAAGTGGTAAGTGTTCATCTTTGAAAGAAAGGAAACAAATCTAATTCATAGAATTCCAGGCTAGACTTCAAAAACCTTTGATATTAAAATGAGTTTAGAAATAATTAATTAATTAATTAATTAATTAATTCAGTATTTGGCCTTCATGAGGATGGTGGAGAAATTAGAAAGAAATACACTAAGGCGCAGAAGATTTAAACTTTCTTTATTCTGGGCTTTAACAAAAATCTCCACATAAAATATTGTCCTCAGAGCCTGAAATAGTAACATTTCTCCTATACACACTCTAAAAGAGATATAATATTTTTAGAAGTGTAAACATATTGATTTACATATATATTTTCTGCAATCTATTGGGATGTCATCAAAATCAATGTTCGTATTGGATAGCTGTCAGTTAAGCTCGGTTTACCAGTTATTTATTTATATTATGGTTCAAATTCATTAATATAAATGAGAAAAGGTGAATAAAATAAAATGAAATGATATCATTTTAGTTTAAATATTCTTAAAACAATTAGACGTATAAATCTGTATGAAATAATTAAAATCATAACTATCATAGATAAAATTACATGAACAGTAATAGAATTTCCAAAACAAGGTTAACTAAAAACAAATTAATTGCATAAGACAAAAGTTATTACTATTTGATTATATTTGAAGAAAAATGTGTTTAATTTATGAAAAAACTATTTTCTCAGAGGTTGCTTACATGTTTTCATTTTTTCCCCACAGCATTTGATTAGATAAATTAAGATTAATTTGTACAGAACCCAAATCTGTCCTGGGTTATAAAGCCTTGAAATAGAGCCTTGATTAAACAATGTTTGTACTGTTTTGCCTGCCTGTTACTGCTATATAAAGTTTAGGGAAGATTCTTTTCATTTAAATAGGGAGAAAAGAGTAAAAAATTATTGCGATAACAAAGGCAGAACTTTACCAATAGAAGTGTATGGAGCTGGGAAAATGGCCATAATTAAGACCCGCCTTTTTGTTTTATCTCAATAAGAAATATTTATTCTCTAATCTGTCTTCTTATTTTTTGTTTTTGACAGACTTATAATCTGCGTACAAAGTTTATCAGGCACTTCTCCCCCCACCTCCCATCCCTGACATCAAGCATTAGGGAACAAAATAGATTATTCTACAAATGAAAAATTATTTGTGGCATAATAAATCACATATTTATTCTTTGATTTCTTAGGAAAATATAGATTATACATAATATCTATATAACCTACTGAATAATAATAATAAAATTGATTGGCAACTTTATATACATTATTTTATTTTATCTTGACAACAATTGATGTGCTCAAAGCTAGTATTTTACAGTCAGCAAAAAGAAGCTCAGAGCAGTCAAGAAAATAGATTAAAGTCAGCTGACTAGTGATGGAATGAGGCAAGAACTATTAGCAATACTATAAATAAGGAAACAAAGCCTCAAAAAGGCTATGTAACTTCCCGGAAGCCACAATTATCAAATGGTAGAGCCAAGTTTCATATCTCGGTAATCTGACCCCAGAATTCACTATAGCAATCATTACTCCCTGCTTCTTTCCATTACAAATCTCTGATTTTAGTTTGATTCCAAGACCATAATATTCAGACTTGATTGAGTTCTAGTAAGGAAACTATTGATGTCTCATGATGTTAGTCAGAACAAATTGTTTCCTTTTGTTCTTTCATTATGCTTTCTGATAAGTGTCAGTCATTTTAAAAATAATGACTGGATAGGTAACCTCCACTGACTCAGTAATACTATAACAAGGACACATAAAAATGAGGGAAGAGTTAATGTTCTTTATCTTGTTCATTTCTTTGAGTTTAGTATTAATGAAGCAGAGTCATGAATTTAAATCCCATTTGAGTCACATAAATATTCTAGGCTTAATGATTACCTATTGCCAAACTAGATCTGATCTAGCCATTTTTTTTCCCTGAGAAATGAATAAGGCTGCTCACAAAGGAGGCAAAATGAGAGCATATAAATAAACCTGAATTGCTACACTGACAAAACAAGACAAAGTCCATTCACTGATGATGTCCAGTCATTTCATCTCTATTTATACACTAAACTTGTAGGTTTGGGTAGAATTTAAATTCTAATTTAAGTTAAGAATGTGTCATATATGCCTTTGAACTTTTGCACCAGTGCAGTTTATGCGACGTAATCTCATATAATCAGACCTGATTGGATTAAGATAGCCTACTAAATTCTCTGGCCTCTGGTCTATAAAGGGCTATGATCAACATAGAGCACTACTCAAAAGAGTCAGTATGACACTTTACAAGATTTGTATATACCTATAGATGAACTAGGCTGAGAGGTTTCCCAGGATGTGGAAATTCCAGTGCAAACACCAGCATAGTTTTACACAATCTAAGATGATTGGTGACTGTATTATTATGACAGAGAGTTGAAAGAATTAGAAAAATTTTATGTGAGATAACTCTGGAAAAACGTAATTGAAGTTGCAATTGTTGGCTAGGGCTGCCATAATAAAATACCACAAACTGGGTTGTTTAAGCAACAAAAATTTGTTTTCTCACAGGTCTGTGGACTAGAAGTCAGAGAGAGATTAAGTTGTCAGAAGTTTTGGTTCTTTCTGAGGCCTCTCTCCTTGGCTTGCAGATGGCTGTCTTCTTTCTTTGTCCTCACAAGGTCATCTCTGTGCATGTACATGTCTTTGTCTCTTGTATGCTCAAATTTCCTATAAGGACATCTGTCAGATCGGATTAGGTACCACTCTAAAGTCATCATTTTAATTTAATCACCTCTTTAAAAAGCACTATCTCCAAATAGAGTTACATGCTGAGGTAATGGAGGTTAGGATTTCAACATAAGAATCTGGGGGGAACACAATTCAGCCCATAACAGAAGCATCCCAGTATTTAGATTACTCTCACTTTGAATAGGTTTTAAAATGTTCTTTTTGTCTTCAAATGCAAAAATTTGACCGGAAGAGAAAATTGCCATAAATACATTGTGACTCAAAATTACCCACTGAATATGCTGCCCAGTGGGTGGTAAACACATTTTAATCAACAGCAGCTTGACAAGCTTTCACAGAGATATTGTTCCTGAGAGGAAATTCTGACTTGATTACCAATACCGTCATTTCCTAAAAGTTGATGAATTCTAAATAGACCTCACTTGACATTAAAAATCGGTGTATGTGTTTTTTGCATACAAATGTATGTATATGTATACATATGTGTGTGTTTCAATTATATAAAAACTTTAAATTTAGGGGTTATTGACATATGTGTAAAAAAATAATAATAAACCAAGCCACTCTAAAATGGAATCAGAGTTGCCAGCCCAGAGGAACTGCCTTGCACATCTTATGCCTAATACCTTTGGAAAGTTAAAATAGGGCAAAATAACCTTTGGACTGGGCCTAAAACAACATTGTGTCCCAAAGAACTGTTTGCCAGTATAACAACAAAACAGATATTATGACTAATGGACTGACGACTACAGGACTGAAATTAAAAAGATTGCTTAGAATTATCATGGCTATTTAGCTTATCTGCACCAATAGAAATGTCTTTCTTTCACTGATATAATTGTTCCTCTTTCTTTCCTTATAAATACCCCTTGGCTTTGTTTACTAATCCAAACACTATTTGGGTTTCTCCCTGAATCATTGCTTCTCTAATAGCTTTGTTTGTTTGTTTTTATCTCAAATAAATGCTTGTTGTCTCTCACTTTCAAAGGCTTTTTGTTGTTAGGTTAATGTATAAAAGTATTATACAGAGAGAAATCAGAGCATAAGATTGAAACTGATGATAGATAGATGATAGATAGATAGATAGATAGATAGATAGATAGATAGATAGATGGATGATAGATAGATGATAGATGATGATAGATGATAGGTAGATAGATCGATAGATGTAGGTAGGTAGATGATAGACAGACAGAGACATAGACACAGATTAGTAATAGATATATAGATATAGCATGGGGGGAAGATCTATACTTTCGAAGAATGGAGAATTAAAAAGAAAAAATAATAATTTTACAGTGGAGCACTCTAACAAAAACTACATTACCCAAATAATGACTGTTAACATTACCAGTAATTAAATGTCAATATCACGTGTTTCCTGATATTACATAATGAGATCACATTATCCTGTAGTATTCTTTCCAAAAACTCATATCCCTACTCTAATGAGGAAAACATCAGATAAATCCAAATTGGGGATATTCTGCACAATCCCTGGCCAGTGTTTCTGAAATCTCACAAGGAAACATGGAAAGACAAATTCTCACAGACCAGTGGGACTGCAGACATATGACAACTAAATGCAATGTGGTATCCTGAAATGGAATCTAAAACAGAAGGATGACATTCATGGAAAATGTGGTGAAACCCAAGTAAAATCTGGAGTTCAGATAAAGTAAAATACCGATGTTGATTTCATAGTTTTAACAAATATACCATGATCATGTAAGATGATAAAAATGGAGGAGGAAACTAGTTGAAGTGTACAATAGAATTCTTGGTATCATCCTACTCATTTTTCTGTAAATATAAAATTATTATAAATTAAAAGGTTATTTTTTTAAATGTGATAGCCTAGAGGATAGAATAGGGATGGGTTAAACATAATTCAGGGTAAGCATAGCATAGCCCACATGAAAGATTTACAGATTAAAATGAACATTATTTACTTTTGCTACTCAAATCCATTCACCAATGTCCTAGGAAGATGACCCCACCCCCACTGTGGGTGGTAACCACAATTCTTCCATTTTTTTTTTTTTTTAGATTTTCAAGTCTTTAATAATTTACTTCTTAAATTACAGTTAGCATACAGTTAGCATACAATATTATATTCATTTCAGGTGTACAACATAGATTAGACATTTATATAACTTACCAAGTGATCACCTCAATAAATCTAGTACCCATCTGACACCATACATACTTATTTCAATATTATCGACTATATTGCCTATGCTACACTTTACATCCTCATAACAATTTTGTAACTACCAATTTGTACTTCTTAATCCCTTCCCCTTTTTCACTCACCCTTCAATGTCTTGACATCCTCATAACAATTTTGTAACTACCAATTTGTATTCTTAATCCCTTCCCCTTTTTCACTCACCCCTCAATGCCTTGCTCATCTGGCAACCATTACAATGTTCTCTGTATCTATGAGTTTGTTTCTGTTTTGTTTGTTTGTTTATTTTGTTCTTTAGATTCCACATGTAAGTGAAATCACATGGCATTTATATTTCTCTGTGTGACTTACTCCACTCAGCACAATACCCTCTATGTCCATCCATATTGTTGCAAAGGGCAAAATTTCACTCTTTTTTATATACATACCACCTCTTTTTTATACATTCATCCATGGGTGGACACCCAGGTAGCCTCCATATCTTGACTATTGTAAATAACGCTGTAGTGGACATGTGGATTCACAGGTCCCTTAGAGTAGCATTTTGGGTTTCTTCAGGTAAATGCCCAGTAGAGGGATTACTGGGTCCTTCTTTGTCACTTGATATAACCTTTGTTTTAAAGTCTATTTTGTCTGGTACTAGTATTGCTACCCCAGCTTTTTTGATTGTTTCCATTTTCATGAAATATCTTTTTCTATCCCTTTATTTTCAGTCTATGTGTGTCTTTCAATCTGAAGTGAGTCTCCTGTAGGCAGCGTGTTTAAGGGTCTTATTTTCTTATCCATTCAGCAACCTATCTTTTGATTGGTGCATTTACTCCATTTACATTTAAAATAATTGTGAATAGATATGTCATTATTGTCATTTTATTATTCATATTTTTTCTTTTTTTCTTTTTTCTTCTTTTTAAAAATGTTTCTTCAACATTTCCTATAATACTCGCTTGGTTGTGATGAACTCCTTTAGCTTTTTCTTATCTGGGAAGCTCTTTATTTGTCCTTTGATTCTAAAAGATCTCTATTTTTAAGCATGGGGTTGGAGTCTATATTCATGCCCAAATCTTAGAATGGGCATGTAACTTAGACCTGAGCTAAGCAGTCTAAAACATTACCATGGTATGGGTAATTGACTCAGGAAAGACAAGTGACCCACATGTGATGTATGGTGTTAATCATACTCTAAGGAAAGTAAATCTTGTGTTTTCTCTAGCTTCACACTTTAACAAAGGTAATTCTGGAGCTCCCAGAAACCAAATGCCATGATTCAAGTCATCATGAGAAATAATGGATCAAAAGAGACCAGCACCAACTCTTGTGCTTCTCGATGGGACCCTAAGTGACCTGAATTACATGAATCACTTTTCTTCTCCTTTTCTGCTCATGCCAGTTTAATTTTCATTTCATTACTGGCAACCAAAGCCCTAAAGGTTAAATGATAGCTATGATAATATACTTTATTGTTTTTATGCACTTTGTATCTATAGGTTTGATGGCCTTTTTTGACTTCTAGTTGTTAACTCAAATCATAAGTGTAGAACAGCCTGTGGTTCAGCGAGAATTTTGAGATGTATGATTAGAAACCTAACTCTAATATTCTGCATGTGGGAGTGAAGCAAGACTGTCTGTCAAGAATATACATTTCTATCAAGTACCCAAAGACAACACTTTGAGAAGCACTGGTCTAAGCATGTAATACTCACCTTTGGTCCTCATTACTCTCTGATTCAATGAAGGACTTTCCCAAAACATTTTTTACTGTTTTAAGAAAGACGTAAGGTAACAGACTCTCCCCTTCCCTAGTCTTTTTCTTCCAGTGTTAGACATGATAAGAGAATGTAGTGCTTCAAGTTGGCACAGCCATGAGAGCCAAGAAAAAATCCAAGAGAATTACCAAGGTACCTATTCAATGTCTTGATCAGCCCAAGATACCTATTTAATGCCCTGCCCAGCCCTGAAACTGACTTCTTTCAGAGTTCTTGATATGACAAACAAATCAATGCCATTATCATTATTTAACCATTAGTCAGGCACTTTGCTACTCTTAGTAAGCATTTAGAAATGCTTACAAATATTCTACCCTAACTGATATAGAAAGCATTCTTGTGGCTGTAAGTTATTTTAGTGCAACTATGTTTTGCTTTAAGTCCTGTAAACTCACAGCACAGAGCACAGTTTCTTGAACACAATAGATGTTCAATAAATATCTGCTGATTTAATAGTAAATAACAGCAGTAGTTTGACTTCAGTATAAAATAGTTTGGGATTTTTAAGCATGGAAAAGATTTTCATGTAATTTCTCCTGTTAGTTAATCAAACAGATTGCAGAAGTCATGTGTTTCTTTTTGATATTATAGTTCATTTTTCCTTTTAAGAAATATTTCTCTCCCTCTAAGATTTGCAATATGTTCTTCTACCACATATCAAAAAATAGTTTAATGACTATTTTAACTAATAGTTTAAAAACCTGTGGTGGCCATTTGAAATGGTAAAATAATGCAGGATAAAAATATGGAGTAAATGTATATTTTCTTGTCAAAGAATATTATAAAGTCCACTTAGAAGGACATCATTTCTCAGGATGTTCTAAGGGTCTTAAGTCAGGTATTTAATAGAGAAAAATACTAAGAAATATGATTCAGATAAAATGGTTTTATAGCATATAATTTCTTTTTTCATATATAATTTCTTAATGCTGTGAATGTTCCTATAATTTAGACTTGCACATATTACATCAAACATTTCTTTGGCTTCCTTGGAACACAGTAAAATACAAGTTTCATTAATAATGTATTCTGCATTACCAAGCCCTTGGCAATTAATGTAGATTTCTATAATTCTGTCAAAATTAAATCTTACACTTAATAGATGTAGATAAGGATCGTAATTTTATATGAGAAAATAAAATCTGTACAAAGTCCACAAATGATCTTGTTAAAAAAAATTAAAATGCCAAAAGTTCAAACTACTACAGCTATAAGTCAAAGTAATTGCTCTCTTGTTTGTATTACATGGGCTTTGTCCCTAAAATTATAGCACTTGTTAATGGTGACTGATAGAGTTAGCTGTTTTCAGCCTAATAACTTATCAAATATTAACTGAAGAAAAAAATATATATATAGTATTGAAATCTCTTTTCCCCTCTTATTTTAAAATGATTGGGAGAATAATTATATTTTTGATGTAAGAAAATATTGACTCTAACACTGTTTTTAGTTCCTTTTGTTTCATAGCAGCAAACACTCTGAAGACAGACTTTTCTTTTAGCTCAACGTTTACTTCAGCTTTGGTTGTTTTTAACATTTGCCTGACTAGAAATAATAATTTGGAATGGGCTTTTATATATGACTCAAATCAAATAAAAATTGACCAATCTTTCTATTAGATTTTTACATGAGGCCAAATAATTTACAGCTTCTATTGGAAAACAAAGCAAAACAATACATTTAAGTTCTGACTCTCTTAGAAATTATGTTACAATTATAAGAGTCAGCACGAGAGGGAATACTCAAATGGAGATGCTCTATATCACTGTGTTACATCTTCCTAGACCAGGTAGCTGTGTGGTCTCGTTCTACACACACAAAGTAAATATCTTGGGAAGGCTGCTAAATTCATTATGATCCTAATTCTGAGAGTAAACTTCTGTACCTATGTCTGGGCTGCATGACCTCTGCTCCCCTACCACAGAAGATTAAGGTACGATTGTGTACCCTGAATCAGAGTAGGCTAATCTGACCCTTTCTCCCATGAAGGAGGAACCTGGCATGCAGAACCATGAATCCTAAGAGTACTAGAACCCAATCACATCTTTTGCTGACACACTGAAAAGTCCATGAAAACTTTTTGGTATCTCTGGAACTTTCCTCATTCCTGACCTTCCTAGAGCTAGCTTATTTAGCTGTTCCTAGCTTCTTTGCAAAATTCTCTTTGTCGAGTGTGATAGTCAGTTCACAAATCACACATCATATCCATATATAGACATAGAAAAATGTACGCCTTTATTTGGATACAAGTGGATAGGTGATAGTTGACTTATATATGACACATGGATATATAAATATTTATATATCTATATATAGGGATATATTATATAATATACATGCTATATATGACATTTCATATTATATATTTCATATTACAGAAAGAACTACAACAGACACATGGATATATAAATATTTATATATCTATATACAGGGATATATTATATAATATACATGGCTATACATGACATTTCATATTATATATTTCATATTACACAAAGAACTACAGCAGGCTTAAAAAAAAAGTCCCTTTGAAAATAAAATGTCTTTGACCACACTGAATAACATAATGGTCACTGGCTTATGTTCTCTGTTTAATGTCATTTATCTTTTTAATACTACCTATTTGTACCAGTAGACACAATCACATATCAATAAGACTTTAATCAATAGCACAGATCCTTGATAGTAACTCAATTGGAATAGTCAAGAAAAAAAAGATAGTAAATCATATCAATAAAGTCAAATTTCCTGTTCATTAATGAAAAAAATACATTAACAAGGAAGCCTATAATGTATTTTTAAATTGCCTTACACGATAATTAATTATAAAATGTGTTTGTTAAGATAAGAAAAAATTATGAAAAAAAAAACATTAACAAAGAAGCCTATAATGTATTTTTAAATTGCCTTACACAATAATTAATTATAAAATGTGTTTGTTAAGATAAGAGAAAAAAATTAGAGAATAATATTTTTAGGATATGAATGGGTAGTACAGTTATTTATTCAACAATTATATTTTCTTTATAAGAAAGTAATTGTATTGTTCAGCTGCTATAAGAATCTTTCCTAAATTAAGAATGATTCAGTCAAATATTTATGTGAAGAACAGATAAACTGGAAAAGGATTAAAACATGCACACATACACATAAACACACACATTCATTTATAACAAATACAATAGAAAGAAAGATAGTGAAAAGAATATAGGACTGTTGTTATAAAGGGCAAAGCTGGACCTATTGCTTGTTCCTTCATGTAATTATGAGGTCCTGTTTTGATCTATCTAGCATGCCTTTCCTGATTATAATCAATGCAACTTGATCACGGTTATGGAGACAGCCTTCAGAATTTATCAATAAATATAAGGACAAATTTAAGGGTCATAATCACAAAGTGCACATTTTATAATATAACATTCTACTAAACAACCTGAGCTGAATTTTAAAATAAACCATACTTCTTTTTTCCCCAGGTTAATGACCTTTGTTGTGTTTTATATAGACGGTTACTCAAACACAAAGAGAAACTAGGACTTTGATAAATCTACCCCTGATTTTTATGATGCACCAGAATATCAGCTTTCGATAAGAATGCTTTATTATTCCATTTAACTCATTTATTACTTCTCTACCTTGAGACTTCAAAAATTGGGCTAGGACCACAGCTTGAACAGATTTCATGGTTAGCCCTTGAAAGTGATTACAGTAATATTTTATTTGGATACAAACAATAACATCCATCTCTTAGTACCTATCACTGTAATCACATGTCTTATTGAGTCTTATTAATCTTATGTTATTATTTCGCCTTCATATCAAAATAACTACCTAGAATTCACATTTTCAATGAGGTCATTGATACTCTAAAGCATTATAGAGTGGTTTTTCTTATTGTCCCAACCTCACACATTCTCATTTATTGGTCTTAAGTTAACACTTATGCAATTCTTTTTTCTTTTCTCATGGAGTTACTGTACTTGACATTTTGTGTATTATTTCTATTGCATCTCTGGGCATGTTTCCTCCTACTAATTCTTACTTCTTGTCATAAACTGCTTTATTATCGGTCTCACTTCTTATTTTTTTCTTTTTTGCTTGTGCCATTCTTTTAGACTTGTGCAATACTTTATTTACCATAGTATTTTTTGAAATTATTTTGAGCTATGTTACTTGAAAATTATGAAGCTAATGCAAACCGAGCACATTAAATAATTATATATGTATCACACTTTTGGCTTTAAATTTTTCTCATCACCTTGTGTTCTGTATTATTAGAAATATTACTAAAATAATTAACTATCTGACTTGAGTCCCACACATTAAAAATAAATTCATATATAGATTTAATTTCAGGCTAGTTTCTATAAAGATATGTACAAGCTATGAGACTTATTACTTCTACCTCCAGCCTCTCTTTTCCTTGAAAGAAAATATTTGTTTAGTGATATGAAAATAAATAGTCACTAATAAATGGTTGTTACACAATAATTATGTATTAATGTTAAGACAATTTAAACTTTCCCTCTTGATTTTGTATTTCTCTTTTGAGTGTTATTTACTTCTAAAGTAACTTCAGACTAAAACAATTTTATCTTCAAAAAGGATGAATCGTGCTGTCTCTCCCTAGGATTTTTATTTTACCTCACGTTTTAGCAATTTGCTTCAGCTCACGTTTACACAATAGAACAATGCTCATATTGTCTTGCCCTTTACTCTCACCCCACAGGAGGGCCACAGTGATTGTGTTAACTTGTTGACTCCCCTTATGTTACTGAATGTATTTAATTCTCCTGTCTCTTAAAAAAATAAAAATAAAAACATGTGACCAAATTGTGAAAGCCTTCTTGGCTTTTGCTTTGTAGGGAGAGAGACAGCAAAGATCTACTGGAGCAGACAATTTACACTGATATTCCTGGCATACAAAAGTGAAGACTTTTCATAATCCCAGTGAGTTTGCCATTTGAGTGACTAAGTTTGGCTGTAAAAGCCTCAATAAAGTTTATCATTAAGCTTTCAAATATACACATTATTTGTAGGACATATTTAAGACGCTGTGTCTATCCCATATGCTTATTCATTGGTATATGCTTGTTTCTGCGCTACATGTTTGCTAGGTTGAGCAAGCATTACTTAAGAAACATGACAAACACCACATTACGCTGTTTTTATTTCAAAACCTAAAATATAAGAAAACTGCAGTCACTACAGGAATCACAGAGACAGAGATTTAGACCAGGTACTTTTATTTTATTTGGTTATTCAAAGTGTTTGAAAACACAACAGCTAAAATAACCATGAATGGTGACTAAGTAGAGAAACAATTTATCTTACACAATAGCAACATAGATACTATAGGTAGAACATAAAAGATAATTTTATTTATAAGCATGAGATTACAAATCCACAAAGAGAATACTACATTACCTGTGGGTTTTTTTGTTTATTTATTTGTTTTTGGTTTGGGTTTTTTGTGGGGTGGGGGACATATCAAAAACAGCCTAATTTCTTTTAGGAGATAACTCGCAACTTTGATACAGTTCTATTAAACTCCAGATTATTGAAACCCAACATTTCTGCCCCTGACAGCAGGAAAAATGAGTTCCATCTCTGCTAGTTTACTCTGTAGTTTGTTACACTATAGAATATGTATTCCACTGCTTTTTTTTTTTTTTGTATATCCATCACCCATGGATAAGAAAGATTTAAGAAGTTTTGGAGAAAATGATCCTCATTTTTATAAACCTTTTTACTTCCCAACTCATCTTTTTTAAAGACCCCAAAATTGGTTTCCTGGAAAATCATTCTGTGAGTACTTAGCACTAAAACATCTATTAGTGGAAAAGATATATATTGCATGCTTTTGATACTGCATTTTGAGCTTCTCTGGCTTCTTTTTTGAGATATTAAATATTCAAATAAGATTATTTACCTTCTGTATTGCCCATTCTTTTATATTTCCTTTCCCCCCTTCCTAATGCTAATGAAGTTTTTCACTATTGGTAACCTCGTTTAAAAAAAGGAAAATAAAGAAGCTGTGCAACTTTCAAGTGAGATGTATGCGAAATCAATGGGTTGAATTTGTCAATATAAATTTTCATTATAAATTAATTTAAAAACGTCAAGTTATGCCTGTATTGCTTGTTTTAATACACACTGACCACCTTCCAGAGTATCACAGACATAGGTCAAGAGGATTTTAGGCCTAGGAACACCACATGGTAATATTGAAATTTATAGTTCTTAACCGCTATCTGTGATATTCTCAACTTTTACAAGAATAAAGAAGTTCATAAAATAATATACTTTTTTTTTTGTAGAAAATATATGAGACCAAGTACCAGGATCTGGAACAGTGCATGAAAAAAGAATAGCTACGGATGACCTGAAGGCATAAGGAAAAGTTGGAAGAAAATGGGAGAAATGTAGATGAACTAATATGGTTGCCTTAGTATCATTTTCTTTGGGACAAGGTGAAGAAGATTCCCCAAGTAATCCTCACTCGCTCCTTAAAGTGGAACTATGACTAGTAGATTTGTTCACCTGAAAATTTTCTAAAATATCCAGCTACTTTTCCTTTGTTTTACACCCAAGCAAATAACATAGTAAAATATGTTTTAGACAATCTACCAAATTTACTAAAAGCTAACAATGATTTTATCTCTATTTAATTTTCATGGTGTTTGAGAAAATTCAGAATCACTTTATTTATAACATGGAAGAATAAAGTTTTCTTTAACTTTAATAAAGATATAGGACTATATTTCATATAGTACTGAGTCTGAGAAGTTCTAATGGTTAGCAGAAATAAGACTAATTAAAATAGGATTGCAGAACAGGGTTTATGGGAGATTCTCCAAATTAATTTTGCTCATTAATAATATTAACTCCTCTCCAAATACTATTATAATATGTGACTCTTGCACTCTGTACTTCCTCCCTGCCTTAAATCAAGGTTTTAACTATTACAAAAAATATAGTTATCATAGTTTATATGAGAAGAAAGAAAACTGACCCAGATGGAATTAGATAATAATTTACTATACAGGTTCACAAAATTTTTCACAATTTTTTTAAAAAGCTAAATATAAAATTTAACATTTTTATCACATAACAAATAACAAATATTAATAATTTATCCAAACGATTCTTCTTTTACGATAAAATGCTTCTTGAAAGCCAAGGATGACAAGCTGATTCCAAGGAAATCCCAGAGTTTAAGGTATCAATTGTATAATTAAATTTAGATAAGAAAGTGTAAACCACAACCTCCAAAAGTCTGTTATTTATACACTTAAGAAGGAAGTGACCTCTTATTTTTACTACAAATATTCATTTACATCCAAAGGAATTCTATAATCATCCATGCCTTCCTCCTGCCTCCAAACTTTAGTCAAATAATAAACAGAAAATGCTGGAAGTGCGCTGTCGTTAGGGCTGTGTTCCTTAGCCAGGAGAGCCAAGGCTCTCCACAGCCAGTTGCAATTGCTTTTTCCTATGGCATTTATGTTAAAGCATGTGATTTTCTATTTTATGTACATGCAAATTTTATTAGCAGCAGAATGATTTCTTTTATTTTCAGAGGAAATCGTAATTTAAGACCATGCCTGAATACTCCTTTTTTTTTTTTTTCTAAACTGAAGGTTATTACTAGAACACATTTATTGAAATCTAACAGGGCACAGCTTGCTCTCTGAAAGGTAGAATTACATATGGTACCACCTCGAAGCCTTGCGGAGCATAAATTAAAAAGTAGGGGACTAAGTACACATACAAAGTACAGTTAATTATTTATTGTTCAGTGAAATAAAATGAAACATTAGGTGTGGGTAAAGAAAACAATTACACTCTTTTGAAGCACTTCTTATATTTTTCAAGCTTTGCCTCATTTCTTAATTTGTAAATCAAATGTAAGACATAAATGTATATAGTGGAAAACTTCTTAGAAATGATGAAATGGGTAAATGGGAAAAACTCTAATTGATTACCTTTTTTGTTTGAAGGGCTAGATGTTTTCCGTGTTTGTTGTTGTTGTTGTTGTTGTTGTTGTTGTTGTTGTTGTTGTTGTTCTTCTTCTTCTTCTTCTTCTTCTTCTTCTTCTTCTTCTTCTTCTTCTTCTTTTCTTCTCCTCCTCCTCCTCCTCTTCCTTCTCTATATGCAAGAAAAACTTAAAGTTTTCACAGAAGTTTGGAAAGGCTAAGCCAGTAAGAGACATGGCAGCGAATGAATGAACAAGAGAAATATCATCTTTAGTAACCAGCAATTGAGTGTCAATGATATATCAACCTGAATTAGATGGCATGTCCTCATAATAAAATAAGTGAATTCTTTTTATTCCAGTTTTATTGAGGTATGATTGACAAATAAAAATTACATATATTTAGATTGTATAACATGATTTTTTGTTTCTTTCAAGGTGTATGATTTAATATACATTTACATTATAAAATAATTTTCATAATCAAGTTAACTAACGCATCTATTACTTCACATAGTTAATTTGTTCTATGTGTATGTGGTGATAATACTTGATCCACTCTTAACAAATTTGAAATATACAATATAGTATTATTAACTATAATCATTATGCTGTACATTATATCTCCAGAACTTATTCATTGTATAACTGAAAGTTTGTACCCTTTGACCAACATCTCCTAATTTCTGTCACTCTCCAGCCTCTGGCAGCCACCATTCTAATGCCTGGTTCTGAGTTCAACATTTTTTTACATTCCATACATGTTAGTACACACAGACCCAAGGAAAAGTCCTGGGACCAAAAATCTACCTCCAGGCAATGACGGAAGAGAGAGGCTGGCCACTCTAGTGTGGTAATTAATAGAGTTTATTAAGGGAAACATACATCTGAGGCACATCTCAGGTGGTTGCAAGATCAAATGAATTCTCATGCTGTTTAACCAGTAACAAAGAATTGTACAGGGCAAAAAGAGGATAGTCACAGGTACCAGTGCCTAAATGCTACCAGGCACAGGAAACTACTTTACAGCTTGACCAGGTCAAGACAGTGGTGTGTTCCAGGAACCAGCCCACAGTGGGAGGTATGGGAGGGGTGCTGGTTTCTGTCAAAATGAATGTGGATTATGACCAGATAATCTCTAAAGAAGGTTAGTAGGAAGTAAGTAATCCAGCTTGGGTCAACAGCAGTCATGTCATGAAACAGTCTTTTCCAAAACATGTACATGAGATCACCCAGTATTTGCTCTTCTGTGTCTGGCTTATTTCGTGTATCATAATGTCCTCCAGATTCATCTATGTTTTCAAAAAATGGCAGGATATCTTTCTTTTTTATGTTTGCATAATATTCATTGTATGTATATACACCACAAAATGGCCAACAGGTGTATGAAAAAGAGCTCAACATCACTAATCATCAGGGCAAGGCAAATGAAAACCACAATGCTGGGATGTTGAAATGACTAGTATCAAAACAAGTGATAACAGGTTGGCAAGGCATGGATGTCATGAGCCCCTTATGATTTTATCACTCCTAAAATTTTTGGCAGCTAGAATTAACTAATTTAATTCTTGATTAGGCCTTTGTTCACATGTTAACTGTTCTTTCTGCTCAGCTCCTTCTGTTCTCACAAATGTAGTCATAACCTGCTGATACTGCGTCTCTTTGTCAAGCAGGAGGAGATAACTTCAGGGTCATGAGGAGAATTTATGAATTTGTTTTGCAGAAAGAAAGAGTATCTCCAAGGTATCTGGGATCAGCTTCTGCACCCAGAAGTCTGGCTGCATAAAACATTATCTGTGACTAAAGAAATACAGACTTCTCTCCCAGTTCCCTGGAATGCACCCCCTGGACTCCATAGCTACGTAAAAACTTCATCCTTTTACTTTTGAGGGAGACGGATTTGAGAGACCTTGCTTTCTCATTCTCTTGCTTTGACCAAATCGAATAAGCTTTTTTCCATAACCAAGCACCAATGTTTCAGCACTTTGATCTGCTAGCACATTGGCACACAGATCTTTATTTTGGGGAGGTAATTCAGTAACATCAAGAAATGGGAATGTAAATTGGTATAGTCATTCTGGAAAATAGTATGGAGATTCCTCAAGAAATTAAAAATAGAAATACTGTGTGATCCAACATCTCACTTTTAGATGTATATCCAAAGGAAATGAAATCAGTATCACAGAGATATTTGCATTGCCACGTTCATTGCAGCATTATTCATAATAGTTAAGATACGGGAGCAATCTAAGTGTTTTTCAAGGAAGGAATAGATATAAAGTAATTGTTTATTTTGCCAGTGTGTGTGAGGCCCTGGTAAGAGCATAGAGGAAAAATTACATAGCATGTCTCCCCAATAAATTTTTTAAAAGCTGTAATTTAAAAAAAAGCTATAGCATGGAGGCTAAATCACCCACTGAAATATGGGAGAGGCAACTCTTCCCTCATCTCTTCTAGGTTCTTTAGCTGGTCTAATTATTAAATTGTCATAAAGCAGATGAACAAGAGAAAAAAAATAATTTCATATGTACAGGAACCCCAAAGATACACAGTCAAAGAGTGACCAAAGAAGGCTGCTTTTGTACTTTTTAAGACAACGAAACAATAAATTTGTGAAGAACTGACAAGATGAAGGGTTTGAACTTGATGTAGCAAATTAATGAAGAAGTAACAAGATTTCTTTGCACACTCTTCTCAGCTTTGAATTTCCCATCTGTGATGATAAGGATGCCTTTTATCTTCCAGGTATAGGAAGGACGCGCTCACATGAGGAAATAAATCTCTCATGCGAGCGCGTCCTTCCTGTACCTCAGGGGCAGAACTTGCACTAGCTGTTTCATAAGTAACTGTAATTCAAAATAACCAAAATGTGAAAGCAGCATATTTTGGGGTGACGTATTCTGCTCCTCTTCAGAAGGGAGCCTCTTTGTTTCTTGTCTGTAAGTGAATGGCTTGGAATAGAGAACATCAATTATCCACACAAAATTTCTTAATCTCTGAAGAGCTAAAAATGAAAAGATCTCGATTTAATGTTGTCAACTAAAAATAGAAATTTGTAGAATTTGTTTGAGTAAATCAAATGTATGTTCCATAATTTTGTTATTTTTATGTAAATGTGGTCTCATTGTAATTTGCACAATTTGCCCAAACTTTACCTCACCTCCCAATCCCATCTCTCTCTCTTGTGTCTTTTCTTGGATTATTTATCCATAATCTTTCTTTTGTTTTGCTCCATTGTCGTCTTAGCTTTATTTATTGGTAGTTTCCACAGGGCAATATTATGAAACAATATCTTGTCGTGTGGTCATCCTCACAACACAAATTTTAAGTCTCTGGCTCCTGGTTCTGATTGACTCCACTTTCCTCTTTCTGAAGACACACAGAACTTCTTCCTCATGGTTAAACCAATATTTCTCAGGTTCAAGAACTCTGCTCTGTTTCTTCTCTTTTCATCTCTCCTTTAAACATTTCCAAGTAAAAAAAGACTTTTTTAAACCCTGATCAATTAATTAATAAGGATTAAAATAATTAAAGGTGAACTATTCTATGTGGTATCTGCATCTCAGTATCAGATTCATCAAGATTTGTTACTCAACAGATTGATTTTTGTTCTCACATTGTAGCCCCATGATAGGTAAGTAGGAACTTGTCTTACTTTAATCTGAGGTTTTCTCAGTGCCTATAACCCATGATATCTAGGCAAGTGTTTTTTTGTGTTTTGTTTTTTTTTTAACTGAAAGTCATTTTACACAACAACTTTTTCTTGCTTGCACTTCTCATTTTTATTTTCCTTGGACAAACTTCAAATTCTCAAAGGAAATTTGAAAATAGATTCTACCTAAATGATTCAAATTTTTTTACTTTACTTTATTTTAATAATATCTGAGATAATATTAAAGACTATGGTGTTCTTTCTTCATATATTGTCTTTTACAAACACAATAGTTACTTGACTGTGTCTAATAGTGATTTTCCTCATTAAATAATTCTTTTCTAACTACAATACAGACCTCTCAGGGGAGAAATATGCATTAAAGTTATTGTGGAAAAAAACAGCAATTCTAAGCAGAAATTTCAAGACTATATATACTCTCTCACATATATCACACTCTCACATATAGCAAAGATTTATAAAAACAAATTATTATAATGTATTATAATTTACCACTTTATGTTGCTTATTGCCATTGTACATAATCATGAATAATATTTTAATTCTATTTTTAATCTTGTTCCAAGATTTCTTTTTTCAAAGGCCTAATTAACTATATGGCAGCATTCTGCAACCTTAAGTACTAGCAATTTGTCTCTTTTGGGGATGGTAACATATTTTCTTTGTGTTCTTAATGCTGTAAAATGATCTTAGTTGTGACTTTCCCCATCAGTTGAATGTTTACAATCATATTAGGAAGCATAAATTAAAGTCATGTCAGAATTATCAACAAAAAGAATAAGAGATAATGACTCACATTAGGTGAAAAAAAAACTTAACTTTTAAAAATTTAATATATACTGATGAAGGCAGTTTTCCATAGTACATTTATAAAAATGTTATAAATAATTTTAATAAAAGGCACAGAAAGAAACTCCTCTTTCCAGAAATAAAGGCTATACTTATTTTAGAACACATGGAAGTAAATTCCAGACAAGCCCAATATCCAAAGATAATTGACAAATTTAAAAGGGCACTGAAAAAATATCCACTTTAAGTTACGACCAAAATTACATACCAAATAACTAAAGGAGGGGAGGAATATCTGAATAAAACATTATTATGAAAAAAGAAACTAAAAACTATGATACAAATTTGACAACCTATTTCATAAAGTTTTGCTTAAAACCAAAAACATGTTTAATTTCTGAGAATGGAAACTACATTAATAAAATTTATTTTTCCTTCCTGGAGAAAAGGGAGCAGGTAGATATCTTAGTTTTTTCCTAATATTCTTACTATTATTAGTGGTACAAGGTGTGTAAAGTATATTAATACACTTGATGAGCACATAATCCAGTGGAAAAAATAACAATAGCAGTGTGCAATAGTTATTTTATGTATCAATTTGACTGAGCTACAGTGCCCATTATCTGTGGTCAAACATTATTTAGGATGTTTCTGTGAGTGTGGTTTAGGATGAGATTAACACTTAAATCAGTAGAGTTTGAGTAAAGCAAATTGTCCCCCCATAATGTGGGTGGACCTCATTCAATCAGTTGAATAGAACAAAAAACTGACCTCTCTTGAGTAAGAAGAATTCTGAGGTAGATGGCCTTCAGGCATGAGCTGCAACATCCGTTCTTTCTTAGGGTATCCAATCTAGTGGCCAACCGTGCAGATTTTCAATATACCAGCCTCCATAATTGTGTGAGCAAATTCCTTAGAATAACACACACACACGCACACAATTGATTCTAATTTTGAGAACTCCAATTAATACACAGTGTAAGTAAAGAGCTGAAAAATTTAAGTAAAATGTTGTAAGTGCTATAATAGGAGCTTTTTCAAAGAACTATTGAATTCACCATTTGAACAGAATAAAAGAGAAAAATCCTATGTTTCTCTCAATAACTGAAGGAAAAAAAGTGACAAAATTCAACATTGATGATAAAAATGTAATTTAATTTGATAAATAGCATCTATGAAAAAAACCTACTGTTGATAAAATATTTAATAGTAAAGTATTGAACTCATTCTCATTATGATTGAGAACAAAGCAAAAATATCTTCTCTGACAACTTCTGTTTAACACTGTATTGGAGGTCCAATCAAATGCAATGAGGCAAGAAAAAGAAATACAAGCCATAAATATCAGAAAAGTAAAATTATCTTTATCCCAGACAACATGATTGTCTACATAAAAAAAATAAGAAATCTATTAAGAAACTACAGCAGTAATAAATAAAAATTTTAAGAGTCACAGAATAAAATGTCAACATATAAAAATCAATTGTATCCCTATATGCTATCAATAAAGTATGAAATTTTTAAAAATCCACATATAATAGCATCAAACAAAAGTTTTTGAAATCAGTTTAACTAATTATGTACAATACCTCTACACTAAAAATTACAAAACATCTGTGAGCTAGTTTATGACAACCTAAATAAATAGAAAGATGTATCATGTACAGAGATTAGAAAAATCAATATTTTTAAGGTAATACTTTTCTCTTGATTGATTGATATGTTCAAAGCTATCACCAAAATTATAGCATATGTTTTTAACAAAAATTGACAAAATGATTATAAAATTTAGATGGAAATTAAAGACCAAAAATATTGAAACAGAACAACACATTTGTAGGATTTATACTATTTGACATATGTATTGCTTTAAAACTGTAGTAATCAAGAGATGAGAGATTAGCTTAAAAATAGATATATAGATAACTGAAACAAATTGGAGAGTCCAGATATAAGTGCATATTTATAAGATTGATTAATTTTTTAAAATGTACAAAATTTATCAGGAAAAATTTCATTTCAACAGATCATACTGGAATAAATAGACATCCATATAGAAAAAAGTAAACCTAACCTCACATACATTATATAACTCACACCATACACATGTTAAAAAAAATTAAAAACATTTTATTGATCTAAACGTAAATGGTAAACCTTAAAGCTACTAAAAGAAAATAAAGAACATCCTTAATATCTGGGTTATAAAAAAAGGAAAAAATGATGAATTTGATTTCATAAAATTTTAAATGGAACAATCTTTATAAGATATGTTTTCCACTTCAGAAAGCTCATATGATCAAGAGAAACACTGCTTGCTCGTGGTATTTTGGGGGCACCTGCATTAGTCTGCATTTGTTCCTCAATCACAAATTTGGGGTAAAAAAGCCATGGGTCTTGTTAGACTGAGTCTCTTCAACAGGTGTTATAGAGACAACATTCAAAGCTCACCCTTAATCTTTTCTTTGCCTGTAAAATGATAAGGAGACTTGAGATTTGTGCTTAGTTTGTGCAGTAAGATGTTAATTCTGTGGCTTTCTATTCTTAGAGACAAGTTCACTTCTCATTCGTTTAGCTGCTGCTACGTGTCAGAAATTTTCTGAACGGAGGTATTTCGTCCAACTACTTTGTAAAAACAGCCCCAATTGCTCTGAGCTTCACTATAACTTTTATTAAAAGATACCCAGTGACCATTATTTAATTTAATCTATTTAAGAACCACTTGAGAGTTTCATCTTGAAATCTCAGAGTTCTAACGCAGCTCTGCACAGTGTGCATTCAGTATTTCTGAGTCAAGTGACGAGAACTTTCAGCCCTGAACATGAATGCCAAAACTAAACATTGTCATTCCTTCCCAAAGGTATCACTCTCTAACTTTCTAGAAACTGCCTAAGCACTCCAATTTCACAATTTTTTTAATCATGTGGAAGATTCCAATAGCCATTTCTAGTGTCTGAGTTAGCTAAGTGTCAAGATAAAAGTTGGAAAACAGCTTAATCTCAAGTCTCCTTATCTTTTAATTCTAACTGAATGACCTTAATACAAGACTACTAAAAAACAATGAATAATGGACAAAGAAGGAAGTAGCAGCACCAACTATATTTCCATTAAACTCCTGACCTTAGTCTCAATGCAGGATTCTCTCCTAGTACAGATAAAATCCCTCTTAATAAAGGCTATTACTAAAAATGTAAGGAGGTTGTGGTCACTTCTCTAGAATCAAGCTTAATAATATCTTGGTTCCCAAACTAAGTTGGGTGTTCAAAGTTTATCCAAGTACTCAGGCCACAAAATGTTAAACAAATGAATAGGTTATATCAATTACGGACCATCTAGAAATAAGAATTCAGTCATCCATTAATGATTTTAACCCACTGGCATTAGAAATTGTAACCTGGTCCTTAATGACCTATCTCCTAAGAAGTAAAAGGCTTAATCTTCTTGCCTCCTTTCAATCAAGACCTTCTCATTAGAAGTGAGAGCCTATTTCTCACTAGCCCGACTGTTTTATCTTCCTTGCTAAAATAAGTTTCCTACTTTACTTTCACAAATAAAACAATGTTCAACATTGTTTTGTATCCCTAAACCTCTAGGGCAGGGTAATCGCCTGGAGAAAGTTAAGCAATTCCAGTACATAGCTGTACCACCTTGGGTTCTTAATGACAACCACATATCAGCACACCTTCCAAATTAAGTGGGGACATTAGAAATTGCTTATGTCTATTTGCTCTGGGACAGAACTTTATTTCTTCCAAGTGAGTCGGGATAAGGGAGAAACATATGTATCTCCAATATTTCTGGTCCAATTAAACAGAAAAGCCTCAAATAGTCTAAGGCTGACATCATTCGCATGCTCATTTTTCTTCTTGGTTTGTAACCCTGTATGAAAAAATTATTATAACAACAGACCACACAGGTTGAAGCCCTTGGTATAAACACTGTGCTCAGCGAGTCACATGTAATTTTCTCACTTCCTTCAACAATCCTCTGAAGTAGTTACAAATGCTCTCTGTATTTCACAGTGAGAAAACAGGCTTAGATGGGTAAATGCTTTACTGAAGGTCACACAGTTAGGGACATAGAACAAATTCAAGTACAAGTTTGTCTGATTTAAGAGCCCACTTCCTTAGCCACAATGCTATGTTGCCTAAATATCATGGGCTACAATATAGAAAATTTAAATTTGGCTGTTGACAGCCTAGTTCAGGCTACTTATACATTTGATTGTGTGAAACAGTAAGCCTTGTATTAAAGAGTGTTACCTATCTTTTGAAATAATTACATAATTTTTAAGGAGAAACATAGAAATCTCTGGGAAAATCTCTTAATTTTTATATATGTGTATCAAGAATAGTATGTTTATTTCAGGAATAAACTTTGATTACTCTCATAAGCAGCAGTCACACTACTTATGTATTAAATTATTTATTTATGATTTAAATTCCTGATGTAACTGGCAAAATAAATGGACTTTGTGTATGCAGATGTTTAATTAAAGTGAATTCTAAATAACAACATTTTAATTGTTCATATAAAAACCTATTTCACTAATAATTTCTAAGATAAAAATAAATTTGTTGATGGGGGACACTCATTCTATTTTAGGATTCGGAAATGAATGCTGAAGTTCTAAGGAATCTCCTGGAGGAGAAAGTTAATCTTGAAATGCCCTGTGAGGGTTTTACTGACTAGGTTAATTCCCTCCTGGTGGGCTCCTTAAAATTATCTATTAAATAATTCCCTATTATCTGTTCAAAAAATAATTGCAGTAATTCCATTTCTTTGAAGAAAAATAATTATTTGACTTTTCTAATTAAAGGATTTACTTCCCATGTTAATTATGTTCATTCAATTTTACTCAAGGAATTCATTTTACTTTAAATAATTTGCAAAAAAGACTGGCTTATTCATTTTTGATAATATACAAGTAGCTAGAACTTAATTTTTCTGAGGAAACCAAATCAAATTTTATCTCAATTGTTATTCAATACTATGCAAGGACAGACTCTTACTTTTCTCTTTTGGACTTGATTTCCTCCTCTCAATTGTTAAAATTAGTCACAATTATTTGTTACTCCTTCTCTTCTAAAATATTTTTTAGAGTTTAATAACTATACTTGTTTTCTCCAAAATTACAGATTTTCACTGTTGATATCTGACATAAAACCAGTGTCTCTTGCTGAGAAATGAAGGTGATCTTCTCTCCCTGAGCACAGGACTGAAGGGTGAGCAGACATTTTCTTTACAAAGAGCTGATGTTCAAAAGAGAATGTTAATAAGTGAATAATTCCAAGGTCTGGGGAGCTTTATAGGGGTTTAGAAATTGAAGTTCTGGTGGTCTAGCACATAGAGGTCATGACTCTTCACCAGCACAGATATTTCCTAACTGCAGATATATTTTTTTATGTAACTCAAATATTGATGAGGAAGTACCTAGAACCTATCTAATAGCTTTGTATGAAAGAATACAATTGCATGATCCCATCGGTAATCATGAAGCTTTGTCATTAAACTTAATGACATTAAAATTAATCTCATGTGCCCCAAAGAAGAGCTATATATTTTTATATTAAAACGGCTTTGGGGCAAAAGAAAATATTTTGTCCTAATTAAAAATTTCAATTACTTGGAATTCCAATAGAAGGAAAGATCCCAACAAGGTATAAAGTATCACATTAACATGGGGGGAAAAAATGGTGCATCCAACATCTAGACAATCTTTCCAGAAAATGATTTTCAGAATACCTAAATTTTAAATTAGAGTTTATATTAAAAGCATGAGTATCTTCTTTGAAGCTTTGTAAATCAAACTGAGTTCCTTGTGATATTTTCCCCAATGTAGAATAAAAGACTTCGAATATTCCAATTATTAAATTTCCAATACTAACATTTCTACCTTTGATAACTAGATCTCAAGAAACTAAAGATAAGTATGAAAAGATTTTCTCTTGGCTCATAATATCAACTCTGTATTAAAATTTTCAATAGTTCATATTTATCTATATTCCTATTTAACAAACAACACTCAAAACCAAAAGTCTCATTGAATTTTAATGTGACACTATATGCTCCTTCTCTACATGTGTTTCTCTCTCTCTCTCTCTCACTCTCTCTCATGTATACTTTGATTTGTAAGTATTGAATAACTTGAAAAGTTATTTTTACTTCTTACCTATGTGTGCTAATTTCAACAAACCTTGCTTAAGAAATTATAGACCCAAAGAATCTTGATGTCTGCAGTAAATCTTAACTATGTTGCTAACCATTCAACCTTAATGTACTTGGAGGGATCATCACATTAATATTAGCTTATCTACTCCTAGCTGGTTTCTCTCCAAGAGCCACAAAGCGGAAGGTAGTCATTCAATCCTGCATTGGCTTCCAGAAAATTCAGGGGTAGGTAGCTTTTGGTCTCAAGAAAAGTCATAACAAATCTTTTATAATTGAACTACATCATTTGGAAGCAAAAATTATAATGAGAGAATAAAATTACAACTAGAACAGTTGCCTTGTATATGCCATGAGTGTGAACCCTGACATTGGATTGACAGTAATGATTAGCTCTAAAGTCACCTGAGCCAAAACTTATAGCCTGTTATTCTGTTTTCATTTTGAACGGCAATATAAAAATTGAAACTTTTCCACTAGCAAAGTATAGAAAACAGGGTGGAAAAGGAAAGCAAAAGTGAATTTAATAACAAGTAAAACATGTAAGCTGTCCAAAGCATAAGCTCTGTTCTGCTTTTTGCAATTGTAGAAAATTATTGAAAAAAAGACAAACCTCTGTGCCAGGTAAGCATACAGAACTCTTCTGTAATACTGTCCCAAGTTAGTTTGAAGGCTCATTTGGAAACTAAGATTTATCCCTCCTAACAAGAATATGTGCTTTCATTCTGGGGGAGCTTTATATTCTAAAAATGTATACATTTGCAGTTTTGCACAATACCATGACTTATCATCTCATAAAAAAGGTGCAGCAGAGAAATCTATGACCAATTCACTAAAATAAAAATGGACATTTAATTCAGTAGGGATTTTTTGTGAACTACTTACAGCTAAAATAACTCCATAACAATTGGTAAACTGATAGCAGTATTTGGTACATTATTTCATATTCCCCTTTTCATGTTCATGATGGGCTTTTATTAAGAAATGCTATTTTACCTAGATCCATACTCCCAGGGATCTGAATAACTGTATTATAATAAAATTCTTAGTAAAAGCAGTATATCTGAAGTGGAAAAGAAGAGTTCAGTGTTAAAAACACAAAAAGTAGGTCAAGCTTTTGCTTAAATTTGATAGAACATTGTATTGTACTATTGTGCCAGTGATTAATCGTGGATTCTCTTGAAATGAGTAGGGTAAAAAAAATCAGATGATTCATAATGAATACCACATATAACTATAAAATTTATCATCTAGATCCAAATATTAGAAAGTCTCCCTGGCTTTGTTATTGTTTCCAGTGTATACATGGAATGAATCTTTATATTCTAGGCTCCTATTTACCTCTGCTCCACCTGACAGATGTAATAACTTCCAGTATTTTATTTGAAAAGACTGGAATTTATCTATACACATGGCAATCGAACCCCTGAGGCTGACACCAGGGGATGCCAGGAGAATACTGACATTTAAGGCTGCCATGGATTTTTTTCCCCTAGCAGAAGGAGCATTTAAGTGGGTCATGGCCCAAAGGTATTGAACTCCTTCCCTTGCTGACAGCTATTTACCAGAGCACAGTCGAGTAAAGGAAGAAGAGGATTAAGGAGTTCCAATTGATCAGAAAATAGCATTCAAAGTTGAAACCTGTCTCTTCTCCCAGGACTCAGCTTTTGAAAATCTTTTAGCGAAACCATTGTCAAGGGATGGCATAATCACAGAATGAAGTAAGAAGATTTAAATTTCTTAAGCAGACAAAAATGCATTGAGATTCTGTTTTAAGAGCTCATAGGAAATAGCCATATGAAACTGAATCACAGGGAATAGTCATTGATCCTTTCAAACTATCACAAAAGGTTTCAGAAGAAAATAGACCATTCCATTATACAACTGCAGATGAAATATATGTTAGAAAAACACATAAAATAATGGAACACACATTTATTTAATTTGAAATAATTCATACAAGCAATAAAAATATAAAAATTATTTTCACTAACCCAAAAATTAATCTGCATTGTATATAAAAGAATGTAAAAATATGTATTGAATGAACTATGTTCTGTGGCTGTTTATTCCTTTAGAGTTTTCATTTAATCAATTGCTTCCATAAGTTGAAAATAAAAGCCTTAAGCAAAAATACAAGCAATGAAAACTTGAAGAGTAAAGATTTTAAAGAAAAACTGGGCCGAATCTTGTGTAAATTATGTGTGTGTGTGTGTGTGTGTGTGTGTGTGTGTGTGTGTGTGTGTGTGTTTTGTATTTCCTAATTAAAGGCTTATTCCTCCATTTTGGATGGATTTGCTTTGAAAGGGAAGATTGGTGTGTCTCCTGGGTCACCTCAGAGTGAAGACATTTCCCATGGAAGCTTATGTAAAATGAACTGAAAGTCATTCAACAATTACAGTGGATGAGCCCCAAATTTCTCACTGCTAAGATACTCACAATTTTGAAAGTTTGGTTTCCAAAATAAAATGAGAGTAATCAGTGGTAGGTTTAGGGAGCTAATTGTGAGATAGGGATTCTTCTAAACAACTTACATAAACTAACTCAGTTACAGTCACAAATACCTATGGAAGGAGGTTCAGTGAGTATCCCCATTTTACAGAGGAGGAAACAAGTACATAGGAGTTCGATAATTTGACTAATGTTACATAGTCTATAAGTATTGTAATGTCAAGGACTGGATTTATAAAATTAATTCTTGTGTACACAAAAGGAAAGGAGAATATTAGTAGAACATGTAGTGGTCACAAAGTCAGAAGACACATGTGTATAGACTGCTTTGATAAGAGACCCCAACTTCTAGCTACTTCCCATCTATAAAATAGATTAACAATCCCCATCTCACAGCGTTACTATATGTATTAAATAAGGTTAAATAAGTGAAATGATTTTTCTAAACTATTAAATTCTGTATTTGATATAAAAATTCTATTTTATATAAAACTATACTTTTTTATTTTTAACTTTATTAAATTTATTGGGGTGATATTAGGTAATAAAATTATATAGGTTTCAAGTGTATAATCTATAATACATCATTTGTATATGACATTGTGCGTTCACCACCCAAAGTCAAATCTCCTTCCATCACCATGTATTTAACGCCCTTTACCTTTTTCTACCTCCCTCTCTCCCCGTTTCCCTCTGGTAACCACTAAAATGTTGTCTGCATCTATGAGTTTTTCTTTGTTTATTTTTCTTGTTTGCTTGTTGCTTTCGGTTTTATTCCCACATATGAATGAAATCATATGGTTCTTGATGTTTTCCATCTGACTTATTTCACTTAGCATGATATTCTCAAGATCAGTCTATGTTTTTACGATTGGTAGATTTCATCTTTTTTTATAGCTGGGTATTATTCCATTGTACATATGTACCACATCTTCTTCATTCATCTATCAAAGGACACTTTCGTTGTTTCATGTCTTGGCCATCATGAATGATAGTACCATGAAAACAGAATATACCTATATAGAATATACTTATATAGAAAAATAGAATATACCTATATAGAAAATAGAAAATACATATACCTTTATGAATAAATATTTTCAAATTTTTCAGGTAGATACCCAGAAGAGAGATTGCTAGGTCATATGGTAACTCTGTTCTTAATTTTTTGAGGAACCTTCATACTGTTTTCCATAGTATCTGTACCAATTTACATTCCCACCAGCAGTATATTTGGGTTCCTTTTTCTTTACAACCTCTCCAACACTTGTTATTCCTTGTCTTATTGATAATATCCATTCTAATAAGTGTGACGTGATAGCTCATTGTGGTTTTGATTTGCATTTCCCTAATAGCTAGTGCAGTTGAACAACTTCTCATATATCTGTTGGCTACTTGGATGTCTTCTTGGGAGAAGTATCTGTTCTGGCACTATTGTTCTGGCACATTCATGAATTGAAAGAATTAACATGGTTAAAATGGCCATATCACCAAAAGCAATATACGTATTTAATATAATTCCCAAGAAAATCCAAATGGCATTTTTTAAAGAAATAGAACCAAAAAAATCCCCTGATTTATATGGAACCACAGAAGACCTTGAATAGACAAAGAATTCCTGAGAAAAAAGGAGAAGGCTGGAAGTATCACACTTCTTAACTTCAAATTATACTACACAGCAAAAATATTCAAAACAGCATGGTATTGGCAGAAAAACCGATACACGGACCAATGGAACAGAACTGAGAGCCTAAAATTAAACCTCCATGTATATAGGCAAAATTTTCAACAAAGAAGTCAAAAAAATACAATGGAATAAAGAACATGTCTTCAAGAAATGATACTGGGAAAATTGGAAAGCCATATGCTAAAGAGTGAAATTATACTACTATTTGTCACCATACACCAAAATTAATTTAAAATAGATCAAAAACCTAAATTTAAGACCTGAAACAATAAACTACATGGAAGAAAACATAAGTATTAAGTTTATGGACATTGGTTTTAGAGAGGACTTTATGAATTTGACTTCAAAGTCAAAGGAAGTAAAAGAGAAAATAAATGAATGGGATTATATCAAACTAAAAAGCTTCTGCACTGTAAAAGAAGCCATCAACAAGGCAAAAGGCAACCAATAGAATAAGAGAAGATATTTGCAAGCAACACCTCTGATAAGAGGTTAATACCTAAAACTATATTTTCTGAAGCTCTTGAAATAAGGTCATAATTCATTTGATAAATATTAACCTCATCTCTTCCTTTTCCTTAGTGGGAAAAAAAAAAAAAGAACAATAGCTCTTCTAAAGCACAGCCTTTAGGTCAGAAAAGCAAATTATGTTTAAATATTTTTATTAGTAGAATGCCCATTCCTCACTTACCAATTAGGTTCATATAACTTACCTATGTGATGAGCATAATTTTCAGATATATTTTGAGACCTAGTTTTATTTCCAAAAAAGGAATAAGACACATGCTGGAATATATCTTGAAATATCAAGCAACTTTCAAATCAATGACAGAAACATTTAACTTTATTAATATGTGATCATTAATCATTTATTTATTTATTTATTTTGTTTACTAAGCTTAACAGCAAAACAGTACAAAATAGCTAATCAAAAATAATGGTTTTTGACATTTATAAATCTAAATTGTAAAACAAATGCAAATATAATGGGTTCTGGACCTCTGAATATTAGAATGAGACCACAGTATAATATGCTATTTATAATTATATAAATGTGAAGTGGTACATATATACAATGGAATATTACTCAGCCATAAAAAAAAGAATGAAATCTTGCCATCTGCAACAGCATGAATGGACCTAGACGGTATTGTGTAAGTGGAATAAGTCAGAGAAAGAAAAGTGCCTTGTGATTTCACTTACATGTGGAATCTAAAGAATAAAATAAACCAAAAAAACAAACTCATAGAGACTGAGAACATTTTGATGGTTGCCAGATAAGAGAGAATTTAGGGGGTGGATTAAGAAGGGGAAGGGATTAAGAAGTACAAATTGGTAGTTATAAAATAGTCATGGGGTTGTAAAGCATAGCATATGGAACATAGTCAATAATATTTCAATAACTACGTATGGTATCAGATGGTACTAGATTTATTAAAGTGATCACTTTATAAATTATATAACTAATCACTATGTTGTACACCTGAAAGTAATATATTATTATATGCCAATAGTAATTGAAAAAATAAGAAAAATTATTTAAAAATATTCTGGTCTTTTGTAAAAAATAAGTAAATAAATAAACAATATAAATATATCATGTAATAACACTGTTTCCATTATAAGTCATATACTAATAAATTCAAGTTTGATCATATTCTATGCTTAGAATTTTGATATTTTGTTTAAAATTCAACTAAATAAAAGGAAAAAATCAACCTTTACTGATTCTTCAAAATGTGGCATGTATCTTCTGATTGTGTTGCATCTATTGCCTCATTTACTCATCACACAGTCCTATGAGGAAGATGCTATTGTTATCTCCATTTTGAAGAGGGTGGCAATGTGACAGAAAGTTTACTTAACTTGTCCAAGTTCCCAGAGTTTGTGAGTGTATGCAATGGGGAGCTCTAACTCCAAACAATATTCTTAGTGACTCTCCTAGAGTAAAGTATATCGATCTCTAAGATCAATTAGACACAATGTCATAATCCATTTTTCTGATACATAGGCCAGTATTCTCAAAGTATCCTCAGAGAACCAGATGCTTGTAGACCATGTAAGAAGACTATTAAAAAGCACCTTCTTGGATCATCCAGGGTCAACTAAATCAACATCTCTGGTGATGAATCTGGAAATTATTTAAAAAAAATAATAAACAATTTAAACAAAATGCCCAGATGATTGTCAAACACATGAAATTTGAAAAAAATACTATATGCTTTTTAAATAGAACTATGTCTGTGTTCTTAGTCCCTAGAACATATATAGCAGGCAAGCTCAGTAAATTATGAAAGAATAAATCAGTATGTAAATGAATCATTTTCTCCCTAAATCAGTAATAAATAAAAGCAAAAATATTTACCATAGTAGACACTTCACGCATATGTGCTAAAAAACCAACTTTCTTGGTTTCTCTCCTTTCTCATTTTGCTTCTCTTGTTCCACCACAATTACTCCTGTACACGGCTCTAGAATTTATGAAATATGGATGTGAAAAAGCATGGGCTTTTTAAAAATGTAATTAAACTGCTTTGAAAACAAAATAGAAATCCCCTGGGGGCCTATATCAAAAACACCACACTTGAGTTTTTAGAATCAAACATAAACATGAAAAATAAAAATTCTTCATTTTTAAAGATAAAAAATATTGTACTTTTCACTGCCAACTTTCTCAAGCAACTGTTTCTTATTTTATTTTTAATTTCTCCATTAATCCCCGAAGTTTCATTTACAGATACAACTAAAAATCCCAATACAAAAATTGTCACATGACCCTGGATGGCATCTCTATCCTCTGCAACAAAGGATTGTTCCCTTAACTACAACATTAGATATTTATGTCTTGTTATGTGAATGTTTGATTTATTACATTATATTGAAATGATCATTAGAGAAAACTACTATCTAGGGTTATCTGTAGTGTTGCCTTAAAGTGACTGTGTTAATTGTATGTTAGACATTGTGGCAGGTCCTCCAGTAAGGAATCCAAATTTGGAAGGCCTACCATGGACAAACTATTTCTCTAGAAAATGAGTTTGAACATCAAAGTTAATTCTGGATGTACTCACATGGTATTGATTAACGATGGTCTCTGCCCTACATAGGCTGACCAGAACCTGGGCATGAAGACATTCCTTCATTAGACTATAAGTTTAAATAAGTATCTTAGATCGTTTGGGGTGCTATAACAAAATATCTTAGTCTGGGTGGTTTATGGACAACAAACTTATTTCTCACGATTCTGGAGGCTGGAAAATTTAAGATCAAGACACTTACAGATTTGATGTCTGGGTGAGAGCTCCTTAGTTCATAGATTGCTCTCTTCTCCTTGTGCCCTCACATGGAAGGAGTAGGGGAGTTTCTTGGGGTCCCTTTCATATGGACATTCATCCAGTTTATTAGTTTATTAGGGCTCAACCCTAATCACTTCTCAAAGGTCACCCCCTCCATATGCCATTACGTTGGGGAAAAGCTTCCAACATATATATTTGGAAGGACACAAACATTCAGTCTATAAATCCAGTGAATACATACCTCTCCTTAACCTGCCTTTCTGTTATTGATTGTTGCCACTTTGATCATAATGCATTTATAAGTTCTAGTGTCTAGAAATAGCTCCTCTCCTTTTGAAAATCCTATTTCTCTAAGAAAAGATGATGAATGTTATTTGAATTAGAAAAATAATGCAATAAGTGTAAAAGTTCTGGGATATATGTGTTGTTATACATTGATGACTCTAATACTCAAATGTTTTATATTAAAATAAAAAACTCATTCACTATTTTTATCTGAAATTCTTTCAAAACTTCATTATACATACTGAGAAAAGACTGCATCTAGGAAAGAATGAAGACTGCTGGGTATTCTGTCCTGTTATCATCAACTAAACTGTTCCCTTGCTTGTTATCTCTGGGCACATCTCTAAAACTCAATGAACTACAGTTTCTCCATCAATAATATGATTACAGAAATTATTACTTTCTTTAATATGGAGCTATTAGCAGAATTAATCAAAATTTTTAAGTGTAATGAACTATTCAAATGCAAAGCATTGTAACAAAAAAAAAAAGTCAATTTGCAGTGGGTAAATTTGTAAAAGCAAATACAGAAATGAATATGAGTAAACCTCAAGTGGCCAGTAGCAATTCCTAAAGATCATATAAGAGATTTTATCTAGTATTGGATATAAAGGGAGAATTGACTTTTAGAGCAGATTGTTTTCAATGGTGTTCAATCATAGGAAAGAATATTTATACCAAATAATACAGAGCACAGATTAATTAAAAGATTTCAAAGAAAACCATATGGACTAAAGAGCTTCTTGACTTTAAGAAAGAATAAATGAATGTTCTACAAAATTCCACTTGAAAGCATCTTTTTACTATAACTTTAAAGCATTAATTAAATCTAGTTCAGTGTTCTCATAGTGAAATTTAACTTCCATTAAATTATGGCTACAAAAAAAAACATAAATTGAAGTGCAACCATGACTGATACAGAAGTTTTCTGTTTTAGATTTATTTTCTAGGCAAATACTCACGGTGTATCAATTTTTGATTCCACATTATCTAAATTTCCATAATAAATAAATAAATGTTTACATGCCTGCACACATATTTTACATGCAATCAGAGTATAACTTGTTATTAGACTTTTTTTTCTGTTAAAATCTCAACCGAAACTCAGAATCAGGTATGGTTAATAGTTTTGGCAATTATTTATAGAGTGCAGAGGTAGGGAAGTCCTTAAGAAAGAAAGTATAAAGCACCATACAAATGTGATGCAATATTTGGTTGTCGCTTAACTATTTTTGTATGTGTTAACCTTTGTTTTACTATTTGCTGGTATAAGGGATGGTCCGGAAAAGAATTAATAACTATGGTTACCTTTCCTTTAATAATTATAATTTTGCAATTTATCTGAAGAAAGTGGAATAAGATGAGGGACAGATGTTTTTCAAGTTTTCCAAATGAGATAAAAGTTAATTACATCTCTGCAAAACTCCAGAATAAATTATTAATTATGATGTTTTATGAAAATTTATAAAGTTAGCACCAATGACTAGAAGGTACATCTGAATACATCTGGCCCTTGCCAAAATCTGAGGTAACTAACTTTTCTTTTCTTTTTTTTTGGCTAGGACTAAACTTTGAGGTCTCAAAATAAATGATAAGGCAAAAATTCCAGAACATTAACCAGAATTTCTCCTATTCTATTATTTTCAACACAAAAGTATACAGCATATAGCTAGCATCAAATTAGTTTCATCCTGCTATTCCTGAAATCTCTTCTTGTTACATCAACCAGGGCAAATCAGGCCACTCCTCCTCATCCTCTGGGACATTGAACTGCTTCAAAACTTAACAGGACAACTATTTCTAGTAGTGGTAAGGTCTGACAAAGACTTCATTGTCCCACTGAAGGCAAGTTTCGTGGTTAAGACACTCTGCTATTTAACATTAACATTTAAAGAATAAACTTGTATTCTTGCTGAACTGAGATTGTTTTGACCAGGTTATTTTAAGTGACTTACTTGATAAAATAATTAACAGTCATAAATAATTACTTCCAACTTTCTCCTGAGAGAAAAGAATTACTTGATGATTGATGAGTATAAAACTACAAAAGAGAATTGAACGATTTCCCATATTACCTAAGATCTCGTGACACATAACAGATTGTTAGGGCTGCCATAACAATATGCTACAAATTACGTTACTTAAAACAACAGAAATTTATTGTTCCCTTGTTCTGGACTAGATGCCGGAAATCAAAGTGTCAGCTAGGCTGTGCTCTCTCCAAAGCATCTAGGATCCTTCCTTGCCTCTTCTTGCTTCTGATAGCCCAAGGTGCTCCTTGGCTTGTGGCAGCCTAACTTCATTCTCTTTCTCTGTCTCCATGTCACATTCTCCCTGCATCTCAGTGTTTTCATATAACTGTTTTTCTCCTAAGGATTCCAGTCATATTGAATTAGGGGCCCACCATATTCCAAAATGAGCTCAACTTAAATTAACTAAATATATCAGCAATGACCTTATTTCAAAATAAGGTAATAATCTGAGGAACTGGTGGTTAAGACTCATATCTTTGGGGAGGTGACACAATTCAACCCATAACATGATACAAAACTAAGCTTACAAAATTTTCATGAGGTTACTAAGTATTACATAATTAGATCAGAAGACTGTTGAAGGTATAGTGTTTCCAACTATTAAAAGAATTCAGAAAACATTTATCAGAGGAGAAAATTCCTGGACTCTGTCTAAAGGATTAATAGAAGGACTCCAGGTACAAAAGAGAAATGGGGGAAAAAATAACTCTAGACTTAGAGAATATTTTATCCTAATAACTGAAGTCATGATAAAGCAAAATATATTTAGGAAACTACAAAAGATTCAGAATTAAAGTTTTCAGATAAATGGCAGGGACTGAAGCTTAAGATAAATGTAAAAACCTTTTATTAAATTTCTTTAAATTACATTTCAAAAACTTTTATATTAATTTTTCTAAAAGCAAAGGGAAGACAGAGCATACTTTAAATAGTGGAAATATAGGTGACCTTTGTGTTGTAGAAATCCAATCTTGTGGAAGTGCCAAGGGATAACTGGAAAAAAAAACGTTTTATCAAATGTTCAGAAAATGTATTCTGGAGACAATGTATAGGCGTTCAGTAGATATTATTGACTGCATAGATAAATTCTATGTTTTCTTAAAAGAAAGAATTTGCAAAAACATATGGAAATTACATTAAGAAATGTGTTCTATATATGAGAAAGTAATTTTTAATTAAATTAGTATTCAAATTGTTCAACAAGGGTTTAGGTTGCCTCAAAGGTAAACACTTAAGTATATTTTGGAAAAATTTCTTATTAAAGAAAAGAAGGAAAAATGTACACAGTACCTAAAAACAAAATTTAATTGCCTTTCAAGATGGTGGCTTGAGTCAACATGTTGAAATACTCTCCTTAAATATTGTCTTTGAAAAAATAATGAAAATAAACAGGGGGAAAATTCTGAAGGCTTTCCTTGAAAAGGATGTAATCAAGAGAAAGAACCATAAAGAAATTTTTACATGATATTGTCAGTGTGACCCTCTACTGAGGAACATGTTGGCCTGACTGACATTTAGCACGTTCTAAGAAAAGTCTGTGTGGGGAGTAAGTGAGCTGGATCTTTAACATAATCTAAAACACGCCAGGATAAAACAGTAAGATCCGATTCTAGGCCAGCTCTTAGGGCATTTGCAGCCCAGACGGAGCACAAATTTTTATTCTATAAACTGATGCAGCAGGTATACAATCCTTGGCCTCTCTTTACTGGGAGTCTCCTCGGCAAAGAAAAAAAAGTCACCTGGTCAATTTTCTTGTAAACATGTTAATAACAAATCAACTAATGGTCTTGCTACTGGAGAGTCCCATCCTATGGACTGCTTTTAGATGAATTGATCTGTTGTAGGAATGTACATGGTAAACAATTTGGTAACTGTGGACATATGGAACACAGTTGCCTAGACAGTGTCACATAGCTATACAACTTAGAAGAATAAGATGGAGATGTTTCAAAACCAAAAGAACTCTCTTCTGTGTAAGTAATGTCACTGTCTACATTATTAGCGATTTTGTACTCTAATGTGCACCAGAGTGCATCCTGATGCAACGAGAAAGAACTGTAGGAGCTATGTTGGGGTTCTGGACCTCATCCCACTTTGCCTGTGCCTTGTGACTACTTGTATCTTTGAAATTATTAGGAAGTCTTGAAACTAGGTGAGATTCCAAATGTGAGTGAGGCTGATTTTGACAGTCCAATAATTTGTTTTACCTCACTAGAACACAAAGTAGAAGATTGTGACAATTGTGACTATCTTTCACTTGATATGTATGGCATAACTGAAGTGAGGCTACTGCCAGAGATAGTTCCAATTGGACAAGATGAAAAATTCCCAGGTGTGCTTGAGCTACCATGGCAGAGATGAAAAATGAATTTGTCCACTTAGATCTGAGTCTTCTTCACCAGTATCTTTTCTGCTACTCACCTTATAACTAGACCCATGAATAATTAATATAAAATTAACCAAAGAAAAAAGAATTTCCTTTTCTGTTTTATCTGGAACCAAATATATTGAACAGAGACTCACACCTCCTCTAAGAGAAACTTTTTAAATTATCAATATCAAAATCATATGAAACCTCCTCTAAATAAATAGAAAAAAAAGCCACTAATTGTGCCATATGATGTTATTCGCTAGCATAGATACACATTCAATATATAGTTGACTCCAAATTTTATTACCCTATTTTTTTAAATTTACTAAGAACTGCAGCTTTCACAAAGACTGAAACAGGCGTCATAAAATTGATGGGTGCTAAGGCACACCAATCAGTGATAAGAAACCTAATAAGTGGGGGGGCGGGGAATTATTAGCTGAAAATACACACACACACACACACACACACACACACACACACAGATATTTTTAATTACTTGAACTTATGCTCTGGTAAACTAAAAGTGTATCTAAATCAAGAAATAATTCAAGCCAAACTTAAAAAATAAAATAAAATAATTTGAGCCAAAAAAAAACATAGATCTCTTTAAAATTCTTAATGAACGTGAGCAATATTAAAGTGTTAATTATAGTAAAGTACAGCTGATGATTTATGGAAGAAAACTAGGTGAAGCTGCAAGTATAATACAAGTGATCTCAACTTAACAAGACTAGACTCGGAAGCAGGGTTCATCTTATTAGGGGTATGCCACTCATTCAAAAACAAAACAAGAGATTGTTAGAGCTGACGAATCAGTACAAATGCCACACTATACGATACAAGAGAACATATTTTAAATGAATAAAAAGAATGAATGCCCACTCTCCTTGAACAGTAACAAGTGTCTTGGATTCATATTGGCAAGGCTCTTGAGATACAATGTCTCCCAGTATGAAGTTGTACTGGGAGACATTGTAAGAAATGATACAAGAAAAGAGACAAGACAGGCCACACAACCTATATAGTGACAACTAGCCTAGGTTGTGTGACTCCCAGGCACAGAATGCAATGTTTCTACATTTCTCCACATTTGAACATGAGTGAGCTAATGGGAGAAAAGGCTGTCTAGGTGGGTACCAACTCAGCACAGGGAGGTCATCAGCTCTGGAACCCCTTTGATCTTTATACCTTGATACTCACATGACTTCCTTGGGCTTTCTAGTGCCATGCTCCAGTGTGGCTGCATCTCATCAATTACTAGTGAACTATTGCTTACAGATTTCTCATTAAAAATTTTGGTAACACAAGATGCACGCTGAATTGGCGCAGTGTATATTCTGCAGTTTTTTCCACAGTTCATTTTAATCATGTAAATGTTCCTTAAGTTAGTGTTGCAAGAAACATTTGATCAGAGGAAATGTCACAGATCAAATAGTAAATCTTTCTTTTCAGAGAAATATTTTATTAGTGTTTTCAATTGAATTAAATGAAAGAGAAATTTTGAGACAATCAAAAATTGTTTTCAGATGAGTAACATGAGCACCAAATTGAAAAGTTCAAAGAAGTATATTGAATACTGAAGATATATAAATCAAGGACATAGAAGACTCAAGATTTTAAGAATTCAAAGGGAAAAGTATATATGTGCTTTTCCAATACATAAATTTTAAGTATTAAATATTATACATATGTTGCCAAAATCTGTTTCTGTATAAAACAAAGCTGTAAAATCAAGAACAATTAGAACCTCACACCTTTGACAGCATCTTTGAAGGAAATAAGCCAATGAATGAAAATGTCTTATCTTCGATGGGACAGCGTGTGGAGAAATGGAGCACTCCTAGGAAGCCGTGCTTCTGATAGTGAACTAATAATGATTTTTTGCTACAACTAACATCCTCTATTAGCTGTAACTAAAATATAGTCCAAAAGGAGAGTTTTCTGCATCAGAACAGCTGCTTAATGATATAAATAGGTAAAGATTTTCTTTTCCCCATCGTTAGCATACCAACTTTATTCCCTTAAATATGATAGCAAGGTAGTGGGGAAAGTAGGTATGTCGTGACTGGCTTAGAGGGTTAGACTAACCATGATTCTTTGTCAAGGGCTGTGCACTTTATGCCCTGATCAAAATTGGGGTTCTGTTAACAAAGAAGGGGGAGAATTTTGGTTATGGAACTAACACTGTCTGCCATAGACAGACACACATGAAACAACTCACCAACAAACAAAACTATGTTACAATGAAAGAGAAATAAGGAGGGAAGAATTTTTCTTTTCTTTCCTTCTTTTTTCATAATGTTCAATCTTTTTTAAATTGTTCCTTTTAATGACTATGTAAAGTTTCAGGACACAAAATCAATGTTCAAAATTCCATAGTGCTCCTATACTCTAACAATTAATTTTCAGAAAAATAAATGAAAACGATTATTTTGCAATTGTAATAAAAAGAATAAAATACCTAGGAATAAACCTAACGAAACATGTGAAAGACCTATACATTGTCTATAATGTCTATAAACTGTAAGACATTATTCATGTCTATAAACTATTAGACATTATTAAAAGAAATTAAGGAACACACAAAGAAATGGAAAGATGTTCCATGTCCTTGGATTGGAAAAAGCAACATAGTTAAAATGACCTTATTACTTAAAGCATCATACAGATTTAATGCAATCCCCATCAAAATCCCATCGGCATTTTTTAAAGAAATAGAACAAAAAATCATCTGATTTGTATAGAAGCACAAAAGACCCCGAAAAGCCAAAACAATCCTGAGAAAAAAGAACGAGGCCAGAGGTATCATACTGCCTGACTTCAAATTATACTACAAAGCAACAGTAACCCAAACTGTGTGGTATTAGCAGATAAACAGACACACAGACCAATGGAACAGAACTGAGAGTCCAGAAGTAAACCCCTGTATAATATGGGCAAATAATTTTCAACAAAGGAGCCAAAAATATACAATGGAGAAAGGAAAGCCTCTTCAATAAATGGCGCTGGGAAAACTGGAAAGCCACATGCAAAAGAATTTGTCACCGTACGCCAAAATTAACTCAAAATGGATCAAAGATCTAAATATAAGACCTGAAGCAATAAATTGCATAGAAGAAAATACAGGTACTAAACTCATGGGCCTTGGATTTAGAGAGGGTTTTATGAATTTGACCTCAAAGGCAAATATAAATGAATATGACCTAAAAGCAAAAATAAATGAATAGGACCATATCAAACTAAAAATATTCTTCACAGCAAAAGAAACCAACAAGGCAAAGAGGCAACCATCTGAATGGCAGAACATATTTGCAAACAATGCCTGTGATAAGGGGCTAATATCCAAAATATATAAAAAGCTCATATAACTCAACAATAAAAAAATAATAATAATCCAATTAAAAAATGGGCAGAGAACCTAAACAGACACTTCTCTCAAGAAGACATACAAATGGCCAACAGACATATGAAAAGATGCTCAACTTCATTAATTATTAGGGACATATAAATCAAAACCATGATGAGTTACCATCTCACACCTGTTAGAATGGCTATCATCAATAAGACAAGTAATAACAAGTGTTGGAGAAGTTGTGGGAGAAAAGGAACATTCATACACTGCTGGAGTGAATGTAAATTGGTACAACTGCTACAGAAAACAGCATGGAGTTTCCTCAAAAAACTAAGAATTGAATTACCTGATGACCCAGGAATCCCTCTTCCGTGAATTTATCAAAAACAAAACAAAACAAAAACCCTGAAAATGTTTATCCACAAAGATATATGAATCCCCATGTTCGTAGCAGCATTATTCATGGGGCCAAGACATAGAAACAAATGAAATGTCCTAAGATAGATGACTGGATAAAGGTAGAGTACATATATACGATGGAATAGTACTCAGCCATAAGAAAAGATGAAGTACTGCCATTTGCAACAACATGGATGGATCTTGAGATAATCATGCTAAGGAAAATATGTCCGGCAGAAAAAACCATATGATTTCACTCATATATAGGATATAAAACTGAAAGCAACAAAAAAATGTGACAAACAGAGACTCAAGGACTTGGACAGTGGATTAATGATTACCAGAGGAAAAGAGAGAGGAGGGAGGGAGGGAGGTGTAAAAGGAGTCAAATATTTGGTGATGGAAGGAAATCTAACTATGGGTGGTGAATGCACAGTGCAATATATATACGACATACTGTTAAATGGTATATTTGAAACTTATTTAATTTTATTAATCAATGTCGCCTCAATAATTTTTAATAAAAAAAAACTAATTACTGTTCACACACACACATACACACAAAGAACTCAAATTATGACATGTGGGTAAGCCAGAAAGAACTGAAATATATTGTCATTATACTATCAGTTGGTAAACCATTTGGCAACACATTTTTCTACCTCTTTATTTTTCAAATTTTATCAATGAAAATGTACAATTATATGTTAGAAATTTTTGGTAAGCTAGGAAATAATATAAGCTGAGTTCAACAGACCTTAATAATGAAACAAATTTTATTGAGATTAACAATTTATCAGAAAGGAAGTTTAAATAAAACTAAGAAATAGAAAGTTTTCTAATCAAAGAATAGAAGTCATTGAATTCAACTCCTCACGGAGCCTCTTGTTCTACATATGACAACATTCATATGAAAGCACTACTCTGCAACAAGATCATCCTCCTAAGTTTGATTTCTGAATCTGCCACTTACTTGCTAAGTGACATTGGAAAGTTAGTTAACTTCTCTATTCTTTAGTATTCTCCTCCATAAAAAGGGAATAATATAAATTCCTACCTCATAGAATATATACGACGATTAAATGAGGTAATATTTTAAAGTGTAACTACTTATGGTATCTCTCACATGTCTATATCTGTGTATATTTATACATACATATATACATATATATATACATATATATATACAAAGAAAGTTTCTAAAAAAGAGTTTGTAAAATAAAATAATTTTGTGTCCTTGAAATTGGAAAGGAAAACAGACATTACAAAAAAAAAAAAGCTACGCAGCATAAAAAAGGTTTTGTGCAAATATTTAGAGATGGAAAAATATATAAATAAAAAGAGATATTTTGTTAACATTTGTTACATTTATAGCATAGAGCCTGGTACAGAGCCAAAAATAAATGTCACTTTATTTCTCTCTTTTCCTCTTGAATAATATATTCTTGCTATTTTTTATTCAGGTTATTAAAGACTTTTAACATCAAGCCTGCTTGAAGCTCAGAATACTGATGCAACTGAATCATCAAAATATCTAAGAGAAATATTCACAAGTATATTTGAAAAAATATCTTAAAACATTTTTTTTCTTGAATGTGGAATAAGGCAAAACAGTTTCTATTAAAAAAAACATGATCACAATATTTGAAACTTTGAAGTTCTTATCTGCATTTATATTTTAAAATTTTAATTATTTATCTATGTCACTATATAAGTAGTTGTTAAAAAATAAGAAATAACTTCACATATCACGTATAAAATTCACATATCATAGAACACATGACAGAAATAGACACAACCCATGAGAAACTGAAAAAACCATTACTCATTGTTTCTTCTGCAATAGAGATGTTTAATTTACTGAGAGAAGCCTTTTGCTCAATGAAAATTTACATCATAGGACTTCTTTATTTACTAATCTCTTAATTTTTTAGTTGTTTTCAAAGAGTATAAGAAATATTCCAATCTCAAGCATTAGGCAAGACAGCAGATAAGATTTGAAAACCTACTATCCATGATTTTAAATTCAGATTTGGCTGTGGAGTCTTTCTAACCAAGCAGATTTGCTGATTACAAGAAAACATGGTTGGTCAATCAATATGAATAAAAATTTCAATAAAAATAACTTTTCTGCCAGCATGCAACTATTCTACTAGGTTTTCCTTGAAGAGGTATTAATGTTGACATTCCAAAGATGTCTTCCTTTAATTTGGCATCTTAGTCAACTAACACTGTTCTATACACTCTAGTCATCCATGAATAGGGATTTCTTTTCCCTTAAAATCTCTGGCATCTTACTTTTTTACATTCTATTAAGGTCTTATTTGTTTAAATTCTTCATTATTTCTACTGTCACATTTACATCAAGAAAACATAAAAGACATGTAACTTCGTAGTCACTCTTGCTTTTCTCTACTTCTTTTTCTAGCTGTTGGATCCCCACCCCTTTTCTAACCATCACCTTATAGCTCATAATTTTTCTAGTGTATTCACTCGCATAGCCCTTCGCCACCCCACCCCCACTCCATTTCTTTTGTCGATTCTGTCCATGAAACTGCAAAGTTGGCATTACTTAGCTCTAACTCTGAATTAAACCTATCAGGGACTTGCTTATTTTTGCTTCTTATTTTAAGCAAAATAACATAATGGGTTTTATGAATCAAAAGACTAACGAGCCCATCTGTCATGTTTTGCAAGAACGCCACAGTGAATCACTTTTTCTGTCTTTAACTGGCACTGGGAAAGTATGACATGTAAATAGATTCACTGAGATGTCAAAACAAGAGTGTTTCATAAAGGGATTTCTGTATAGTTTCTCCACAATGTTTGGCTGGGCTTAGAGATTTATTAGACAATTGGAAGAAGTCTGGGCACTAGAGTTTAAGAAAGATGTTCAGGATTTGAAGGGGATGAAAAGTAGTATGAAATAGCAGGAAAATAGAATTTTCTCTTAAGTTAGCAGAGGCTATGATATTTGGAAAATATCATTCAGGTAAATGGAAGCCTAAAGAATAAATATAAGACCGCAGATAACACCATAAACTTATTGATTAAAAAAAAAAAAACACTTAAAATACTCTCTTTAAAGGCAAAAAATATAATGGCTTTCCATTCGAGAACTTGGAAAGGAATTCTTTTTCCATTAAAATGTTGGGCAAATTATTAATGCCAAGCTGAAACTATTTCTTATTTAACTAAAGCACACTTGAATCTCTCTTTTTTGTTTTGCTTTGTGATAATACTTCTATTAATTTTTCTAGGAGGAGAGGATAAAGATGAAAATGAAAATGATATTATTGAACATGGCAAATGATCATAACATCCCTGACATTACGCTAAACACATTGAGGTATAATCCGTTAGTACCAGGGGAGATTTTCTTTTATAGAGAACCAATATCTTTGTTCTATAAAGATATGTATCAGTGAGGGTTCTATTATGTAAGAAGAACCACTGAGCAGTATGAAATAAGGAATTTATTTTAAGGATTAGACTCGTCACAATTATGAGAGAACGAGAACCCCCACAGAGAAAGATCAGGAAAGGTATGCTTGGAGAATCACAGAAAAGTCACTAACAAGGAATTACAGACAAAAGTTGGCGAAGTCTATAGAAGACTTTCGCCTGTGTATTTGGGAGTTGACAGGCTGTAGAGGTGGGCAATTGTGAATAAAAATTGTGTCTAAGATAAGAGAAATGAAAAACAAATAAGAATCTATAAGGACAAACCTAAACCTATGAGAACAACTGGAACTTATATTTGTCATTCTGCTTTTCTTATTGTTTCTAACCCTACATGTAAGGTAGCTTTAGGTGACCTGCAGAGAAAGCTGGTGCCCTTCACCTTGGCACTACATACAAGCCTGACCCACAATGTAAAAAACCTGAAGGAACTCTGCTTGCTGCAGTCTCTCGCTAATGAGATGAGCTAAAGGGAGATGAGATGGCAAAATAGCAGGAGACCTACAGAGAGGCCTGGAACCCCAGCATTAACTAACCTCTTAGTTTCCAAGGTACTGTTTCACATCCATCCTCCAATTCTCGTAAAACTCTCTTGTGGCCAGCCTAGCCAAGAACCATACAGAGAAAGGCAATTGGGGGAAAAAAAAGTTAGAGTTTAGCTAAATTGACACATACAAAACTGAGTTTAGTATTTAAATTCAGACTACTTGAATCTATTTCCTGAAACTGGTGCTTATAGGTTAGTTACTTAAGAGTTCTGTGCCTCAGTTTCCACATCTAAAATAAGAATAATAGTACCACCTAACCTATAGATTATTGTGAGAATTAAATGAGTAAATACATGTAAAATTCCTAGAATTACATGTGGCAGAGTATATGACAATTACATGTAAGTAATTATCTTTATAGGCTTTACCTCATTTTACTCTATTTTAAAAATAATCTCATTAAGTGATGTCTTGGGATCCACTCCCAAATTACATGCTTCTTCTCTGAGGTAGAACATACTGTGATTTTTAAAAATTATTATATGACAAAATATCAAGACACCAAGGGTTTTATCTTCCTTTTATTCTTTATTAAGGATAATACAGTGCTTTCAGTTCTCTCCCTAAAGGCGAAAACACCAATAGCCTGAGAAGTCTTTTGCCCAAAGCTGGCATTATAATTTTCAGTGGATGTAACCAAAGGGATGTGTCAACAATAATTTTTCTTAGGTCAGTGAAGGCTGAACTTAAAGCGGATGGTGAAATCTACTTATAGTCTCCATGAGACTTACTCTGTTATCTTCTAGGCAAAATTTTATATCAGAAAAATCCTACTCAGACCTTAAACAAAGGAACATATCATTCCATGAATAGATTAAAGAGAAGTGTATTCAATTGACTGAGAGTACAATCCCGAAACAGAGGCATGGAAATTGCATATGTTATCTATTTGCTTTAATGAAACTATGTGTTTATCTTATAAAAAACACTGATCTCTGTCATGCCTAAATTAGAACACTGCATATAATTTTATTAGTGAACCCTAAGAAAGAAAAAATTGTTACCTGACTAGGAATAAGACTATCTGGTCTCAGAGGAGAACTTTTTTGAGGCTTTTCTTAACATTTGGGCGACTATTATCCCCACTATATTGATGAGGAAACTGACCTGCAGGGAAATTAAGTAAAACTTATCCACTGTTTTATAGTTAGTAAAAAAAAAAAAAAAAAGGCCAAGATTTGAATTAAGGAAGTAGGACTCAAAAGCCAATGTTTTCAACCTCCATGCAAATTGCCATCCAGGGTAGAGCACCAAAAACTGCGACCAAGGTCTGGAAACACCAAATTCCTGATTCTTCTATGCAAAGACTGAGAGAGCCCATTTTAAGTTCGTTTAATATACTACATATTTTTAATATCATTGCAGGTCACATCGATCATATATTAGGGCTGTTTCCCAATATTAGTATTTACTAGTATTAATATTAGTAGTAATGTTCCAAATATTAGCATTTATTAGTGTGAAATGTTTCTCAAAATTAGTGGTGTAGTGTTTAATGGTGTAGTCCCAAGTCAGATATTTAAAATAACAGTTACAAAAGAGAATTTCTGAGTTTCTCCTCAAGCTAACTCTTTGAAAAGTCTGTGCTTTTAGAACTTTATATAAGTCACCTGAGGATCTTGTTAAAATGGGGATTCTTGATAAATAATTCTGGGGTGATTCTGCATTTCTAACAAGCTTCCGGATGATATTCAGAGACCAAGCTTTGAATGGCAAAGCCATAACCTCTTCAGATTCTCTCTAGATACTTCATGGGGGTGAGAGGCAGAAAGACCATGCACCAGGAAACCCTTTGGTTACATATGCCTGGGAGTTGCTGCAGTCATGCCTCTAATGCGTTTCAGAACCACAGCGATATCTACATGGCGAAGCCCACTGGCAGTTTCATCCTTACTGCCCAAGTCTGGCCATGCTATTTGTACTTAACAAGAAGTCAAAGATCAAAAGCTTATTTCACACTGCAGCAAGATCAAGTGTCCTTATTATGGTTACATACCTTGATCCTATATGTTGTCATTAAAATAATAACATCACTAAATCAAATTGCTAATTGTTATGGGTAACACATAGGTTTTACTATATGTGAGGTACTGCTAGTTTTTGATTTGATAGCCACCACAACCTGTTTTTATTATACTTTTTTAATGTTGAAGATATTTTTTGACCACATAGAAATGGTAAATTCAATTGAATTTGTATTTTTTCTGACCACAAAGTAATTCCCAGCTAACCAATAAAAATACGAAAGGCAAAAAATTCCAGCAAAGCTAGATAATGATGTTAAGAATTGAATGTTTATGTTCCTCCAAAATTCATATGTTGACATTCTAACCCCCAAAGGGATGATATTAGGAGGTGGGACATTTAGGAGATGATTAGGTCATGAGGTGAGGCCCTCATAAGTGAGAATCATACTCTTAAAAAAAAAAAAAGACCCCAGATAGTTATCTTGCCTGTTCTGCAATGTGAGGATACAATGAAGAAATGGCCATCTGTAACCCAGAAGAGGGCCTTCATCATACCTTGATCATGCTAACACCTTAATCTCAAATTTCTAGACTCCAGAACTGTAAGAATTAAATTTTGTTTATAAGCCACCCAATCTATGATATTCTGTTGTAGTAGCCCGAAATGAAACAAATGGTGACTTTAGCAGTGTTGTTTGGGGTGACACTAGTCATGCACTCAGTGATGTTAAAGCTGGCTAACATCATCTCATCCAAAACATTCATTGAATAAATGCAGAAGCTAACACTTGAAGAAGTCAGTAAATTGCTTAAGGTAACATTATTAGCAAAATCAAGAAGATAATTTTAGAGTTTTAACTTCTAGGCAGGTGTTTAGGAAAAAAACAGCCCCCCCCACATTTGCATATACATTATATCCAATATAACTATATCAGTCAGTAGGCTAAGTTAGACTGCATTAGAAAATGACTCTCAGGTCTCAGCGGCACATAATAACATCCATTTCTTGCCCATGTTGCCTGCCTATCATTGGTCAGCTCTGACTCTGCTTCATATTATCTCCATTGTATGAACCAGGTTGATAGAACAGCTCTATCTGGGAGACTGCTTTTCTCATTATAGAAGGGAAAAAATGACCTGCTTTTACTCGCATTTCATTAGTCGAGAAAATCACATACCATGGCAAGATGTATTGTCCACCTGCTGGGAGAATCACTACAAGTGCCATGATTAAGCTTGATGTTAGTAGAGCAGCAAAAGATAGTTTCCTACCAGGGTAGTGTAAATAACATTTTTAAAATAATACTATCTTCTAAAATCACAAATGGTGTGAACTCTGTTGCTTTTGCTTAGTAGCACTTATAGCGTAACATCGATAAACGGTGCCCAGTCGGTCCATTTTCCTTTCCTGGTGGTTCCAAGTTTAACAATATTTCCTAGCAGAGATTGGTCAAATTATTTCGAAATACTTAAATCAGAGTGTTCTTTCTTGTGAACTAAGAATACAGCTATGACATAACAGCAACACTATTTTATACAACCCATAGATCATATCAAAGAGATGAATGGTGAGGAGTGTGGGGGTGAGAGATGGTTGGAAGGGTACCATTTTCCCTGTATCCACAAAAGGCCACATGTGTAGCAAACTCCCAAGCACAGGAAGGTTGTCAAGCTTAAGGTTAGAGCCCATTCAGCTGATGTACACAGGTGGATAACTTCATTTTCACCACTGTCACTTCTACATATGCAACTATAAAATCATTAGGATTCTATAGTACTGGCAGCAGAATGACAGTCTCATTCCTGTTGGCCACTGTTACAGTAGATAAAAATGAGACATAGAAAAGACCACAGAATACTTTTCCAATAGGCTATTTAACTCCCTCAAAAGCAGGTGATGTACACAGGTGGATAACTTCATTTTCACCACTGTCACTTCTACATATGCAACTATAAAATCATTAGGATTCTATAGTACTGGCAGCAGAATGACAGTCTCATTCCTGTTGGCCACTGTTACAGTAGATAAAAATGAGACATAGAAAAGACCACAGAATACTTTTCCAATAGGCTATTTAACTCCCTCTAAAGTGCCTTTAGACCCTGTGTTTTCGATATCATCTGCCAGATGGTCTCGAATGTTAACAAAATTAATGGACTGAACCAAACCAGAAGGGAGGGTGTACTTAGGAGAAAGGAGAGAAGGTGTCCTTTCTTTTGTGTTAATTGGTCATGATCGAAAGAACAAATGAGAAATACATTTAGTTACCTTCGAGCTGACACCAAGATCCAAGGTGGCTGTTTTTCTTAAATTGCTAGACAAGCTTAACTTCTTCCAACAACAACTCTGCTAAGGAAAGTTAGGATACTTAAATTTTCTAACAAATTTCTTGAAAGTAGAAATAACATTTTGGGCAATTAAATTCTGTGTGTGCATGTGTGTGCACACGTGTGTGTGTGTGTGTGTGTGTGAATATGTATATGTGAATATGTATATACTTTTGTGTGAATGTGCATGATTCTGAATATGTGGCTATAAATGCATGTGTGCATGTATGTATTTATAGGTACGTAGGCTGCAGTTCTAAATGACATATATAGATTCTTATAGTAACAGCATTCTCCTAATTATTTAGCATTGACCTAATTATGGGTCAATTCATATTGAGCAAGATTAGTTCCTAACAATCTCTTCGGATCATTTCACTTAAGGGTTATTTTAATTTCTAGATCAGAAACATCTAGAGGATACAGATGTCTGAAGTGTTTAGGCTCTATTTTTATCACAGGGTTATTCAGCTTGAATTTTAATTAAATTGTGAGCATACCAAACTTTGTTCAGCATAGATACTAGCGTATGTAGTAGGAAACTTAAAATGTTTCAAAAAATAGGTTTCTTTGGTGGTCTCCTGCCACTGAGAAAAAATGCATTAGATATTTTAATGATGTGCTTTCATTGCACTTTTTAATTGCATAGCTATGTTTGGGGATCTCTCTACAAAATCTCTGTTTATTCTTTATCTACACAGATCTCAGTCTGGCTGTCATCAAACCTACCTGTTTGCTCTAGCACAACTTTTATTTAAGGGAGATGGGAGTAGAATTATGAAAAATGTTGGAATGGTTTATTGTCTCCTTCTCACCTTCACAAAGTAGAGACTTTTTGAATGAATTTTTAATAACATGGTTTTGGTGAAAAGGGGGAAAAGAAAATTTAAAAGCAGAAGTGTCACATAAATGGTGATTAGATTTACATGTCCAAAATCTTGAAACTCTTTTTTGAGGCCTTTTATGTAAAACTTGGCTTAAATGTTATAATCAATATGACTTTTTTCTATTACAGTTTGTTTTATATTCACTCTGTTAAAATTGCTACCTCACTCATAAGCATTAATCTTGTAATTAATCAAAATGTAAATTGATATGACCATTTAATATTATTTGTATAGAGAATTGATTAGTATGGGTTATTTTAAATTGATTCAGTATGAGTAGATAGGCTTTTTTTCAGAACTAATTTCTTATAACCTCATTAAAACAAAATAAAGATCACAGAAAATGTATTCACAATCTATAAGTGCATCTAAGGTCTTAGCAGGACATGACGTGTATATTCTCGAATGAATGAGTTTATCATGTCCAATAGCGAGAGATAAATTAAAAGCGTTGTGGATCTTTTAAAGTCAAAAACAGACTAATTTTTTAAATGCTTGAAATATGCTGCATAGCTTGTAAATTTATTGAAAGATTTCACATTTGGTTCAATATTAGAACTTGACATATTAAACAATATCATCTCCACTTCATTAATGATATAGATAAATCACAGAAAGCCAATGCCTTAAAGAGATCATTGCAAACTGGGGAGATGGCTCATTGGGCTTGCCAAACAAATGCCTTATGTTGATAGTAAGGCCACATATTTCCACTGTCTAAAAAATATTTAATTTAGAATATTCCAGAAAATTAAAGGTTAAAATACGGTATAAATACCTTAAAATTATAAGAATTAGGAAAATTTTAAAAGAAACTAAGAAAAAAGCCAAATCTACATGATGTCTTAATTAACATTCTAGTGGCAATCTATGTAAAGTTTAGAACTAATACAATCCTACTCTGGGATAATTACTTGTGGAAAAGAAAAATATCATTAAAATATTATAAAGAATTGCTACTTTCAAATAAGCAAATAAGCACTTTCTAAATAAATTATTTTAATTCTTTTAAAGTGCATCATGAATTAGATTTAAATTCCCTATCACAACTCATAGTTACAGTTATTCTGTGCAGTAGCCACCCCCCCATCCATAATGCACACATTCCAAGACCCCCAGTGGATGCCTGAAGCTGCACATAGCATTGAATCCTACATATACTATGCTTTTTTCATATATATATACCTATGCTAAAGTTTAATTCATAAATTAGCTCATTAAAAGAGATTAATGACAACTAATAATAAAATAGAACAATTATAATGATACACTATAAGAAAAGTTATGTAAATGACTTTGAGACCATTATTAAGTAAAATAAGGGTTACTTGAACTGGTACCAGCACTGCTATCTGACAACCAAGATGGCTACTTGATGACTAACGGGTGGATATACAGCATGGATATTCTGAACAGAGAAATGATGTCCTGGGGAGGATGAAGCAGAAAAGTATGAAATTTCACCACACTACTCAAAACAGCAAGCAATTTAAAACTTATGAATTGTTTATTTCTGGCATTTTTCATTTCACTGCGGTGACCATGGGTAACTAAAGCCTCGGAAAGAGAAAACATGGTTAAGGGGGAACTACTATAAAAGCGAGGTAGAGTAATAAGTTGATTAAATAAAACCGATGTTTGTTTTACTCTCACATTAGGGTGCAGATGTGAAAAGCCGGGGCATGTGGCTTGGTTCTGCCACTGACAACAAATAGCTTCTAAGTAGTTTTCCTCCCCTTTTAAAGCCTTCAAAAGAAAGCAGAAAATTCCAGCAAGCTTCTTTACAGAGACGATCCAGAAGTTGCACATATCTTTTCCTCTTACATCGTGTCATCCCTGATCCTAATCATGTGGCCACATCTAAACTGAAGGAAGACTGAAAACCAGGAGCTGGAGCTGGTGGCTCACAGATAACTCGCAGAAAGTTCCATCACTATAAGGGGGAAGGGGAGAACGATCTCTACCACAATTTTGTTCTTGTAAACTTTTTCTTATTTTTACACAATCTCTCCTGGTATGTAATGTAAGGAATTTACCTTAACATGTTATTATTGTGGTTAATTCCTTATGTCTAACCAACTTTGCCAAGCTCATGCCTCTATCATTGGCTCTACAGTCCTAAATAATGACGGGAACAATAAAGCCACAGTGCTGATTACTGTGAGTTATTTTATTTTTAATGTTTATTTCCAGCTCTTAGCAGTAGCAGCAGCATTACTTGAAACATTCATTCAACACATAATTCTGGATACAGTAAAACATTATTTAACCAAAAGCACAACTATATACATGGCCACTTTCATGTAGGAACTGAGACTCTTAATAACCAAGGGGAAATAAATAATATTCATATAAAAAAGCTATACATTTACCTAGTAAAGAATATTACACAATGGATTTATTTGACTGGTATCTACAGAGTCATAAAAATGAAGTGCAAAATTTTACTTGGGAATTTTGAGGCCCAGACCAGGCCAGGAAACTTTACTTTCCTTAACCAGATGATCTCTTAATTGAAAATTATATTTATTCTTTCAGTTAGGATAATCAGAGAGTGAAAACTTACAAACTGACATGGAAAACTTATTCTGCGGAAAAAGTAAAGCTTATATAATACTTTGGTGATGATAGCAGGGCATTTGACAAGTAGGCAGACTCTCTTTCGATATCAAAAAAATCTTTTGACCTCCAGGCACTAAGATGATTAAAGTTAAAAAGTAACATGGTGAGAAGATAAATCCTGCCTGAGCTACAGATGTGGCTGGCACAACAATATAAAATCATGGGGTTGTGAATTGGTAAGAATTCTGGATACATAGGGGGTTTCTTTGAAAATGACCTAAACTAGCAGCTGATCGGGAAGAACATGCTGATATTTTTTCAAAGCTCCCTACTAACCAACTAAGATGCTATAAAAAGTGTGGTAACCCCCACTAGGAAAAACCAATCTCTCCCAGCCTAGTTCATTTTTCTTTCCTGAAATACAAGTCTATTTTTGAATACTGCCATGAATAGAGTTCTCTCCTTCGAAACAGTTAAGTGCTATGTAGTTCAGCATGTTCTGGTATAATACTTTTTTTATTCGAAACTTTCATAATCCACTTTATGGACAAAAGTAGATTAGGGTGATAGGCTTGGTGAGAGTGACTTTCATATGGCAAGGTAAGAAGCCACATGGGGAGCAGGAACAAAGGATGAAGAGCTAGGAAGCAGAATTTGCATTAGTAAAGGGAAAGTAAATATGGTTTCACTGTAGTCAGACAAAAGAAGGATAAAAAGAGGCTGCAACGAAAATGAAAGGTCGGTTGGAGATATGAAGGAAAAAGACCTTAAGAAAATGTTTTAAAAGACATTGTCTCACATAGGCGATTGTTTAGGTATCTGAAAGAAATCTGGGGAAGAAAGGCTTTTTAATGTGAAGAGACATAAATCATATACTTTTCTTTGGAAGAAACCATGAAAATCATAAAGTCATGAAATTTTAGAAATGAAAGTGATTTTTAGATCAATAACTTTGTTCTCCAGATGAGAAAACTGAAACTCAAAAAGAGTTTTAGTGAAATGCCCACAGTTTCATGGTAAGGGTCAATGAAAATATGTAAAGGAGGTCTACTGTCTACATGTCCGGTGCTTTTTTCCACCACAGCACACCACCTTCTTTGCATGGCAAATACATTTTTTATCAATTCAAGGCATGCAGTTTTGCAATTTTACACAGAATATTCCAGTACGTGACATTCCACAGGGCTTTCTTCACTATGAACCGAAAAGTAGTAGAGGAATCCAGCTCCTGATTGATGGGACCGCTAGACGATGCAGGAGATTATTATTAATTGAAAGGAGTTTTGATCTATTTGCAGTTTTCATGAATTCTTCTATGAAATAGTATTCAGCTGTTAAAATCAAAAATAAACAGAGACCAGCCTTAAAAATTCCCTGAGCAGACAAAACCAGTTTAGCCATATAAAGCTTCGTCTAGCTGATTTTGCAAGACTAACCTGACCTGGGTCATCTCTTTTTTATGTCTCTGTGTCACTGTTGGGGCCAACTGAAGTTTGGTGTTATACCAATGGCAGGGAGGAGGGAGAGAGATAACAATGGCACAGAATAGTTAGCATTTTCCCTCGGTTCTTCCTCAAATGATGCAGTAAAGAATTGCAGAATGACAGGTCATCGAGATTTAACAGTTTTATTAAAAATATATTTTAGAAAGACAAAGTATGTCTCAAGGAGGCGCATGGTTCCAACACAATAACAAACAACAAAGGGGCCAAAATGGCCACAAAAGGTCAAAAAGGCCACAAAAGACCACCAAAGAGAGAGAACTCAGAAGTGGAAATGTCTGCCTTATATTTGGGCTGTGATGGGTGGTTCCAAAGGCATTCCTAGGTGATTGGCAAGTGAGGTCATTTTTATTGACACTTGCCTGCTATATAACTCTTTGCCTGATGCACATGTGCGTACCCAGAAATCTGCTACTATTGGAAATTTTAGTTTACTTATACAAACAAAGCTCAATTTAGCTTATTTTGAAAGACTAACTTGATCTGGGTCATTTCTTGCTTATGTCTCTGGAAATCATAAGCAAAATGTGAATTGTTTTCCAAGATTGATATGAGGTAACCACTGAAAATTCTATTATAATCAATTACTATGAAGAGTAAAGTCACTGCTTTCTTAGTATATACACTGCTTTATAAAAATATACTCCTGAGCCTTATTTGTGTTTTGGTTTAAGTGCTCCAAGTTTGCAAACAGTTTTTCTGGTGTATGTACAATAAACTTTTACTAATTACTACCTCAGCGATGCATCAGTTTTACTTCAGCTGTTTCTGAACTTTTGACGCAGCTGAAAATATTTTACATAAATGAACTAACTATATTGCCTACTCAGTTGTTTTCAGAGCAAAGGAGCTTTAATATGACATCTAAATTCATTTTTAGGTAGGGTTTTAGCTGAATAAAATTTATGTAGTTTTTAGATTAGAAATTATATTGGGTGGACTTTTTGGTAAAGTCTAAATTGAAGCTGAAGCTTAGAACATCCTTTTCTAAAATCTAAATAAATGAGTAATAAATTAGTTATAAGGTAGTCAAAAATTCATCAGAAGAAAAAAAAAGCAAAAACAAACCAAACCAAAACAACAAAAATAAAGTACATGGCATACACTTTGACCAATAACAAGAATATTAAGAGACTCAACATTTCTATTTTTTCTACCATTCACTTACAAACCCTCTCGTCCCCATCAGTATTGCTGAAAAAAACTCCAGAAGGTTCTAATTTTCCATTAATACCTTGCAATTTGTAGAAAAGCAGGTCAGATTGGTGAGTTGGCAGCCTGAGAAAATTTCTCAGGTCTAGCTACCCCTAATGTCCAGCAACTGCTGGGATCTCAATGGAAATAGGAGGAAACCATAGGGGCTTGTGATTTCTCAATGCTACTCATCGACTTGTAGGGAACAGTATGCAGTACAGAGACATCTCACACACATTCACAAACAGAATAAATCCACGTCAATACAAGAGGACTTTGGTACAGGGTGTACGGCAAAATTACAGAAGAGAGAAAGGAATATGAGCCATCATACAAAGGCTGTATACTGTATACAACCTCACAGAAATTTATCCTGCTCCCTCAGTACCTCCCACAACCCCTCAGTTTATAGAAAAGAAGAACAAAACAAAACAAAAAAAACATTAGTATGCATTCCTCAGACTGAAGCTTACACAAATGCAAGGAGA
>NW_006433378.1:11800194-11801116 GCF_000325575.1 Pteropus alecto | reverse complement strand
TAAACCAGATAAAAAGAAATAGTATCATAGCCATGTAAATATACCTCAAAAGGAAAGAAGGAAAACAGGGAGAGAGAAAGGAAGGAAGAGAGAAAGAAAGATAATAGTATATAAAATGCTACCAAAAGACTAATTCCAGAAGCAAATTCAACCAAATAAAATTTTTCTACATTACTTTTTTATGAAATAAGTTAAATAAGAAAATAAGTTCAAGACAAGAACTCAATAAGATAATAAAAATATAGAATTAAAGGAGAAAGATAATAACTAAGCAAATCGATTGCAATCTGAATCAACAGCATTATACAAATAATAAGTTAGAAGCAGCAGAGAGTTACACATTGCATGTAATTAATATGTATGAGGTAGTTACCAATATTATAACAATTAGGAGAAATGTGTAGATATAAAGAAATGACTAAGAGAATCCAACCTAAGGAAAATTGGATCCCAACCCCAGTAAGACATCTATTAAATAGAGCAACAAAAAAAATCAAAACTTTAATAAAGGAAGTTACTTTTTAGTTGGGGAAAATGAAAAAGGTACACTATATGCCAAGAAAACTCAATTCAGAATAATCTATGTCAATTTACTCTCTATTGAACCTCGAGTATGAAACATATCATATACAAAATAAGACAGGGTTAGCTTTAGATATTTCCATAATTACGTTCTGTATAACAAAAACAATATTAAAAAATATCTTCAGAATTCTAAGAAAAAAAATAAACTTGTTATTTACCCATGCATATAATCCCCAGAAAAATATCATTCGAGTATAAAAGAAAGATTTCTCACATATGAAGGTGCTCAGGAAACATAGAATCCATCAGCCTTTCTAAAAATAATGTCCACCCCCCCCTCAAAAAAAAAGACCTGGTTGATGATGATACACATGCAGTCAAAAGATATGGAATAGTC
>NW_006433378.1:11770574-11799854 GCF_000325575.1 Pteropus alecto | reverse complement strand
ATTTGAGACCAAATGTTCATATGCAGCCAAATTTTTCCTCGAGTATCAAAACAATGAAAAATAATATTCAGTAAACAAATCTCTGGGTTATAGTACTTAAGGGTCCTCATAGCAAAGGTATTTTATAACATTTAAAAGCCTACTCCCCCTTTTTTTCTCAATAAGATCTTTATCAAATAGTCCTCAGACTTTGTACAAAGGAAGATTACTGTCCTCTTGCGACACCTAAAATTTAAAGAAGCTTACCAATTAAATATTAGAAAAGTATGTAAAGTTATATGGGAAGTCAAAGAAAAGAAATATTCCAGGCTCAGAGACAAGCGAATATGTATTTCACAAGGGTTTGTCATCTTGGAACCATGAATCACAGGAGTAAGCTTAGTGTTAATTGACTTGATATGGGCATTTCAACACATTTTCAGAGAGAAAAATTATCTGTAGAATATCCAAAAGCACTCTTTATAAGCAGTGTAGATTTTCTTGTGTTTTTTTTTTTGTGTGTTGTTGTTGCTAATATGTTTAAAGGTAATGATATTTTATTTTTGTTTTAATTGGAATTCAGTAATTACTACAAAATTTGAACATCTGTTAAAGTTGAGCACCTGTAGACAACATTTGTGTGTCCATTTTTTATTTATTGCTTGTTTGATTTTCTGTTTTTGTTCATTGCCTGCTATTTGTCTTTTATGTGTTAATTTAATAGAAATTCTTTACAAATTCTGGAAAATATTTTCAGTTGTAAACTGTTAAGGGTCCTTCCTACATGTGTTCTCATTCATCTCTGCACAGTGATGTGGGCTTTCCTGAATGTTCTACCCACACACAAGGTAAGCAGAAAACAGGAAAGTTATACCCCCAGGAGCTACTCTCGATCAGTGAGTGTGGCTATTTGGTGAATAAATATCCTCGTTTCCTTGCCCCTTGACTGGGATAATTCTGAGGTTTTTTCTCATTGTCTCGCACAGTTCCCAGCAGGACTGTGTGGTTACTGGCTTGATTCCAAGGCCTACATTGGCTCCTCATGCCCCTGTCCTCCCAAACCCGACCCTTTTCCACTTCCCAGCTCCTCTCTCGTGGACTTTTCTTGGATTGCTTCTCAAATAAATTGAGAATCTCATACAAAACTCTTTGCCTCAGTTCTGTTCTGTTCTAGCCAAACTAAAACATACGCAGTAAAAAAAAATTTTTAAAGAAAGAAAACAATTGAAAAAATCTTCTAGTCTGCGTCTTTAGTTTTTACTTTCTTTATATCTTTTGTTGAAACAAAAAGTCAGTGTTAGCATTGCCTAAATTTATCAGTATTATTCCTGATTTGTCCTTTTTCAATTCTTCTTTAAAAGTTCCTTCAGTACCCACCCTATTATCAGAAAGACATCTTTCTACATTTTCTTCAGATTCTTTTTTCTGTACACTTTATGTATTCTTAGCTCAACCGGAATTTATTTTTCTTTATGGTGTGAGATCATGATCTAATTTAATTTATCCTGAAATGAATAAGCAACCAACCCAGCATCATTTGTTGAGAAGCCATCCTTTCTCCACATGTTATCATAACGCCTTTTTCATATATCAAGTTTTCAAATGTGAATCAAGTTGTCCGTGGGCTCTTAATTCTATTCTAACTAAGATATTTTTCTACTCCTGGACCCAGATCACACACTGTTTATTACTATAACTCTGTAATGAATTTTGTTATCTAATAGGGCAAGTTCTATTTTATTTTAGTAACTTTTTAAAATTTCAAGACACAAGATTTGTTCTTTTTCACATTAATGTGTTTGTTTTATTTCAGTCTTTCTTTTATGAACTGTTGCATTTTTTAAAGCTATTCTTTCACTCATTTATTTGAACAAACTACAATTTCTTGAAACATATAATTTAAGTAGAATTTATAACATGAATCCTGATTTTACTTCTGAAGTTAACTATTATAATAGTTACATAATTAACTATTTTGGTTTTCATTCTTATATTTAATATATTATTACCTTGTTCTTGGAACAGAATGTATAAACTTATTTTGCATAAATTCAAAAGAAATATAATAAAGTTCTACTTGATTTTCCAAAACGTAATTGTACCTACATCAGCTATAATAAAGAAAACTGTAATTGTGCTTCCATCTTTTTGGGTTCCCAAATTCAAGAGTCACTCTCAAGCTCCAATTTTACCAAACGGTCTGGCCCATTACTAAAATCTACTGGATTACAAGTAAAATGAACCTCTCTCAACTCCATCTCAGTATCTCTCACTTCATGTATATTTCAAAGTGCCTAATAATACAATTAGCATTAATTCGGTTAAATAAAAATATAAATATATTCCATGACATACATTTTTTAATTTGTATTCTATTTTTGTATGAGTGAAGATTTCAGAGTACAACACTCCATTTTCTTCTTTCAAGGCTAAAGAAGAAGGAAAAAAAAGTAGCTACTGCTCATTTTAGCCACTTACAATGTGCCAACATTTTTAGCATATTAAAGGCCTCTGGTCTAGGACTTCATTACCTCTGGCTAGTTTTACTTACCAGAACAAAAGGCAAATGAGTTTACTTCAGAATAGGTTTGATTTTATTTATTAATTTTTGAATTCTAGATTCATTGTTACTCAAGGCATGGAAGTTCCAATGATAAGCTGTACTTTATTTGTCAGAGAACAGTCTTAATTTTCCCAGAAAACATAGGGCTACAGTTATGAGTGTGGTTATCATAACTATTCTCTTGCTATAATTGACATGTTTATAGAGATAAAGTCTAGGGCAAGTGAGCAATGTCCTCCCTACCCAGAACACTTTCTTAAAATAGAAACAAATGCTTTATTCCTCTCACAGCAGCTACTCCCATTTATTGATAACTGCATGAGGCCATAAACAGTAGCCATATGATGCCTTGTTTAAGTAGACTTTCTTTTAAGTAAAATCAATGCTGTCTTCATTGCATAACTTCGCATGGGTGATATAATGAATATAACAAAACTTGTGATTGTTTCAATAAGAATACATAGATATATATATTTATAACGTCTACACCTATATCGAATAGGAGAAATGCCTTAATAATGATCTGAGTCAGAGCATAAAAAGTTGATCTGTTAGGAACTCTGGACAAATACCAAACGCATATGCCTAATGACTAATTTGTCTATCATGAATTTAAGATTTTTCCTAATGGTTTTCAAAATGATAAAGTGGCATTTTTTTTTTTTTTTTTTTTTACAGCATGCATTTAATTTCATTCATCTCACAAATGGCCTGTTCAGCTAATTAACGTTTACAACATTAGGTATCTTTTTACTCATTAACATTTTCTTAAAGATTAACTACCCTTTAAAATATACTTAACATATAGGACATAATGTTGCCAAAGGGACATACACAACTGGTTTACACTGACTAGTAAGACTAGTGTAGACTTATGTTGCTGCTATCTAAATCTTCTTTGAAAACTTGAAAGATTTTTCTCTCCAATTGGTGCAGGCTTTTATATTCTCTCACAGGGTTTAGATTAACATATATCTTCAAAAGGTGAAAATGGTGGCCAAAAAAAGTGTACCTTCAAGACACCATTCTCTCAGCATCTATGAAGTTGTGTTTGTGGCTCTCTTTGTTATTTTGGTGCTAGTCTGTGCTGCATTAATTGCACTGTCCTGGCTGGCAATCAGGGGATCAGAAAGAGGTAAGTCACATGAAGCTGGCTATTGAAGATGCCCTCAGGTAAATGTACCCACTTTAATCTCAGTTATCCTGCCAGTATGTTTTATTCATTGCTGCACTTTCATGACAAGATATTTATGTTGCATTCAGATGTTTCTGCTGTATTTCACTTCATGGAATTTTAGAAAAATTAGTTGGTATATAATTTGAAACTTATTTCAGAATTCAAGCATGAGACTAAATTTTTAAATAAAAAAATGTTAAGTAAGTTTCTCAGTTTCGACATATAAAAAAGTAGGTTTCATAACTGGTGAGCTAATTCTGATAGAATTTACATCGTAAACATTAAAATATTTTGACTATACAAGTCAATAGAAAAAGTTAAAGGAAAAAAAATGATCTATTTCTAGAGAATGATATCTTCATTCTCTTATTAGGCCAACAAGTTGAATTGCAACAATATAAGGGAATGTAGATGTAAATGTAGACTTATAAAGAGCTCAATTTGCCTGAGTAGCAACTTGTAATAAACAGAAAAAAAATAAGAAAATGTAACCATTGTTTAGAACTAAATTATTTGTACCAACAGCTTTTCAAGGATCTTCAAACATATTCTCTTGCTATGACAAACCTACGAACAAACCTATGAGTTAGTTGTCGTTGTTACCCTCATTTTATAGGTAATGAATCAGAGACAGTAAATTTAAGTAGCTTGTTTATGTTTGCATTATTACTATGTCACAGGAGATCCCAAACTAGGCAATCGAACTCTAGAACTTGTTCTCTTATTTACCATTTATTCATTTATAGGATAATTTGGTTTTTTTGTTTTTAAATTGCCAGCATAGCAATAACATGAATGTTGGGTTCATTTTTTCTGTGAAAATTTTTACATTTTTAAAATTAGGAATTATATATATATGGGCATATTAATTCTTTCTGAAAACTCACAAGGTAGAACCTTTTAATATGATTGATTTTGGCTTTACTAAAAAAATTCTCAGCCTTTGAGTTAGCTATTTTTCTCTAGTAAATGAATAAGTTTAAATTAGAATGCAATAAATATGCTTTATGGTTTTACAAAATAATTCCAATATAATCCCCAGTTTATTTAAATATTATAGCCATATACAAGGGATATATTTTAAAGAGAAGTGGTCTTGTGGGGATTTGACATGACTATATGAACAATTAAAGAAATTATAGAGGTTCGTTTAGACTTTCGGAAAAGTGGCTGCTTGGTCTTATTTAAATGTGATGAATAACTTTAACAATGCACGATCATTTGGAAGTCCACTGGAACTTCTAGTGTTCAATCGAGGTACAAAAATTACGCTCTTACTAGTAAAATGGAAAATAAATATTTGTAAATGTTAATATGATTTAATAGTGAACAACTGAATATAAAAAAAATCTAGTTAAATCTATAATTAAATACCAGAAAAAATAAGACATACTACTTTTAATACAAATTATTTTACTTTTTATCTGAGATCATTTCAGACTTACGAAATGGTTGCAAAAATTGTTTTTATATCATCATTGACTGTCCAGTTTCTCCTGTCAGTATCTTGTACATCCGTAGCACAGTTGGTACAGCCAAGAAATTAACATTGGTACAATATTATTAACTGAACTGCACACTTTATTCAACTTCCACCAGTTTTTCCACCAATGCCCTTTTACCTGTTTAGGATCCAATGAAGACTTCTACATAAGATTCAGTTATCATGCTTCCTTAGTCTCCTCCAATTCATGATAAGTTTTTCTTGTTTTTTCTTCTCAGATTTTCCTTGTCTTTCACATTTAAGTATGCAAATCTAAATGTAATTTTGAGTTTTAAAAAAACAAAATAGTATAATATATGTTACATCAATTATGCAATGATAACTATTTAGACTAAATGCATGTTTATTGTTTGAAATATTATTGTTAATATTCCTTCTGAACTAGGACATTTGTTGTTAATATATAATAGATCCTGGCTTCTAGAGTCAATCAATTCTATGCCCAAATTTTATATCTGTCACTTATGACCTCTATTACCTTGGGAAATTTTCTCCGTGAATCTAAGCTCCAATTCCCTATCTGGGAAAAAAATAAATAACATCTTCTCAGGCTAGATCAGTGTGAGAATTATGTATCATTATTATTACATTTACTTATGATTTCATCATTGTGTGAGTTTCTGTTAAAGCAATTCATTTTAAATATAAATATTTATCAAGGAAAATATTCTGACAAAGGCATTATGCAGAACTTAATGGTACATTTTAGTACCCATGTTTATATTCAATTTGTTAGCCTTTTCCTTACATTTTTTCATATTGAGATAATATACTTTCTGCAGCATTCTCAATAATGTTCTTAATGATGACATTCCCATCTAGTGGCAAAAGGTCATACATGCCAATTTTATAATTATTAGAACGAAAGAAGTAGCTTCAAAGCTAGATTTCAAAGTAACAAACACACTGAAATCTTCACAGCAATCCACATATAGAAAACCAGCAGTGTTTCTGGATACTAGATGTTCAAGAATTATCTGAAAGCAACTACAAAACTTTTAATGGTCCATTTCTCACCATGTTTCTCTGAGTCAGCTCCCATAATTGGTGGAAGTTGATCATCCCTGTATCTTCCAACAGGAAACTCCAAAAAGCTTGGAAGCATGGAGGGTGGGTTAGACTTCAAAAAAAAAAGGAAAAAATTAATAGGACAGAGAAGTTTAATTTTTAATCTTTTAAAATAACCTGATGGGGAGGGAAAGCAGCTGATTATGAAACATGAAGACTGCATAAAAAAAGCAAAAGAACTACTGTGCCAATACTTGAAGCAAAAACTTGTCTTAACTGGAAGTTACCTATTCTATCTTATAATTCACATTTTTAGTGTTTTATTTCTTATTAATTCATTTAGATGCAGCATTTGGAAAAAGTCATGAAACCAGAGGGACTTTTAAAATAACATCGGGAGCTACGTATAATCCTAATTTGCAAGACAAACTCTCAGTAGATTTCAAAGTTCTTGCTTTTGACCTTCAAGAAATGGTAGGAGACTTTCTCTCTTCAGCTGGTTTAAAAGTTCATAACAGAGTTTCACTAACTACTTGCCAAAAGATACAGAAATCCTGTTTTATTGCCTTGAAAAAGTTAGTAAATATCATATGCTCAGGATGCTTAAATGTATGAATCTCATCTCACCACAGAGAAGAAAAATGCCCTTAATCCAATTCTAAGCAGAACATAAAGATTACTGTGTAAATTTTTAACAAAAGCTTAAATCTTAAATTTAATATGCTTTTTTTTTTACCTTTTCTCTTTTTAGATAGATGAGATCTTTCAATCAAGTAACCTCAAAAATGAATATAAAAACTCAAGAGTTTTACGATTTGAGTGAGTACAGCTCAAAAATTTTATGTTGATAGCACAGAATCACAAAATAGTGATCTTTTAGTTAAGATTTGTAAAACGGTGTCACTACTTTTAGGAGAAAAAGGAATATTTAAAATTTTCAATATTTTTCTGAGGATTGAGAAATTGTCATATTAGTAGAAAATAAATAATAACTCCAGACAATTGATCTTATGTTAACATGTTTCTCTTTCCTGAAGATAAAATCTTTCAGAGACACCTGTGGAGGCTCAGGTTAAATGTATGCAGATACAGATAGAGTGTTTGATTTACTATGAGCATGGAAAAAGCTTGCTCATTATACTTCATTTATATTTTAAGTCATAAGAGAGAAGGACTTATTCACTTGTACCCACGGAGCATCAGACTGGACCTAGAGCAAAGTGAGTGAATAAATGAATGAATCTTATATTAATAGCATCATGATATAATTCTACTACAGATACTTGAATCAGGAGTTTTGTTTCCTACAAACTACCATAAGGCCTTTGGAACAAGGATATAAATCAAAAGGAAATTGTGATGTCGGTTAGAATCTACAAAACAAAGTTAGAAGGTAAAAAGTCAAAGAGGGAATTCCATTAAAAAAAAAATAGAGGAAACTTCTCTTTTCTACAGAAATAAAATGAGAGATAACAAGTCTGGGTCAGGAGGAAGACTCAGCATGAAAGTCAAGATAAGCCTGGGGGAACTTGACTTACGGCACTTAAACACCTATGTAAGCTGGACTGATGGCAATATTCCTTAGTTACAAATGCCTATCTTCTCATATTCTTTTACTAGGAAAGTAAATAAGTTTTAGTTTTTAGGCTGCTGGTGCTCTGTGACTGGAGGTAATTAACACAGTCAGAGAGGATGGACAATGAAAAAGCTCCAAGCCAACAACTTCAAATGAAATCACAACATGTGAGCTTCAGAGCAGAAAGCAGTGGCCTCACTATATGTTTTCATGACAATGCAAAGTAACTACATACAAAATATCAATATTCATTCATTTTACTTTTATCTATTAATCACTTATTACATGTGCATCATTTATAATTTACTAACTAATGTTACCAGACAGTGTATAGCAAGTTACATACATAGTTTGTGTAACAGGAATGCAGGAGAGAAAAAGATTTTAAATGATGTGTTCTAACCTATGCTTGCCTGCTTTGGGCTGGAATGCCCACAGCTTCAGAAAGTTCATTCTCATTCAACGACAACAAAAAAAGAGACCCATGCTTCCTACGATGGATTCCTGCATATAAGGATATCTGATAAAAATTAGGACTCCATTTTCAATGTCACAATGAACATCATTGTTATTACTGCGTTTTATTTGTTTCTTTACAACTTCAGTTGCTAAACAATTATTTCTTACCTTCAACCAAGTCTTTATTTCCTTGGTGTTCACCCACTGATCCTGGTTGTAGTTATTATTTTTCTTACAGAATAAATATATCTCTATCTTCATATTTCAGCTTTCGATCTTTCAATTGTTCCTAGTGTTAATTACCCTAAATATAGATAATCTCCCAGGTTTTGTCTCAGAAACTCACTTTGACCTTCCATTTCTCCTTCCCACTCCCCACAGGCTGTAACAACAGCCTTACCATATTACCCATAGGCCCTCAAAAGCATCCTGCTCTCTCTCTTTTGCATACTCTTTCACTCCATTTCTTCCTTACTATATATAGTTCATCTATCCTTATAATCCACCTTTACATGCAATTAAGAACCTGTCCATGTCACCACCTCAGGGGATGCTTACCTAACAATCAAGTCTGGGTTAGGTACATCTCCCACCTACTCACTCACTTAGAAACTTGTACCTACATATAAAGTAACAATCTTCGTACTGTAATGTAATTGTCAATTTGCCTGTCTTCTTACTAGACCATGATGTCCCTCAGGGCAGAGATGATGCCTTTGACATCTGTATTTTCAGAATCTAGTTAATGTCTGGCTCAGAGTACATGCTCTATAAAGTCCTAGCAAATTAACAAACCATTTATTTAACACCTGTTGTTGATATGTTGAGTACTGTATTAGGTATTACATGCTTTCTTTTAACCCATGTCCTATAGATATAAAAACAAGTATGCTCTTACTTTGCTTTAACTGTCTGTTAGAATAGAATTTTAATGTTAAACATTCTAAACTAGCTCTCTGAAAGCAAAGGGTTGTTAATGTACTAAAGAGCCGCTCAGGTTGGAAAGGTGGGTCATAGATGGTTTTGTAAAAGATATGAGACACTGTCTGAGAAGCATGGGTGGAGACTACATAAGTAGAGAAGAAAAGGGAAGCCGTTTCTGGTAAAGAAAGAAAAATTAATGTAGCATGTTGAAGATATGATCTGGCTGGCACTAAGGGTCCATTAAAAATATATTGAGACATCTGAAGGGTGTCAAGTATAAGCCTAGGAGTCTGACCATTAACTTTTTCAAATAGAAACTGTAGGGACTCTAGGTGTTGGAGAAACTCAGTGAGTCAGACTTTATAGAATGGCTAATCTCCTTTCTCGGGTCAGAAACAATTGAATCCGAGAGCCTGGAGACAAAGGTGTTTGGTACTTGGTCTTCACAGGGGTCCTGAGGTGACATTATTAAAAGAGTCTTTAGTTTTTAGTGACTTAGAGGTAGGAAGATCAAGTCAATGGCAGAGATCGTGTTTAGAAAAACAATGATACAAGGTCAATTGAGGATTATTTAATGGGCAGAAGGAAACTCAAGGCCTTGCGATTTTCTTTTGGAACAAAACTAACTCTATCAGTGGAAAGCACAATGAAAAAAAGTCTAAATCTTCATCTTTTTAAACAAAAAATGAGTTTAAAAATATTTTTCTTCCTTCCTTCTTTCTTCTTTCCTTTCTTCTTTCCTTCCTTCCTTCCCTCCTTCCTTCCTTCCTTCCTTCCTTCCTTCCTTCCTTCCTTCCTTCCTTCCTTCCTTTGTTCTTTCTCTCTGTCACTTATTCCTTTTTTTCTCTCCTTTTTTCTTACCTGTTTATCTACATGTATTTATCATTCTTTATTTCATTGTATATTCATGACATGGTAGTCCTAGAGGAAGGTCAGCCCTACCCCCATCTACTGTCCTCATTCCTTTCTATACAGAGGCTTCTACTCCTGTTCTCCAGGTGTACTATCTGATAGCCTCTTTCGTTGGCCCAGTATCAGGACTAAAAGGAAACATAGGGACTCTGAGGAAAGGTTAATTTTTTTTTGTCTTTTTCAAAGTGCTATTTTTAAAAATATTTATTCAATATTTATTCTGTGAGGGTAAAATCATACATACAATATTTCTTTTTCCACTTTAAGCTATTTTTCTACTTTGGACAATTTCTCTTTTCCAGTATTGTAGAAGACCGAGTGTGAAGATTTGCATTAAGCATCCATTCAGATTTATTTGTCAAAGGTTTTAATGCTCCTTGAGGAAAAGTACTCAGGTACCTACCTGCCTCTCCTTCACTGGGTTCTGCCCAGTGAAATCCATACACAGCACAGTATCCACTGAAGAGTTTATTAGGATAATTTCCATACTAGGACTCTTCATGTTCATATGTTATAATACACTGGATAACTTTATTTTTACTAGATTGAGAAAATTTGTTGAATATAGACTTTTATATATAGGTCTGGTGGGTTATCAAAACCCTAGTATTTTATTTAATATTAATAAGTAATCTTTTATTTCTCTAGATACTAAAACCACTATATTTGAAACTAAATTATTTGAGCTGAGGAATTATTTCTTTCCCCTTCTTTATAGCTACCTCAGAGACCAATATAGTACCTAAACTTTGATACATATTTTATAATGATTCTCAAATAATATACATCATCAGTGTAAGAAATACTTCCTCCTAGTCATATCTGAACATTTAAATCAAAAGTGAGTTTTTGAAAGATACAATGCAAAGGAACTTCATGAAAATCTCTGTGAGATAAATTGCAGGTCAGTTCTTTGGGAAACTGAGAAGAGAAGGAAGGGAAAAGAAATTCAGAAGCAGAGAAGAAAGTAACAAACAAACATTTAAGTTCACCTTAAATACATACAAAACGACATATTTCACTCAGAAGAAAAAGTGGCAGACTCCTAATTAGCTTTATAAATTATTTTAATTTTAAGCTCCACTCAATAAAATCAAGATACAGAAATGAGGTCTCAACTAACTAACAATATTCACACTAACTGTGAAAAATGTCTAAACATTCTTCAAAGTACCTATTTTCTTTTTTGTTACTGATTTTAATTAAACTTACACCATATGCATGTGTATACAGTCAAATCGTAGCACTAAGAATACTAAGTCATTAACCTACCTTCTTATTTAATGTCGACTCCTGCTCCCTGAGAGTGTGTGTGTATGTGTGTGGCCACTCTGCAGGTCAAGCAAATGGTTTGCTCTCTTCAGGGAACACTTTTTGTTATTCTGCTTTGTGGAAAGTGCTTTGACTTAGCATTTAGCAGTTGATTCTTTTTAATAGAGTGCTGTGTACCCTCTGTGGCAATATGCAGTTTATTCTGCCCTTTGAGCATAGATGAGTCACAAAGTTAGTAACGAAAAGACTTTTGTTTACTCAGCAACCCTAGAGGTTATCAATATCATTAAGAAAAATAAGAGATAAGAAACATATTGATTTATTGCACACAGGCTCTCTGTACAATGACAGGATTTATCTGCTTTAAAAAAATATTCCACTGGACCAAGTACTTTGAAATGAAAATGAACATTGTTTCTTTTTTGTTTTCCAAAAGGAAGAATTCTCATTTACCTTAATAAAAAAAAATTGATCTCACAATAGTGATAAAAATCATTACTAAACTACTAAAATAACAGCTTTAGTGTCCTTATTATGTAAAACACAAATGTTTATTCTGATTTTCCTGATTTCTACTCTATATCTTTCGTATCTCGACATTTACACTGAATAAGAAAACAAATTTTAAAGAATATAATTGTATGTGGATGTAGGATCTGTAACTTCTGTCCTTGCAAAGCATAAATTATTAAATGCTATGTATAATTCACAACTAAGAAAACACATCTTTCATACAAAGATGTTTTATGCCTGAGGATAAACTAATCCAGTTACCTTCAACTCAATGAAGGAAAATTTTAGATTTGTACTTCCTCTACCAAAAATATCTTACCTCTTCTACTCACATAAATGAAATAAAAGCAAGTGTTCAGTCAAATTAAACATGTACAAATTACATAAAGAGAAAATTCAGATTTAGTCAGAATTAAAACTATTTACTGTGCAAGCAAAGATAAGGAGATGTAGAATCGTACACAGAAAAATTAAGGGATATTGTTCATGATCATTTTATTTTAATTGTATTTAATCCTGTTCATGTAAATATTGGGGGGGGGCGAGGGTGGTTAAAAAGACATAATTAGAAGAAGAAGGGGGAGGAGGAGGAACAGATGAGGAGGAAGAGCTAAAAGACAGGGAGAGGAAGACAAGAGGAAAGGTTCTCTTGAAAGTATGAAGGGAATAAAATATCTATTCCTCCTCCCATCCCAAAAAATACAACTAGCTATTTTTCCCAACTATTTGGGTATAAAGTTCTGGTAACAATGCAAGATCATTGTAAATGGACATCTGGGTAAATGTGTTTATTGTCTTTCCTTGACACATAGTTCATAAAGGTATTGACAGATGTGGTGTCAGGGGTGGGGAATGAGGACTACACAAAAACATCTGGAAGACAGATGTTCTGTCTCTAAATTTCATTGCTATTTCTAATACTAATAAGCTCACTAACTCTAGGCAAATTACCTACTTTACTCTCAGCTTCAATCTTCTTATGGCTAAAATGACAATTTGGCCAACATCAGGTGCCAAGAATAGAGTAATGTCCCTTTTCTGGAGCTTCTATTTAAATAAATATGGGATGAGACCTGAGAGTCGTATGCCATTTAGGAATTTTTAAATTGTAATTAACAGAACACATAACTGAAAGTGTCTTAAAACACTTTTATCATCTGCCATCACAAGAAATCTGAGGTTTCACCAGAGGTTAGTTCGATTGTACAATAACAGTGACATAATCAATAATTTAGATGCTCTCCTTCCTTCATTATGCTATATTTAGCTTGTTAACCATAGCTTGCCTTGTGGTACCAAGATGAATGTGGCAGTTCTAGCAATCACATAAAAACATAATAATATTCAACAAACAAGAGTAGTAGTCCACTATGAGCTATTATTTTGTTAGATATGAAAATATTTTTCCAGGAGTTTGCCATCATTTTCTCCTCATGTTCCATGGACCAGGGCCTGGCCATGTATCCATGAATAAAACTGTCATTGACATGAGGAATGATTGCAGATGGCTTCACCTTTTGAGGAATGATTGCAGATGGCTTCACCTTTTGTGAGAAAAAGGAAAGTTGTTTTCAAATAAAATTAAGGATTGGCTGGCATGGAAAAATAACAAGTGTGGAATAGCATATAAAAACAGTGTCTGTGACAAAACGTATCTTTATCGAAGACAGCATATGATTCCATGCACAGATAAGACTCAATAGTTACTAGGGAGCTTTGTCATTGACAAAATTTGGTTGCTGTGATTTAATCAAATGATCGGAAAGTTAAACATTCTAACATTTTTAAATACTTTATTTAATAGAAGTGAAGTGTGCAATTATTGTATCGAAGTATATTATTTACTTCAAAAATTAAAAACCAACTACATAGAAAAGAATCACTTTTGTTAAACTATGAAACTGGGTAACAGCACAGACATTAAGAAGGAATATGCTATCGAAGGAACATACTGATCTACTATGATCTTTCAGGAACATTTTGATCCTGTATATTGTCACAGAGGAAAAAAAAACCAACATTTATTCTAAGTTCTATCAAGATAGATATATGGACAGATACACAAAGAACTCTTTGGGAGTTGATGAAATCCTTCAGGAAGCTCAATAACTAGCGACGATACCATGCAAAATTTGGTTCTCCCTAGTCTGTGTCTTAAGTATCCAAGTATACTTTGAGTAACCCCAGTTTGCTGAGGGTTACATAATGAAAATCAGAGCTAGAGTTTGTCTCCCAAGTGGTTGTATCCTGAAAGCATAGCATGAGAGAAATAGAAACATAGGCAGGAGAACAAAAATCTCTCAAGTAGTGTTATTAAGCCAAAAAATTATTCATTTTTTTTTGTTTTTTAAACTATAAACAAATCACCAGAGACTAGAACTTTTTAAATGCATGCTGCAGAGCAAGGAATAAAAAAAGAAGATGGCTTGGGTCTTGTCCCTCAACTCTAATGTTATGGTCTAAAACGATATAGACAAGATAAGCCTAACCCTAGACAATGAGAATGAATATTCTATAAATCCTCAATAATCCAGGTATGCTTTTCTTCTTTCTATCCCTTAAATTCAGAGCATATTTAGATATTTTATATGAAGGATAGAAGAGAAAAAGTAGATATAGATTAATTGCAAAAAAGAGCTTGCTTGCTATTAGGCCTTCATAAACTATATAGAAAATTTTTCTTTGAAATCAGTAAAATTACCTTAGACTTTTCTCTACTTAGACATCATCTATGAAAAATGACAAATTTACACTCTATTTCTTCAAACAATAAAATAAGAACAAAGATCATGATACATGTGATTTCGTTTAATTTATTTGACACAAGTAACTCTGGAAAATAGCTTGGCCTGGAAATTTGCGTGCTAATGTGGAACTCAGGAAATTCAAATTCTAGTTCTGGATCTGTCTCTGTGTACTTGGTAAACAAATTTAGTCTTTTAATTCCTTTTTTTCCACCTGTGAAATAAAGATAATATTTGACATATCCTACCTTGCACAGGTATAATGGAGATTAACGAGGTGAGAACTATAGAGAATTTCAAAGAAATCTTATATAAATTGAGCACAAATCACTTGAAGAAGTCTGATTTTTTTCCTCTTATGTCATCTTTTGCTTTGCAGAAACGGCAGCATTATAGTCATATTTGACCTTTTCTTTGCCCAGTGGGTGTCAGATGAAAACGTAAAAGAAGAATTGATTCAAGGCATTGAAGCAAATAAATCCAGCCAACTGGTCACTTTCCATATTGATTTGAACAGCATTGATATCACAGGTACCTGTGAACATTATTTGATTTCTTTGAATCATTAAGCTATGAAATTAAAACTCTAGCTATATACCAGAGAAGCAATGGGATCACCTTTGCATTCAGGAACATGTCTTATTGCCTGAGGTAACACGTTTATCTGAGGAACATGAAATATGGGGAATCCATATTTGAAGAAATATATCAGTGAGGAAAACTTTATAAAATATCAAATATCAAAAATGTTCTGAAAATATAGGCATGCATAAATGTTTATGGGTCTTATCACATTCTTGGCATTAGTCCAGCAAATCCTGACTTTCCAGGAAATGACACTCATTACTTTCTGAGTCATAGACATTATTAAATTACAAAATCAAGTGACAAGTCCAGTCTCTAATTTACAACTTCAAAGAAGGAAACAAAAGAAAAAGAGGGGTCGATGAGTTTGATTCACCCTAGTTACTTATTTATATATTTTAAAAAACCTTCATTTTTAAATGATAAATAATTTTAAAATAAGAATAAATTAAAAGTGAAAAGGTATAGGGCATCAAAAACAATAGCAGACTATATGTCTATCAATGTTTAGGTTATTCTAAGTTTTCCATTCTAGTTATCCCCCATTGAATTCAACGAACATTTACTCTATGTGCTTATTTTGGTTGAGAACAATATTAACTGTCCGGGCCTATCCAAGTCCACAATCTCCTTATGCGTAAGCCTTGGAACCAATCATGTTTTGGAATTCAGAAATTTTAAGAGGTTGGAAAGCTAATCAACATACAAATATGATCCGCATCAAGTGGAATAAAGGCAAACTGCAAATAGCCTAATGTCAGTCCAAATAGTTTTGCTATAAAATGAGATCAATCAATACAGGTTTGCCTCTAAATCAAATATGTAAAAACATGCAGAAGTTTTTTGTTTTGTTTTGTTTCATATTTGTAATAGTAGACACAAAATTGTGGACTTCTATTGCTTTTCTTTACAACATTGTTCTTCAGTTTCCTCTTTCATTAAGTCTCTTGCTCTAGCTTGCAGTGCCTGTGGAGTGAGAAGACAGCTAACATTCCTAGTTCTTCCTCCACTGATAGTTTGGTACCCTCTGGCACAGCTGCTGGAGTGGAGAGTGGATCTTTGTCTGATTCAGAGGCACTAAAAACTACTGCCAACTATTATTAGCTAGAACAGATGCTTTACCTATCAACATATTTACTTATGTATCAATCCTATTGCATGGTGTCTTTATTATCTCCATTTCATTAATGAGAAGACCAACACACAGATAATTTTGGTAAATGGCCTTAAATCACACCGCCATTGAGGGTTGGATTAAGGTTTCTGGCCCAGATGGTTTGACCTTAATGTCTGTGCTCTTAACCATTATACTAAAGTTTGTTTGTAATGGTTTTATCTTTGAACGATGGTGACTAATTGTTTTTCAGTAGTCAATTTTCTTCTAGAAAGTTGATTTCTTACTATCTTCATTTGAATGTGCATCAGTTTCTGGAGGTCTGTTATAGAAATGAATTGATAGGTGTGCTAAAACTTGTTTGAGGGAGGAAAGTTTGTGGTTTAAAAAAATATTTGTTTATTCAATAAAACAATATCTTATGAATTAACTTAAATACCTTGACTACAATAACTATATCACAATATCAAATCAAGAATATGCTCCACAAATTGAAGTTACATTGAATTTGTTGAACTATGTTTGTTTGAACATAGTTTAATAAAATTATCAAGTTTAATTTTAGGTAAGGTTTACTATTCATTTGTATCATGTGAATTTTCGAATTTATTATGTTTTAAAATTGGTTAAAAATTGTACAAATATCTTGAATTTGTATATAGTATACTGTATAATCAAACAATAAAAATTAAAACATCTTCTTTTTGGAAAAAAACCTTATCTTCATCAATAATCTACCATATATTATTTATGAAACTGCTATAGATCTTGTAGAAACAAGATAATGCAGAAATGAAAAAATACTATAACAAATCCCATAACCCACTTACAATAAATACAACAGTTACGACTAAAAACAAATTCACTAGATGAGGGTTTATCACACAAAAATATATATATCTTTAAAACTTAAACATGTAAAAGGATGAAGAAAATAGCTAGTTTTTTTATGTGAAAAGTACTTTATGCTTAGTACTTCGTTCCCAGCAGATATTATTATGCTCAAGATTATTCCTATGTCTTCCATTTGTTTTAATACAACATTGGTTCTAGGTCTGACAAGATCTGATGTGTAATGTTTTATTAGGTGTCTTAAAAATAAATTATTCCCTATAACTATGGTGAATAAATAGATATTTTTCTTAAATGAGTAAAATAAAGCAAATTTTTTGCATAGGTAAATTTTATAGAGAGACTATACAGATTCTGAAAATTCATTAACTGTATCACGATCAAATAATAATAGGAACATTTAGAATGAGAAAAAAACAGGAACTGTAAAGGATCAAATGTTCTTTGAATTAATATTCAAACTTCACTCGATGTTTTGTAATATATGCGTGTTATAAATCCAAGCTTCAAATCAACTTCACCTTATTACATCTTCAGGGAATTTCTCGACAGTAAGCGCTTCAACAATTTCCAGTTAGAACCATGGTATTTAAAAAATTAACTTGGTGACTGTCAAACTCCATGACATTAGAAAAGGATTCATTTTTTTAGGAGCTCTTTTTGAGACATTTAGTGTTTATATTAAAATGTATGAATCATACATTTGGTTAGGAATAATGTAGTTGAGAATATTGCTGAGTTCATAATTCCTAGTTAAAACTGCCAAAGATATGCAATTTCCAATTTTATATTTTAACCTCTATATACATATGTATTCATGTATAGGTGTGAGTGAGTGAGTGAGTGTGTGTGTGTGTTTGTGTGTGTGTGTATGTGTGATCTAAAAATAAGGTCCTGATCACATAGCCTTAAAGATGAAGCCATAACATTTATAAGGTTACTAGGAATGAGGAAAGGAAAGTTTCAAAATCTATTGCACTCTCTGGAAAGGAGAATCTAAGTCTTAATTTTAACTTTGCTCTATTCCAACATTTTCTTCGCCTAATCTTTCTAACTACAACTACTGCCCTTTAAATTTCAAAACTCGCTTTGTTTTATCAAAATCACACCACTATCAAAAGAGTTTGTTTGGGAAGTTATCAATAATTTTAGAGTTAACTGCATTATCTTAAAACATAAAATTATTCTGCTGTAGAAAAATCACTTAAAGTGAAGTCAGAAGACATGAACATTAATCCTGGTTCTGCCAACTACCAGAATCACTGAGCATGTCTTATCTCTCTGAAAATCTGCTTCCATAAATAATGAATATTTTAGAATATTTTTCTGAATATTTCAGAAGTCATCTCAAATATCAAATTTTTATATAAATGATTTTTAAAGTAAAAAATTATTATAAAATCTTAAAGAAATGGTTTTCTTTATAATCACGGCCATTTTATAATATTTGAAATCTCTATTTTTTTTAAAGTGTCTACTTGGGCCAGGTATTATATTTTTCAAATATTACTTCATTTAATTATTAGAATGATCATGTGGAGAGGTAATATTTTTTCCACTTAAAAAGAGTCACAGCATTATTAAATGTCAAATTCAGAAATTAAAAGAAATTCCTTTGGATGCCAAAGCCCAGAATCTAAGCATATCCTGAGCTTCTATTTCAAATAACATCGTATCAACCTAGAACATTCAAGTTTACAGCCATTATACAATTAATAAATGCTATGTTTAGTTATTGATAATTTAAAAACATCTTCTTTACATAAAAAATAAAAGGACTTAAAAACCTAAAAACCTCTGCTCTACAATTCTAAAGATTGATGAAAACAGATTTATTCTTTGATTTGGATACAAATAATATATTCTTAAGTTAATAGTTACTAATAATTCACAGTAATTTTAAAAACTGTCAAGTTAAATATTAAATAGAAAGAATAAATTCCTAATAATCAGTTTAAAATGTAATAGTTATTTTAGTGTCATTTATTTTTCCAAGCAGGCCAGCAACCAGCAGTCATCTGGTAACCCCAAGTCAGTTTTAATAATGTTTCTCTTATTTTAAAAAAGTTTCCACTAATGTTTCATTTTAGACTTCTGAGAATTCTCTGATAACATGGCAGTTAATATTACCACTGTTTTATAGATTAAAAAAAAAAAAGATTGTAAAAGTCTGCAATTTTAACCTAACAATTCCTCAAAAGTTAATATATTTGGGACTAATACCTGGATTATCTGACCTCACTCCAGCCTTCTATTAGAACCGTGGTTATTATCTATTGCTGAGAATGCCACCAATGGGATTAAAATGTCGGTTTCATCAGATGTGAGAGATTTTTTTCTTTATTTTCTCTGCATGCAAGTTAGATTCACTTGCTCTCTTCCTTGTCATCTTTAAAAATAAAACAGCCAGTTATTTTATGCAAAATGAGTTTACTCAGGAATTGCCAGAGAAATTGAAATTCAGGACATATAAGCTATGGCAAAACCGAGAGAATGTTAATTTATAGTGAAAAAGGAGGATTTGGGAGGAGTTGTCAAAAACAAGACGTCCATTGGAAGAAACTGGGAGTTGGAACCATAGTTGCTTACCATTGGCTGAGTAATGGTGGTTTATCATTGACTGGGCTTGTGGCTACACAAGGAGAAAATCTTTCTTCTTCCTGCTAGAGTCAACAAAGTACAGTGAGTGGTTGTATGTGTGAGAGCTTCCCCTAAAAGACTTTCTGACTCCAACTCCATTTTAAATGAGATTTTCTGTATTTTCACACCCCTTAATACCTGTACTGGTTGTCAAATCAGTATCAAAGTAGCCTTGGATTCGTTCATTCACCAATTTTTCATTAAGTGCCTAGTTTGTGCCCACTCCTGGTATGTACCTTTGATATGACAGTTTATCTGGATTTCTAGTAATTATCTACTGTGCTTTTATGTATTTCCTGGTTAACTAAAATGCCTTCACTTGTCCTAACTTAATTTTCATATTGAATGACTTACATGTACCTTTAATCTCTTTAGGTAAACTCCGTAAGGCAATACTGGGTAGATCTTCAGCTCCTGAAATAATACCACCATTTTCATGTTATTAGAATTTATAGCAAATGTTATATACATACAAGGAGAGCACATTAGTGAAGCTATAAATATAGTTCTGAGTATAACTGAATAATTCTTGCATAAAATGGTTGGTGTGATGTTTGAAAACCAAAGTGATACACGAATCATTAAAATGCTTTATGAAACAAACCATCACATCCCCAAATCCATAGAGGTATCTTATTACAGGATAAGCCTGTCATATGTTGCTTTCAGGTGTTATCTATATATATAAAGAGCACAACATATTGAAAACAAAAAATGCTCTTCAGCCCATACATAGTCCCTTCTCCAACATAGAAGACCATGACATCTAAAATTACCTTTCAACACACTTTCAAAAATGCTTTTAGGATTGATAATGGCTAATTATTTTAGTCTAAAAGTAAACTGAAAAATAATTTTAATACATTTTGATTAATTTCTAAAAATTCGGAAGTCAGCCACAAATGTCCAAATTAGTGCCCTGTTTTCTATTTTTCTGTCTTATTGATTCATTGAGTGACTCATATAAGCAATAGTTATTGAGGATCTCTTAAGTATATAAAATGTCCTAAGAGAAATATATAGAACAACTTAAGGGGAAAGAAAAATCATTGTTAAAACAAGAAATTCTTGGACTTAAAACAAGTTTTTCCAATTTGCTAGCCTGAAGCATATCCATAAAAAATGTAAGAAGTGACTGAACCATATGCCCAGTTTCTTCTTGCCAAAGGAGATGATAAATGGGATAGAGAGAACATTGGGTAACATTCCTCCCCTACTCTTCTGCCCTGAGGAATAGAGCAGAAATCTCTTTCTTTTTTTTTATGCAAACTATAGGCATGGGATCAGTATGCAGTTAGTCTTGTCTTTTATGCTTTATTTAAGCATTTGATGTTCAAAATGAAGACCAAAAAGTAACAATTTTCGATCAATGAAAACGCATGATGAATGCACCATTAACCAGTTTCGCCAGTTACTCTATATGTGGGATTTGGCAATCTACTTCGTCTTTTAAAACTTTGCATTTATCGTCTGAAAAATAAAGATTGAAATATATATCTTAGAGACTGGTCATGAGGATTGAGAGAGACAATACAGATAGTACTGTACTGTCCCGGTTCACGACTGGCACAAAAGAGAAAGACGACAAATGTTAGAGCCCTTATCCCTTCCCTCTCTGACTTAGGGGGGAAAAAAGCAGCTGGATACTTTTAGGGGGAAAAAAGCAGTTGGATTCTTTTTTAAAAAGACTTTTTGAAAACTAAACTTAGGTTAAAATAACATGTTTGTATTCTCTATAGCTCATTTTAGTCTGATCATTTATTTGACCAAAAAAACTCCATTTCTGAAGTTTCCTGTTATTGGAAACTGTATTGAATTACCTTAATCAATCCTCCAAGAAATATAATAAGGTAAGTGGGTGGCAAAATATCACATTCTGGATCCATGAGTCCCAAATCATCCTTCCAATTTATTCCTCTCTTATGATAAGATACTACAGATTTATAGAGGGAAACAAGGCAATTAAACTTGAAAACTGCACTTTCCAAGCCATAATTTATTATGAATATGCTTTTCAGGGATGATAAATTTATTCTCATTTTTTATATGCCTAGAAGACAGAGTTTGAGAAAAATCAACAAATGCATGCATCATATACTTGGCCTAGAAGACAGAGTTTGAGAAAAATCAACAAATGCATGCATCATATACTTTTATAAATTCTGCCAAAAAATTTTTTTGTATGATAGCAGATACGAAGTCCATGAGAATTATGTTCTGTTGTTCAACTGCCTTTGTTAACAATTACCGTAAAGTTTTACTAACCCATTTGGAACACTAGAGGAGAGAGATGAGAACTAAGGTTGCATTACACTGATTGATTTCTTGGCTGCTAGAGAGCACCTAGAGGGGTTGTTTTGGGCAATTGTTCAAATGCTTGAAGGGTTTGTAGCATACAGCTTGTTCTAGCCTTTTGTTGCTTACTGTGTAGGCAGTGATTGCAGAAAAACAAAAGTTTCGCTATCATGGGCTTTCTCAATCTCATACAAAATTCAATCTTGCTACAGTGGAGTGGTTTGGGGATTGAAGAAAAAGAATTGGCTGATTTAGTGAAGAACATGAAATTGGGTCAAGAGAAGCTAAGGTAGAATAATGTTCCTCAATTGAATTGCCCCAGGACTATAAAACAGAGACTTTATCTGACACTAAATGTGTTATGACTTTAAGTGTTTTTCTTTTTCTGCATCTGAGAGAACAATGCATGTATTGCTAAGCACTCTCTTCTAATTTAAGACATTCTTATGCACATGATATCAAAACTATTGAAGTATCTTTTCATTGTAATTTCATTTGGATTGACCAGCAATAGTTTGGCTAAAAAGATTAAATTTATTCTATCAAAGTTGAATTTCTGTAGGGTGATACCTATTTTTCCAATACAGTGTAGTGAAATGAACTTGATCTCTAAAGGCATGCATTCTTGGATTCATATTCTATTTCCTCTACTAAGTAAGCTATAAAGATTTGGGGTTTACTTTGTCACAACAGCTTTGGCCACGAAACATTATTACCCTCATTTAAATAATAGGGAAAATAAAAATCTAAGATTTCCAAATATAATTTTAAAATTATTTTCTTGCATGTAACACTTCTTATAACTGGTTAGGAAGGAAAAAAAAAAAAAACAGATTTCAATCTTTATCCTCCACAATGCCTAGCACAAGACCTGCCCAAGTAGGCACATGAAACCCTGGAAACTGTTTTGACTTTGGAACATGCTGAAGTAATCACATTGAGCTTATATTGACTCCTTCATGACACAAATGTAAATGGACAATTAAAACCTTCCCTTTTCAGAATTCCAAATAATACTAATTTACTGGTGAGTTTTTATAATATGCCAGAAAATTAATATCCTGAAGATAAAATACCATACATATAAATTATGTGCAGATCTTTTTCCTGTTTAAGATAGCAGTAACTAATATTCAGGCAATGTGATCAGCTTCTAATAAACAGAACCAATTATTATTCTCTTTAAATATTTAACTCCTTCCCTAAAAGTTCCCTATCGAGAAGTACAGTACAGACTTAGGAAATGAGAAAGACTGGAGAAAAAAATAAGAAACGAAATGTCAAATAAAGTAGTCCACAAGTTGGAGAACTCTAGTTTTAAGAATGGAAGATCATTTAAAAAACTGGCATCTGGCTAATTTCTGTAATAGTTTATGTTTTAGTCAATGGTTTTATTGGAAATTGTCATCATATATGTGTATGTACAAAGAGGGAGACAGACTAGGTAAAAATATAATCTGATAAAACCCTAAAATGTACTAACTACCTTTATATAACAATTCTTTTTATATTTTCCATATTGGTTTCATTATGAGGACTCTCTTTCTTCATTGACCAAGGCAGCTGAAAAATGCTTATGAAACAAAATCTGGAAAGAGAGAAAGTACAACATAAACTAGAGTACCTGATATTTCTACTTCCAAATCAAAATACTTCACACTAGAGTTATTTTCCAGCAGCTCTTCCTCTTATATTCACTATTGTAACTAATGACCATTAGTAATTTTACTGGCCACTGCAAAAGTGCAGGTATCATTCTTAGCACCACCTTCTCCACCTGCTTTTTGTCAAGAGCACATCTGTCCACTAAAGCTCACCACTTTTACTTGTAAAATAGCAGTTGAGTCCATGCTCCTTCTTCTCTGCTGAATTCTATCCCTTATCAACTTTCACCTTGACCATTGAAATAGCTTCTCAATTTGTCTCCTCTCTACACATGATTCTCCCCTTGGTGCCAGCATTGTATTAATGAAACATGGAGTGGTCATGTCACACATATATTTAAAAACTTCCAATGCCATTGCCATTAGAAAAAATATTTTTAACATTTTACAAAGATTAAAAAGTACCTAAAATTTAGCACCAAACTCCCTTCTTTCCATGACTTTCACAAACATCCTACCATCAAGAAAAGTTAGATTCATCTGTTTTCCATGTATTGATGAGCTCCTGTCACATTATCATGCATACATTTTATATAACTCTCTTCCTGGTACATTTCTAGGCATTCAAAATCTAGCTTAGGTGAAAGGAACCCAATGGCTCAATCTTTGGTTGTCCTGTAGCACTTTTCTATTTCTCTTTTTAAAAACTAATTAATTAATGATCCAGTCTCCCACTTAACTCCATGAGAATAGAGGCTCTGTCTTACTCATCCTTTTACCTCCAACCCTAAAAAAATGTGTGACACGAATAAATAAACAATAAATACTTGTGGAGTGAATGATCATTAATGAGATCAGTGCTGTCACTCGGCAATGTGGTTTGGAGATTGGATCTACAGAGTTTAATAGGCAACAGAAGAGATGTGAAACATCAGAAAGTGACAGTCCCATGGGAAGAGTTACGTCTTCCTAGCTATGTCCCAAAATCTATTCATCCAAACGCTGAATACTTAGAATTGTATTAACTACTACTAAAATGAGACATAGAGTTTCTAAAACAAAGTTTTTCTGTAGTTTATTTATTTAGCAAGCATTTATGGAATAGTATTGACACTGTGCCTTTCATGAATTAGAGACTCGATAATTAAAAACTCTCAGTGATTATCTCATAGATATGAACAGTTATAATATGCATTTGGGCTTATTCAATATCATTTTTCTCATTTTTAAAAATCTTTTAAATTGGTTTATTCTGTCATTTGGAAATGGCTCTGATCATTATCCTGTTCTATTTTAAATGTTAGGTGATCCATGAATTTCCTGCTGGTTTATACCCTTCTTAATTGGAGCTAATCGCAGAAGTCTAATTTAGTTGTATATACGTACTCAGTAACCCTGTCTATAAATGTTCCTAATTAAGCATTTATTACCTTAGTAGATTCATCAACACAAGCACTTTTATTTTCTCAATTAATTTCATGGAGCATTTGGATAAATTTCAGAATAAAATGTTTTTAAAACCCAGCAGATGGCAGTGCAGTGCCGATTTTAAGATTAAGAACAAAAAAAATACTATTGAGCTTAAAGATTTTTCATAAACTTTAAACCATTATTGTTATTCTAATCAGACAAAAAAAATTCAAATCTCACATTGCTCTAAAAAATAAAAACATGTCTTTATCTAGTGAGCATATAACAATATGTCATTTTTAGAATTGCATTTAAAATTTCCAAGTTAATTTCTAGAAGTAAAATATGTTTCCAGGTGCATCTCTATATGTAGGTATGTGGAAGAGGAACAGGTGAAAGACAGGACAAGTTGAGAGGTGCAAACTGATCAGATTAGTATCACATAAAACCCTTAGGGGAGGGTATTTGCATTTTTCCTGCTAAGAAACTGACCCAAGAAGCAAAAAAAATATTGAACGGAAATAGCCATTGGGTTTTACAGCAATGTGCTGGGCATTTTAAGTGTTTTATTTTACTATAAAATGGCTTTTGTTGACAAGTTTTGCTCTGCAGAATTCAAACCTTGACTTCAACCCACTATATTTCCACATAATATGTTTGTAAGTAAATGAAGTGATTACCAGGTACTACAGATGATGTAAAAAATGTTCCAGTAAATTGCCCCATATAACTTATATACCAATCTTGGGAGACGTAAACATTAGGGGCCAAACGGCCAAACTTTAGTATTGATTTATCAAGGTTAAAATCAACAAAGTAAACATTCATATTTAACATCTATGAAAAAAATTTTTTTCAAATTATAAAATTCTAAATTTTTATGAATGATTCATTAAATGCAATAAATATTTATCTTAGAAGTTGAAATGTATACTCGTAAATAAGAACCTAAGTGACAAAAAAATACATAATAAATAGCCAAACACTGTACATATGGTAAGAAATTAAATCTACTATGCAGTAAAGTTGCAAATTCAATCTTTTTTCCTAAAGGAAATGTCTCAATCAAGTGCCAGCCTGGTTCAAGGCCTTGTGCTGATGCCATAAAATGCATAGCAACTGATTTATTTTGTGATGGAGAATTAAACTGTCCAGATGGTTCTGATGAGGACAGTAAAACTTGTGGTAAGTAAAGTCCTCTCTCTACTCTCTCTCTCCCTTACTTTACATAGACCATGTATATGTACATATGCATAGACCATGTCATACATACACAGGCCATATATACATACTTAGATCATGTATATATACTGTCAATGTAAAAAAATGTCCAAACCTGTGGAGAATTTTTATAAGCATTTATCTGAGCTAAATTTATAACACATGCTGGGGAGCAAGATCTCAAATGTTCCAGAAAATAACAGATTCTCGGTTTCTTTTATGTATTTGAAATTAAGGAAAGAATGTAAGGACAATTACAGGAATGTGGGAGAAAGCAAGCAGGGGGTTGGATTGCAGTTAGTTACAATTATGTGCTCTCACACTTTAAATGGAGGGGTATGAAAGGGGGCATTTCAAAGGTATGTTAACCTGGATGCACAGAAACAATGGACAGGGATTGTGTAAAGCAAAGATAAGCTATTTACTAAAGAAGTTATCAGCTTGGAGTGTGACTACCCACCGAGACTTGACCAGTTAGGAATTTATGATCAGATCACCTTTTCTGATCATATTCCTAACTTTCCATAGAACCCTTTTTCACCCACAATACACAGACCATGTATATATACATAAGCCATACACACACACACACACACACACACACACACGTAGATCCTCATTGTGTGCACAAACACACATTAACACACACATAAAAATACACGTACACACACATGTACCTCAGATACCAAAAAATACTGGAGAATAAGATATCCTAACAACCACGATTATAATTTAATACAAAATGTAAAAAGTAATTATATTAATATTTTTCTTAACATTATTATACAATATTAAGATCAATTTATTAAACAGAATTTCATTTGATGATTACAGAAAGGATGCGTGATTAATAATGCCTGTCATGAATGGGGGAAGGGAATGGCATTCTTTTTCATTCTTTATTAAACTATTCCAAATTAATTATTATGAATTTGAATGATTTTTCATGTTTTTTCATCATCATATCATAATATCAGTGTTTTTTCCCATTTTAATGGTCCCTGACTTAGTAAGTGCTATTCTTTAATTTTGATCGTTGTTTCATTTGTCTTCTGGCATAGAAACAACAAATGGAAAAAAAGTGTACCTGAGTTGTACTTCTATGAATAATGGACACCAGTTTTGAATAAGATCTTAAACTCTCATGAATAAAACATTTGTGTTGTATTTGTAAATTTTGGCATGTTATTATTAATAATAATTTTATTACTATTATTAATTAGTACTTAAATAATACTTACTATATGCTAAGCATGACCGTGATTTAAACATATTTACTCTTAGACTTATTTCTTCATTTTATAGCTAGATAACATATATATGAAAGATTACCACATAAGTATAAATACAGATTGATAAGCAATATGAAGAACTATTTGAATAATTCAAACCTATATTTGTTCTTGAAAAATTAAACAGAAAGCATGAACTAAATAATTTTTTTGGTGTGGTTTATGATCAGTTTTAATATTGACTCTGAGTACAATTAGTTCCAGGAATATGTAAAGGCTGTAGTTACTGTTTGCTACACTTAGCTCTTCTATTACTTGTTTCACTTTGCTCTTCTTGCTTGATATTAATTGAAGATGAACCTCCAATAACAACAAAAGTTTTAAAAATTACCTATCTACTTGATACATACTTTAAAAGACAGGCAGTTTGTCTGTTTCCCAGGACCAACTCAAAAAAAAGCAACTTGACTAAAGAAGTTTCCACTAAGAAATCCCAATTCAAATGTTCTTGGATAAAATTCAAACCTTCAAAGTTTAACTACCTACTTTGAAGTGCACTCAGAGCGTATTGGAAGAAAGTGCTGGCTACAGAATGTTTTTTAATCTATTTTATATAACTAAGTTACTCAAAGAAGAAGAAAGAAACATTCTTTTTTGCTATAGTTTTCAGGCAGTTGCTAAAACCTTTTCAGGGAAAATATGATACAAGTGTGCCATCATGAGGAAATACGGGTGATAACTTATATTTCAAAAATAATAATGTATGTCAAGGTGAGACAGAGCTTTATGGCTAAGTAATGATTATCAAAACTTTAAACTGTTGGGGGCGGCGGGGAATGTGTAAAATGAATTAAATAATCAGAAAATGAACCACACCTATAACTGGTCTCTACTTCCATGGAGTTGATAATTTTCATTATAAATTAACATCAGTGCATATCAAAAAATAACCATAGATGTATCTTGAAAGTGTGACAACTTGTCCTAAAATAAGTTATAACATCATGAATTATTTTTCTGAGCCGCTATAAACTCATGACATGAGTCTCAGTATTAGAACTGTATTAATTCTCTTAATTTGCATTAAAGATACTCAGAGTGCATTATTATTTTCCAGTATCTTGGAGTTTCTGTGTTAATTGAACTTTAGTAACAACTTGCCTTCCATGTCACTAATTTTCTTCATCCCCTATATCCCCATTTCCTATTTTTCTTGATTCTCTTCATTACGTATATTTTTATATTATCATGGTATCTATTTAGGAAAATAAATACAAAGAATTTGTGGATTAAGGAAGTGGAAAATTAATCAATTAATCTGTATTTATCCAGCTAGGATTCAGACATGTAAGTTGTTTTATTTATCATTTAATTGTTAATGATGATAAACTCAAAGCTAGTGACTTCACCTCAGCACCAACTTGAGTAGCATGATTTTTATGTGAAAGCCCTTGTCCATCAATCTATATTCACAGCAAAATTAATTTAAGAGAATTATTTTTATGCGAAAGTGACCTATGCTCTCTCTATATTTTTTTCCTCCGAATGTGAGCTCCAATTCTAGATCATGTTATTAATAGAGTCACATTAATGTTGACTTTTTCACACGGCTTCCTCTTGAGGCCATTATTTAGGTTTTCACAACTTATAGCTGACTATAGCTGAACCAAGATTTCTTTAAATTGTTTTTCTTCTC
>NW_006433378.1:11762526-11770534 GCF_000325575.1 Pteropus alecto | reverse complement strand
TAGCTAACCTGTTAAAAGGAGAGATGCTGACTCACAGCCTTTAGGCCAATGTTCAGGCCTATTTGGAAGCTGGCAAGTGTCTCCACAGGTTGTTTGTATGCCACTATGTATGTGCACAATAAACCTGGTGGATGGGCCGAGATCCCATCCACAGAAGTTTGATTTTTACGTCTTGGAGAATTCAATACCCTGAGCAAACACACAGTAAATATTGAGCCAGCAGAGGGAGCTCTCAGTGGGTCATAAAATCACACTCATAAATCCCATCCTATTACAGGCAATATTTTGGAGAGTGCCATAGAATAGCTAATATTATTTGACAGACTCATTTATCACCCATTCAGAATTTTTTCTGGTACTGCGCTGGAAAGCACTTTGTAGTCTAAAATGTTATAACTCTGCACACCCAGTAATCCTACTCAGACACGCATGGGTTATATCTGTTTTTCCGAAAGGTTATCCTGCTTCATTGCTTTATGTTAAATTAGGTTCTCCAGAAACATTTTGAAATGAACTGAAAGAATATATGAGAAAATCCTAAGCACAAACCTACATCTTGAAATAATAACATTTTGGCATTCCGAATGTAGCTATTATAAGTAGTTTAATCCTATTGTAGTTTTAATGTAAATATTTTCAGTGACAATAATTTTAATTTTTACTTGCATTCAGGAATTCACCAAAGGCCCTTTAGAGCTGAACTTGACCTGTAGATTATTATTCCCATTAAAACTCAATAACTTTATAGAAAGCTGGACAGTTGAATTGATCATATTCTTCAGGACGGGCTAAATACTACGATAAACAATCTTAAAATTTAAGACTATACCAGTTTATCATTTACATCCTAGCCCAAGAAAGATGGGAAAGGGCTGTGCTCTTATGGAGGCATTCAAGATGCCAGCTCCTCCACCATCCCCTCCGTCCTGAGTCTTCCCCTAGATCCTTTGCAACTGACTGACAAACAAGGGAAGAATGTTATAGAAGATGTTTTTAGAAATGACATCTAGAAATACACACAATCATTTCCACAGTAGTTTATTGACCAGGCTCAGTCACGTGAATCCATTGTGGGAGGTGCAGTTTAGTCACGTGCCTAGGAAGTATAGCAAACATATAACGATCTCTGCCATGAGGGACATAACGGCTCTTTGGAAAATTATGAACCCTTTTGTGAGGCACGAAGATGCTGATCCCTTTCCCAAAATATATGTACTGAATGAATGTGAAGAATGACTAAAATAAACCAGCTTTGAGAACAGGTTTTACAAGTTCTTAAGTTGGTTTTGTTCTGTTCCCTTTTTTACTCTATCATGTTTTGCTTCCTCCTTGTTGTGGATTACTATTGGAAACGTGATCTACATTCTAATTTTAAGAACACTGGAAATTATGAAAAAAATTTTTAATTTCCAGTTGCTTTCATTTACAATTCCCTCCTTGCTTTTAAGCTCAAAGAGTGATACCATAATTACTACACTGTAGTATTATGCTAGTTACTAAACTTTTCTGTGCCTCAGTTTCCCTACCTGTAACTTCATAAAGTTGTGAATACTAAATTAATACATATATAATAACTTTAGAATAGTGGCTGGTATATAGTAAACACTTCATAAATTCTAGCAGTTATATTTTAGGGCTGGTAAGACTGATTGCTCTACCTCACTAAATACAAACTATGATAGCAGTGAACTGTCTTGCATTGCCTATAATCTTGGAATCCATATATTTCTTGACAAACTGCAATTATAAAACCCTATATGTCCCATTTTTAAATATAAGCAGATACTATTCTTAATTTTATAGTCACTAAAGCTAAGTGATTAATTATCTCAATTATTTGGCATTATTTGTGGTGGACAGAGTTGAGGGTAAAGGAGATTTTCTTTTCCGTCTAGAAAATTATTAAGCTCTGCATTAAAAAGTCATATTTTGCCATTTTTTTCAAATTATATATATTAGCCTTAATCATCTTTGTTTCCTGCAGTATTATACAAATGGAAATGTAGTTTTCTCAACAAGCCACAGTTTTCTTTGTTTCCTTTCCGGAGGTCTGTAAAAGATTGTTTAGAGTATAATTCCTGCATCTCAAGTGGTTATTTTCTCAGTTTTATTTGTTGTCATTTTTTGTTGTTGTCTCCTGCTGGCAATTAGAATATCAAGTCATAATCAAATGCAATAGATTCTTAGGTCGTTCTTAAACAGTCTTTGAATTTTAAAATTTATTTATCAAAATAATTTTTTATGCCTTTAAAAAAAATACCAAAAATTTCAAAAAGTCAATCAAGAACATGAGATTTTAACAAGATTTTTATGTGTCATTCCATTATTCAATTTTTATTTTTCATCTAAATAAAATATTTGATGTCTTATAATAACTTGTATTTTATAATTTAACAGAGTTGCTGTATAACATTACAAAGGGCTTTTCTATCCACAAATAGGATTGGCTTGCTTATTCAGCACTCAGATTCCAAGAGTAGTAATTTAATTTTGACAGATTTCTTTGATTTTCCTACCCTCCATCAACACTTCTTGTATATGAGGACTTAACAACCTACCAGGAGGAAAAGAGCACATTTTATAATGTGGTATCAACAGAACTAAGTAACTAAGCATATAAAAAATAACCTAAGAAAAACTAAAGATTGTGAAAATCAAATGAGTTTTATTTTTTTACACATACAATACATAGCAAGTGTATACATAGCAAATGTAAAATAAAAAGCTTTAAGGTATGGCCTCTGGTTCCTGCTTTCAAGATGATTTTAATCTAGTTGGAAGTGTTTCAGATATAAATTAAAAATGCCTAATAATACATGACACTGAAAAGAGGTACATGAAATAAATGTGCCACAAGAAATTAAAAGAGGAAAATGAGGAATCATGGAAACAAGACATTTTCAAAAACATTAAATGAAAATTTTGAGCTAGATGACAAGTCCATATAAAAGGAGCAAGAGTAATCAAGTAAAACAGACTTGAGTGAATGGAATTCTTCACAGGCGACTTGTGTCATATGTGTCATTTTCCTGGCCATATTCTGATTATTTCAGGAGGATGTAGCACTTTGTGTATATATTTCAAATTTATCCTACCTCCAATTTAATGGGGAAAAGGACAAAAAAAATTAGTAGTTATTTGTCTAAATTGGAAGTTTATAATTCAGATATATTTGTTCTCTACATATATAAAAGAATAAACTAAAGGTGCAACTAATAAGATTTCAGTGTTTAGAAATAAAATGTTTTTCTAAAGGACTCTTTGATGGGGTGTGTAAGAGTATTTGAAAATAATCAATGGATTTTAAGTATGAGATTTGATCAACTCCAATTTGATCTTTTCAGTTTTGTAAAATAGCTTCACAGGATTGAGCCATGAATGTTCTATAAAGTGTTCATTGACCAATCTGAATTCTATCTGACTTGAGAAACCCTTTCAAGACGGTTGTCATGTAACATCAACTGCCATTTTTTCACAGCCACAGCTTGTGATGGAAGGTTTTTGCTGACTGGATCTTCAGGGTCTTTCGATGCTACCTATTACCCAAAGCCTTCTAAATCAAGTATTGTTTGCCAATGGATTATACGGTAATATGCCATGTTCTATTCTCTGTTCTTAAGTCATAAAGTCTTTCTCGGATGCAATAAGTCTTTCCACCTTTAGTAGTGTATTTACTTTTTTGACAATTGTTTTCATTAGCTATGAAGCAAAGCCTTTCCAACCTGTCCAAGAAGTTTCTCTCTTGTTCTTAACCTTTTAAAAAGGTATTTTGTCCTATAAACAATACTGTCTAATAAGTAGGGCCATCTCACTGGGCACTGTGGCATGTTTTTTTTCTGTGATTGCACAAATCGAGCACCGCCAAATGAAACAGCACATATGTATGTCTGTGTATCACAAGAAATGGCACTTCACATCACCTACATCCTGGCTCCAAAATAGTTCCTTTCTCATTTTGTCAGTATCCCTGTGAAAATCTCCTATGGTGTGACTTAGTCATGGCAGATTAAGAGGTAGAACACACTCTATATACATTCTTTTTACTGTATCTTCAGTAACACCTGGATCAGTGGCTATGTATTTAACCTCCAAGCTCTTAATCAGTTGACAAATCCAATCATTATGATCATCAAAATAATCAAACTGCTGATGGCCGATCTGCCTTACTGTTTGCTTCAGCATTTTTCACAGTGAAGTATTACCTCATGTTCCTCCCAGATATTCCAAGGAAAAAAAATAATTTTTACTCAAATATAAGAAACACTGAAATAAACTTATTATGATTTTTTAAAAAAAGTACAGGACTTCTCATGTACCTAACACTGAAATAAACTTATTATGATTTTTTAAAAAAAAAAGGTACAGGACTTCTCATGACCTTAAGTAAGTTAGCATGCAATACAAATCTCTAAAAAATATATATTTCCTATTAAGCCAATGAACATTTTTTCCCCATAGAGCATTCAATATAAGTGTTCTGTGGAATTTACTTTGAGAAATGACAGTCTATTTAGTTCATTTCTCTTAACAGCTGGATGGGATTATGGTTTCCCAATCTGACCTACTGTAAAATAGTTTTAATCATGATGATGACTCACTTGAAAACTAAGGGAATCAATATAACAGCTGATTAAAGAAGATTAAAGGCAAAGCTTCAAGTTCTTGCCAAACAAATGTTAGGAAATGGCCCCAGAGTTGTTTTTCTGTGTAGACACATCCCAGAGATGAGATGGGGTATGAAGGGAAGATTATCCTAAACACATTTACTCGACATTGTTCAGAGAACGAAGAACATCCTGTTTCTTTAGATATTTTCTATTTTGGAGCTAAGCTCCATGAAATTCATGTAATATAACTAGGAGCATAATTTCCTCTGTTTTTATGTCTAGACAACATGTTACTTCTGTGCCAAAGATATGATTTTGTATTAAAAATGGCAGTCCTAAGTAATTCTTGCCAAGTAAAAAATTAACCAATTTGGAGGATATTGTTTCCAATATAATCACATGAAATTCATAAAGCACCATTTATAAATGACTATTAGCACTGTTCATAAGTAAAATAAAAGATATTCTATTTCTTACTCTAAATGTTAGCAGAAAGCCATAGAAAATTTTTAAATTATTTTCTCTGAAAATGGAAAAACATGAATCCTAAGTGACTTCTTCATGCAATCTTTCAAATTTTATTAATACCAAATAAAAATTATTTAGTTGTTATATTCACTTAATAAAGCTAGGTCAAATTTACAGGGCTTATATGCAGAATGCAATAAACTTTTGCATAACAGTGATATCACATATAATAATGACACTGTTAATTAAGGATGTGTACAGTTTTATTCTTTTCACTTTGTTTTCTATTACTTAATTTTAAAAACTATTTTAAGAAATCCACCGGCAGAGTAAGAATGATTTTTAAAATCCAAGGAATCTAAAATATTACCCTAAACAAATACTGTACTTCATGCTGAAATTAGGATTTAATTAATTATATAAGTAATATAATTACTTTTTTCCTCGAAACTGATTACTACATTAGAGATGGTTTGTACCAAGTAATTTGTTTTTCCTAATGGTGATCAAAGTGGAAGTAAAACAGTGATGTTTCCTATAAAGAAGACCAATTAAAAAGTGGAGAAATGTTCAAGATGCCATTAAACTATATTTTGGGCTAGATCTGCCCAACCTTAGAATTATACTAAAACCACATTTAGCAGAGTGTTGACCATTAAGAATGTGAGCACTGGAAATAGTCTGTGTGGGTTCAAATCTGCCTCCTTCAGATGCAAGATGTGTGATCGCCAGCAAATAACTAAACTTTTTTGACCCAAATTTCTACATCTGTATAGTTCAACATCTCTAACTACAGGGGCCAAAGACATTATTAAATGTAATAATGAATGGAGAGTGCTTAGTCACATATTAAGTGCTCAGTAAAAGTAGCCTATAAAAAGACTAACTATCGATACAAAAATGCAAAATATATAAACTAATTTAGGAAAGTACCCATTCCCTTAAAAAAAAAAAAAAAAAAAGGTTACCATAATATCTAACATTATAGAAACATCAGATATTACATTCTTTTATCTTACTTTTATAAATTCTTGTGTTTTCATTGCAAATGAGTTGGCTTTTCTGAATCAGAAGAAAGTAAAAAATTGGATGCTCTTGTTTCTCTTCTACCTTCAATTATGTATTTTGTAAAAGCAAAGGACTCCTGAACACAAAGGTTCCTAGGGAGTATCTCTTGCAACCCTTAGATTCATACCTTGAAAACAACATCACATGACGAAAACTTCACTATAAACCTGCCTGGAGACACCAAAACTTTAATTAAAAGAACAGAAATCATCCCTGAAGACTGCTTCATTTCTTCTTCCTCTGTCTTCAGCTTTGATGCTGTGTCCCCAAAGTTCTCACCAACAGGCTCACTCCCCCAATGCCTGCACTGACCTTACAGAGGTGGACCTTAATCTAAATGGCTGCACCACCATCTGTCTTGCTCGCCTTTTCTCGGTCTGGGCTGTGAAGATCTGCCCTCCTCCTTGATCCCCTTTTACTCCTGTGAACCTCCCGTGCTTCCCAAATAATCTGAGAGTAGCCTGTGAGTATGACATCTTTTCCATTTACTGGTCTCCCTCCAGCGGCCCTCAAACCTGAGAGCACTTCACAATTACTACTGGAGTATTTAAAATTATACATCCCTGAATCCACTCTAGACCTGTTGAACCTTACATCTTGGTTGATCCAAAAACATGGGTTTCTGCTTAGATGTCTTTCAATTCTGTTCTGATAGTCACTTATTTCAATGTCATCAACCCCACTCCTTGAAGATTAAACTCCATCCCTAAACACCAGCCCCTGACCTGGATTCTAATACTGCGTTTGCCAAAACTGAGGTCTTGACACAAACGGACATTTCCCAAGAATGAGCTTTAGAGTTTCAAATTAACTACATTTATGATGAATGTCTCATAGTCCCAATTAGCCAAAGTATTACTGATAACTTACCCAAAAACTAAGCTTGCCATGCCCTTGACCAGTAGGCCTTGTTCACCTGGCATCCTTCATGGCAAGCCTCTGAGGCCAGGTCGCTTCTCAATCTCCTGCTTGGCTTTGAGGATAGATATTTCCCTATTATTAGCCCTCTCAATCCTTAGCCAATTTAGACAATATTACCTGTGCTCTGCTTTGTGTTTCAGCCACTTCCCTTCTGAGGCATTCAGGGGAACATTGCACCTCCAAAACACTCAATTATTCACATTTCTGATCTTACTACTTCAGTGGGACAGTGTAGTTGTAAATAAAAGTTGCCCTAGACACTTTCCCCCAAATGTAATATCTGAAAATGAAATCCTACATTTAAATATTAAATTAAAACTTTGTAAGGAAACTGTCACATTTTTTTTCCTATTCTCTTATACTGGCAGCTACGTAGGCTAATTTTTTTTATTTCTATTAAACAGCATGTACTGGAGAATGTAAGAATGAATAAAGTAATCTCATATTCAAGTCATACAAATGCTGGTACACAAGACAATTAGGTCCATAACTAACAACTGCTATGGAAACAGATAACCAGGGGTATCCCCTCTGAGTATTGAGTAGTAACTGATCGAAATCCATGTACTTTTTAAAGGTTTCTTACTTAATCTTGCTTGTTTTAAAAATAAGTATTTATTGAGTTTTTTTCAAAGTAAGTACTGAAATACAGTAAATGAATGTAATATAAATTATAAATAATTTGTTTCAAAACTGTTTCAAATGAGGAAACATTCACATATCACTACATTGGGCTGTTTCCTAAGTGATTTTTGGTCTTCTAAAAAAATTGAATGAAGTTATCCATATTAAAAAATTGATTTTTGATAGTATAATGTATGCATTCCTTCCATTATGTTATGTTGTAAATATATTGCTCTCACAGTATAATTTAAGCATAATAATTGAGCCTAAATTCATCTGAAAACTAGTTTGAAATATCTGTAAAAAATATATTCAAGAGC
>NW_006433378.1:11752839-11762459 GCF_000325575.1 Pteropus alecto | reverse complement strand
ACATTCATGAGAAATCCAGAATTCAATTAAGTTGCAGTTACCCCCAAGTGAGTACAAAGCCAAGAATAGCCACATTGAAATGAACAAAAAGATCAAGTTCGTTTTATTTGTGTTAGCTCTTTCCCCAAGCCAACATAGCTCAGCACCAGGAGAGCATCTGGTCTTGCCTCACTACTTCTCACTTGGAGGAAAAAAGGAGAATGGAGTATGTCCAAAACTGTAGCTTTTCCAAAGGCTGCCCAAGGGACTAGTTTTTGTCTTACCTCATTTGGAGCACTGATGGAACCAGCATAGTTTGGACACCTGAGGGGTGCTGAGAACAAAGAGAAACAGGGGTGACTTGCTGTGGCCAGCATGGCTTGACGTAATTTCACACAATTCAAAGCCTCACTCTCAGGATGGAGGGAGAGTGCAGCATTCTTCTAACATTGCGATTGTTCCGGGGACCATCCCACATGACTTTTTTTTGTCCCACATGACTCAGGGAAGTGAGAGCCTGCACACTTTGAAAGCCTGGTAGCTGCAGAAAACAAGGGAATATGGGGTGGCTTGATGCTATAAAACCAGAGAATTTGCAGTTCCACCTATAAACACCAGTGAGAGCTGGAAATTAGGACCTTCTGAAAAAGAAACCAGCAAGCCTCTAATTGCTCTTGAATAACCAATGGGTCTTAGACAAATATTTTTTAAAAATTAGAAAATATCTGTAGACAAATGAAAATGAAAACACAATATGCTAAAAATAGGATGGAGAAAAAGTAATACTAAATGGAAAGTTTATAACAATAAATACCTACGTTAAAAAGAACAAAGATCTCAAATCAACAACCTAACTTTGTACCTCAAAGAACTAGAAAAAGAAAAAACTGAACTCAAAGCTAGCAGAAAGAAGAAATAATTAATATTAGAGCAGAAATAAATGAAAAGGAGAGTAAGAAAACGATTTTAAATATTAATGAAACTAAGTTGTTTTTCAAAAATGTTGACAAAATCGACAACTATTTAGCTAGATTAAAAAACAAAAGAATAGTCAACTAAAATCAGAAATGAAAGAGGAGACGTTATAACTGATGCTACAGAAAATTAAAGAATTATAAGCGACTAGTATGAATAATTATACATCAACAAATTGGATAACCTAGAAGAAATAGATAAATTCTTAGAAACATAAAACCTATCAATACTGAATCATGAAGAAATACAAAATCTAAACAGACCAACTTCTAGTAAGGAGATTTAATCAGATAAGACACATTTAGAGTATTCAAACTCACAGAAACAGAAAGTAGAATGGTGGCTGCCAGGTTCTGGGGCAATTACTGTTCAATGCGTGTAGAGTTTCAGTTATGTAAGTTGAAAACATTCTAGAGATCTGGCATATAAACAACATTGTGATATTTATTAATACCGTACTGTACTTAAAAATTTGTTGAGTGTTGATCTCATGTTATATTTTTTATTACAGTTAGAAAATTGCATTCACATTCTAGAATGCATTAAGAGTTGGCAATTGTTAAGTGTAGTAATCTGTTTTTTGCTTTTACTTTAGTGTAAACCAAGGACTTTCCATTCAACTGAGCTTCAATTCCTTTAATACATATTATACAGACATATTAAATATTTATGAAGGTGTGGGTTCAAGCAAGATTTTAAGAGGTAAGTCAAACAAGTATACAATCCATTATCAGAATGAAGATACGTGGGAAACCTTTTGGAATGATGTGTGTTTTCTTTATTTTGAATTAATATAGATTTAAACTTGAAGTTTCTAAAAAAAATAAACAAAATTAGTCCTCATTACAAAATTAATAATATAGAGCACTATGTAATCCATCTTCTTAGTAATAAAATAGTAACGATTTCACATGATCTTCTTTTAATTGATATTATTTAAAATCATGTGGAATTTAAATATATATATAATTATATCTTTGGTACTATGCTTTGTTTGAGTGTTACTCTCCATTAAGCAAAACTCAGACAAACAATAAAACCTAATATACTATTTTTCTCTGACATTGCATAGGTTATAAACTCATAGAATCTGTTTTTCTATTTTCAATACACATCTGTTCCTCAGTCTCTTGCAGGGCTGAATAAAGTGGGTAAAATAGTAACTAGCTCCTGATATAGGCTTAGTAAATGGTAGATGTGGGTAGTATTGTTATTACATAACCATTTGTCATTATCTGGACACTGATGGAAGCTAAGAAGAGGTCAGAGAATGCACTAATTATATACCTATGCCCGCACCTACTTTATTCTATCTGACTTCAAAATCCAGAGACCTATTCATGGTAGCCAACAAAAGTAAGAACAAAATTCCAGAAGAAAATAAAATAAGAATGAAGAAGTGAACATGGAAGACAAGTCAAGGGAATAACTATAGTTTTCCTGACACTTTATAAGAATAGTCAAGTGTAGGGCTAAAGTGAGATTGCAAATGACACCTGTTATTAAAGTTTATATAATAATGATATACATTTTAATAATTTTGGCTTTCAAATTGTACTTGTGAGCAAGGAAAAGTGGATTCTATCTAATAAATGTTTTTTATTTATTTATTAATTTGAGAAATATATACACGTATAATAATATATACTTTTTATTGAGTACTATTAATGTGATACTCAATACTGAGTGCTTTATGTGGATATTCTTATTTAACATTTTCAATAAATGTGCAAATGAGGTGAAATAACCACAAGTCCATGGAGCTAGTTAGTTGTGGAGACAGTAATCAGACCCCAAATTTCTGACTTCGAACAAAATGCATTTCTTCATTGTACTTTAAAAGACCTGAGTACAAATATAATAATGAGGGTACCTAAAACGCATGAACTCATGGTAAGTCACATTTGCTTTAAAATAAATCACCAAGCCATTTTATAATCTACTTATTTCTGTAGCTGATAAATCCAGTTCTTAAAATTGTCAACTTAAATATTTACACAGACAAGCCAGTTCATATGAATTTCTTCAAGGGCTAATGTAATAATAATAATAAATTTTAGCATACATCAATCACTGGCAATGTGCAAAGTAGTGTTCTCAGCACTTTAACTCAATAAATGTTCTCCAAAACCACATTAGTTAGATGCTATTATAATCTCTACTTTACAGATGATGAAAACTAAATTTGTAGAGATTAACTGCCCAAAAATGATAGGTGTAAGTTACCTTCATGTTCCTTTACTCTTCAAATATCTTGATTTGCCTAAATGCTATTTTCATTTATCTAATATGCTCAGATTATCATTAATTCATAAATAAATATTAGAATCATTAGGCAAAGCGATGTGAATAATGCACAAATAATTATGATAAAAATGTAATAAAGAAACTAAAGATCCGAATAGAAAAAAAAAGTATGAAAATGTATTTAAATTATAACAAATAGGTAGTTTTTTAAGGTCTTTTAAAATATAAATCTATTTTAACGTTTTGAAAGTTAAATAATTTAATAACTTGAAAAAATTTGAGAAATGGCATTGACTGCTAAAATTACATTTTAAAATAAAAAATTATATATTTTTTAAGAAAGCCAATAATATCTTAGCCCAATATCTAGCACAATAACTGATATATTGTAAAAAGTCTACATTCGTTGATTTAAATTTAAACTAACAGGTTTATATATCATGGTATTAAAGTATGTAATTAATCATTATCATTTCTTATAACTCTAAAGTTATTTTGGTTTAAAATAATGCCAAAATTTTCATTCTTGAGTCAGAATCCCAAATTTTTCTAAATATTTTAGTAAGTTTCTTTACATGAGAGACACATCCAAGATTCAATTTCATTAAATTCAAGTTCAGAATATATATCTCAAATATTATTGTCTTTTTCACAATGAAAATGTATAGATGTTTTAATTAAATCATGAAAAATAAGATTATCCAGAGAAATTACAAGAAAATAAAAGTATCCAGTGCCATAAAATAGTTCTTATATACTTAAATAGATGTAAGTCAGCATAAATAAATTTTAAAGGTATTATTCAATCTTTTTTATATACGGTCATGATGTGAAAGTTTTCTAACTGGTAAAAGTGTTAGAGGAAGGTGGGTATCACATAAAGAAAGAGTAGTGGTCCCCAACCTTTTCATCACCAGGGACTGGTACGCCTATGAGAATATAATGCCTGATGATTTGAGGAGAAGCTGAGGCGACAGCATAAATAAATTTTAAAGGTATTATTCAATCTTTTTTATATACGGTCATGATGTGAAAGTTTTCTAACTGGTAAAAGTGTTAGAGGAAGGTGGGTATCACATAAAGAAAGAGCAGTGGTCCCCAACCTTTTCATCACCAGGGACTGGTACGCCTATGAGAATATAATGCCTGATGATCTGAGGAGAAGCTGAGGCGATGATGCTAGTGCCAGGGAGCGGCTGCAAATACAGATGAAGCTCTTGCCAGTCACTCATTGCTGCAAATACAGATGAAGCTTTGCTCTCTTGCCAGTCACTCATGTCCTGCTGTACGGCCTGGTTCCTAACAGGCCATGGATCGGTACTGGTCCACAGCCTGTGGGTTGGGGATCTCTGATTTAGAGTGCAACTGGGTCTTTTCCAAGGAATTACGGGAACTGAAGTAAATCAGAATAGGTTGACAAGAGGGTTAGTTCAAAAATGTTTTCTTTAAGCTGCAGTGATGAAAATACAATATTCATTTCTGCGATGGTAATAATTATTAATACTGGGTGTGGAAGTGGTAAAAGATGGTAAGTGTGTTTATTTTTTTGTTCAGGAAAATACACAGATATTTTTATGCATCCTTAAAGAAAGACAACAAAAATAGTCTGAGTGAGCACACTGAAACTGATTTCAAATTGTCAAGTCCAGAAAAAGTGCTTCTGAGTGCATAGTTGCTATGCCATTCTTTATATCCCAAGTGCTTGGTTATTACTCTTTTATCAAGTGACTGATAATAACATATCCCTAATATTGTAGTTTAACAGTTTAAGGCCATGCTTTTAAAACTGAAGTGCACAAAAATGTGTGTGGGTATAGCCAGATATATATATAATAAACATATTATATATATATGGATCTTCCTGAATTGTCAACTAGGCCTACAACAAAAATAATCATATTGTGGAAATGGAATTAAATAATATATGCAAATATCTTTCAAAATAAAGCACTTCAATAAACTTTGTGCTTTTATTAGAATAATTTTGTGTTCACTTAGACATACCTATTCACTCAATTCTGTTGATAGAGTTACATATGTTGAAAGTTTAACAAGCACTGGCTAAAAAGTTGGCCTTCTCAGAGGCTCTCAAAGATTCTCCAAAAATAGTGCCTAGAAAAATTAAGGATCACTTCCTCATATACTCCCCAATGGCATTTCTACCACATCGATTAATTCCAAAGTTATTTTCTTTGTGATTCACCAATCTAAATTTTCTAATAGAGGAAACTGGTTATTTCATCTCCATGTCACCAACACTTAGCACCATACAAAATTAATAGTGAGCACTCAATAAACTGTGTTGAATATGTTAGAAATCTTTTACAACACACAAAGATCATACTGTAGTGACAGAATTTCTTCTCTTATAATTGGATAAAATAAATAGTTTTGAGCTTGGTCTTTTGAATCTTACTCTGAAGAAAGTTTGTCATCTTTGCTCATTGCCCTTCTTCCAAATTCCCTGCATCTTAATCATGCTTCCACGCTTTCCTCTTTCACAAAACCTATTCTCAATAGCCTTTGCTGCCAGAAGACAAATGATGTATTAATTTACATTTAAATGTGATTGCTTGGAAAGTTTATGTAAAATAATATCTGTAGAATTATCAAGGTTTTTTTTTAGTAGAAGACGATAAATTTTCTTTTTTTAAATTTTTACTTATTTTTTTAATTCAGTTTATTAGGGTAACATTAGTTAATACAATTATATAATTTTCAGGTGTACATTGTAATTTGACATCTGTATATTCTATTGTGTGTTTACCACCCAAAATCCAGTTTCCTTCAGCTACCATATATTTGATCTCTTTTACCCACTTCACTCTCCCCCTACCACCCCTACATTTGACACCCTTTAACTGTCTACTTCCCTCCTTCCCTCCACCCCCTACCTGCTGGTAAGCACTAGTCTGTAGTCCATGTCCAGGAGTCTCTGTTTGTTTGTCCTGTTCATTTGTTGCTTTTAGATTTATATCCCACATATAAGTGATATCATGTGATTTTCAACTTTTTCTGTCTGGCTTATTTCGCTTAGCATGATTATCTCAAAATCCATCCATGTTGTCACAAATGGCAATTTTTCATCCCTTCTTATGACTGAATAATATTCCATGGTATATATGTACCACAGCTTCTTTATCTAATCATCTATCATAGGACGCTTCAGTTGCTTCCATGTCCTGGCCACTCTGAATAATGCTATGAACATTGGTGTGCAAATATCTTTTCAGATATGGGTTTTCAATCTTTGGAGTAAATACCCAGTAGAGGGATTGCTGGATTATATGGTAGATCACAATGGATTTTCTTAAGGAGTTATTGTCTAAAGAAATTATTATATCTGCTATAGAAAAATCCAACTTGAAAAGTTATTAAGAAATCTTTTTTTCTTTTAACTCCAGCACTGACTCTTTTAAGTAGGAAAACTCTATTACTTTAGTTATTTACATCTTAATTCAGGCACTCAAATAGTCACTAAAAGTTTCCCATGCTCTGACAAAATGGCAGAAGCACAGAAAACATTAAATGTAAATTCAGGGCTTACAACCCAGTTGGGGAGATAAAGAAACAATAGATAGCTTCCATTGAACATTTACTATACACCAGTCACTGTAACATATGGAAATTACTTATATACACCTTATCACAAATCTTTGTAGAAAGTATTATCATAGCATAACAGAGGAAACTGAGGTAAGACATGGAGGCAGGACAAAATATTATGCTGACTCTGGAAACTCTCCTCATAACCATACTCGCTACTACCTTCCTGGATGCATAAGATCCATGCCTTCCACTGGATCTCTGGTTCTGAGATTCTTTCTAGTCAAGGAGACTTTAAGAATCTGATGAAAGTTGACACAGTCTCTACGGACACAAACATTCTTTGCTATTTCCAGAAGTGTGTGTGTATCTCTGAAACATGGTAATGAGCCTCAGAACATAAACCCTTGGACTATCTAGATTAGTGGAGATCCAAACAGTTCAACCATCAAGGGGGCCACTGAACCAGTAGCCACATTCAGATCCAACCAGAAGCCATTGTCCAAAAGAAATTTCATTGTTATGGAAAAGAAAGGAAGAACAAGAGGTAGATATGTTTGAAGCAAAGTTTCTTCAATATTTACATCCATTAAGCAACTAGACACTTATGGACTGCAGAGATTTTCAATATGAGAATTATTCTGATTAAACAATGAAATATGCTGGTGGGAGGAATCTAAATAACCAATGTAGTGCTTTGTGAGAAAATACTGAGAGAATGATACACAATGTCTTCGAGAAAAAGAGAAAGATGGGACTCAATGCTTGTTCATGATGTTCTTTCTTTTAGATCCTCTTGTAATTATCATTAATGTATCACTTTTTTCATTAACTTTACAAAATAAGCACAAAATTTTCAATAGTTCATAAAAGGGTATTTCTTTAGAACTCCGTAAATAGCAATGGTGCCTTGTCTCTAACCTGCAAGCATGGTACTATTCATAAAAATAATCTGATGCCCAGTTAAGATTATCAAATTAAAATGCTAAACCATTGTTTCTTATCCTTTTTTTCATTATCACTTCCACTAAAGAAACTTTTTAGACCTTTTTTTAAAACTAATTGCTCCCCTATAAAATTTTACTATTTTAGATATTCTGCACATCTGTGTTTAAACTATATGGGTATCTATGCTTTATATCTTTAAAAATTAAGATTTTTTTATCCTTGAGAACCAAATTTTACCCCTTTAAAAATATCACCCCCTTTAAAAATGTATATGCTAAACTATAAATTTTTATGAGCAAATTTTATATAACAATAACTTTTGTAAATTGTCATGTGAGTACTTCCTATATGCCAAGCACTATACTAACCCTTCAGAATCAAAATTCTGGAAAGATATTGCTATGTAGCTTAAAATCAAGACAGAAAAATGTTAAAATCAATATAAAACAGAGTAATATAATCAAAATAAATCAATATTAAAAATTAATATATAGTAGAAAAATCCTTGTTATTAAATATTATTTTAAGGACCTATAGTTATATGGATAGAGAACCAAAGAAATATTCTTGTTTCTGTTATTGCAACTGAGTTTAGCCCCTGTTAGTATTGCATAGGAAATATCTGATAGAGCCAAACTATCTTTGAACTTTATAACTGCCTAATTTGCTTGTTTCTTAAAGGAACTATTTCAGTAAAGGAATGCATATTTTGTAATATGTATATATGATGTGTGTAGCTAATAATTAAAAATAAAAATATAGATTTTTAAGCCATAAATATGTATAATAATTTGATTTTCTAATGCTTAGGAGAAGAGTCATTTCAATTAAAATAAATAAATCATAAGACTAATGCTTTTAATTAAGTGAATGGTATCAGATAGACAGATTGTTAGATCAATCAATAGATCAATGGATGGATGGATAAATGAATTGGTGGATGGATGGATGGATGGATGGATGGATGGATGGATGGATCAATCGATAAATAAATAAATAGATAAATATGTACATATAACAGTAATTAATTTTCTTTTGTAGCTTCTCTCTGGGAAACTAATCCTGGTATAATTAGGATTTTTTCCAACGAAGTTACTGCTACCTTTCTTATAGAATCTAATGAAGATGATTATACTGGCTTTCATGCAACATATACTACATTTAATAGCACAGAACTTAGTAGTAAGTATTGTTTATTCTTTAACTTTTGAATCTTCAGATGTTTTAATATTGTAATGGAACTTTTAAAATAATAGAACCTAAAATTTTAGAACAAGATTGTAATCTGTTTTATTACACAAGTTCTTTAATGACTATCTCTTATGAATACCTCTCCCTACCTAATACTTGGAAATAAATGGAGAATTAAAAAGGTTCATGTTATTCAAAAATATCAAATAACTAAGTTGAATAACAATATAAATTTATATAATAATTAAATTTTATGTACTGCAAGTATTCAAAGTAAATTTTTAAAATTAGCATTGAACTAATTCTGTGACTGTTCTGCATTAAGTTAATTTTGACCAGGGTATTAAAGTTAGCAATAGAGAGAAAACAAAATATGGGACAGAGTTTATGTTGGTAAACCACTGGAGGTAAGATGCAAAAATAAAAAGCCAAGAAGCTTGTCTTTGTTCAAGTTTTAATTGCGTATAAGAAAGATATGACTTTAACACAGTTGGCAACAAAAAGCTATTTTTTTCACTAAATGAAATAAAACTGAGTTAAGAGAAATTAAGAAAGATTTTGTGCATGCCACTTAATTATAAACTCTACAAGGTTAGATTATTTTCAATACAGTCTATTACAACTAGTCACATGTGGACTAAATTTGAAGTGTTTTTTTCTTTTTTTTTAATTCACAGATTATGAGAAAATTAACTGTAATTTTGAAGATGGTTTTTGCTTCTGGCCAGGATCTA
>NW_006433378.1:11751456-11752807 GCF_000325575.1 Pteropus alecto | reverse complement strand
AGTTCAGGGAAATACCTTTCCTCCTCTTACTGGACCAGATTTTGACCACACTTTTGGGAATATTTCAGGTATAATTTATATTAAATTTGTAAACAACGAGGAAGGTGATGTGAATTGTTCATCAGTTGAAAGTGAGCAGTATTAAATACAAGACAATTTTTTCATATTTTTTTAAATCATGGACTAATAAATGCATTTAAATAAAAATGGCAATAAAATAGGCAAGTAAAAGTGATTGTTTTAAATATATATATATGTGTATATATATATATATTACCATATATATGCACAAGATATTGAAAAGTGCAGAGGGCATTAGAGACAAGGAAACGGGTTGTCACCCTATCTTTGGCACTTATAATTAACTAAGTAAACTTATGTGAGGTAACTAACTTTTCTGAACTTTGGTCTACTTTGCCTTAATTTCATTTTCTGATTGTTCATTGTTACTGCATAAAAATATAACTTATTATTTATATTGATCTTGTAATCCGTAGACTTGTTGAACTTGTTATTAGCTCTAATAGTTTTTAAGAATTTCTTAGATTTTTCAATATACAAGATCATGCCATGTCGAAACAGAGATAGGTTTACTTTTGAGAAGCGTCGTCCTGTCATGCTGCTATAATGGAATACCACAGATAGGTTGGCTTAAACAATAAAGATTTATTTTTTATAGTTCCAGAAATCTGGAATTCTGAGGTCAGAGTGCCAGCAAGGTCAGATTCTGACAAAAACCCTCCTGGTTCACAGACAGGTGTCTTCTTATTGTATCTCACATAGCAGAGAGACAGAAAGAAGAGTGAGAGGGACGGAGGGACGGAGGGAGAGATGGAGGGAGGAAAGAAGGAAGGGAGAGAAGGAGGTTAAAAAGCAAGGAAGGAAGGAAGGAAGGAAGGAAGGGGCATCATGGTGCCTAGAACACAGTTAGTGTTCAATGAGTGTTTACGAGGAAGGAAGGAAGGAAGGAAAGAAGGGACCCTATAAAGTCACTAAACCCACCATGAGGGCTCCAACCTCCTGACCTACCTCCCAGAGTCCCCATCTCAAAATATCATGATGTTGGGGATTCAGATTTGAACATATAATTTGGGGGAGACACAACCATTCAGTCCGTAGCAGAAGGACAATGGAAGAGCTGATTCTGAAGCATGGCCCTAAAAAAATGGTTGTGATTTGTGAGTACATTTTCCATGTGAATGGAATATTAGAATTAGATTTCTGGTGGAAACATTAACACAGGAACAATAATATTTTACTGAGGAGACCAGAAATCATGGGGAATTATCAAGAGATAAGAAACTCCTAAAAGAAAGACCACTCATGAAAACCTTTGTAGCATGTACTCATA
>NW_006433378.1:11713360-11751438 GCF_000325575.1 Pteropus alecto | reverse complement strand
TATACATATACATATATATATATCATAAAGTAAGAAAAATTACAAAAAGGAAAGAATAGAAATTAGTGTATTTAGATAATTTTCTTAGTCAAAATCCATCCCACAATATGACCATTTGTAGGTTACTGATCAGAATATGATTCAATTCTAAAAGCACATATGAAAATCTTCCTTTAATCAGGCCTGATTCTAGGCATTGAGGTCACTTCTAAGATGTGTCTTCAGAACCTCCAAGTTAAAACTTTCCTTTCTGTTAATCATTATGAGCATCTCTTGCTTTTCTTATCATCTTATTTGTTTCTTTTTATCCCAGTGTTCTTTTCAGGAGCAAGAATAGTGTCTTCATTATCTTTGAATTCTTAGTGCATTTTCACTGCCTAAATCTAATTAATACATATGTAAAACTGTTCTTGAATATATGAATGAATATCCACAACCTTGACTCAATAAGTCTTTTATGAATGAGTGATTGACTGAATGAAATTGCTTATAACATAAAAATAATTTGAGCACATGTCATTTATTATTAATGGTTACTTCTTTTACAAAGGTCAATATTCTCATTTTTATAACCTGAAAAGTAAATGGCTGACTTATGTCAACTGTGAATTACATCTAGTAAAAGGATATTAAAGAATTATTTTTTTCATGGTAGAAATGTATCTAATCCATATTCTTTAAACAATGACACCCCTAGAATAACAAAATATGATTCATCACACTACTTTATCTTGATCAAAATATTTCTTAATAAAAAGTGACTACTTTTAATCTATTTCCACACTCATCACTAAGATGATACTTCCATTCAAGAAGTATTTTTTGAGCCCCATACCCTATTCAAGGCATTCAAAATATATCTGTGAACAAAAGAAACCAGACTTTCAGCTCTCATGAAACACACATTCTAGTAAAGAAAAAAAAGAACAATAATGCATGACAAGTAATTACATTTTGGGAGTAGGTTAAATGTCAATGAGTACTCTGGGAAAATATAGAGCTTGGTAAAGGCAATGGAGAAGGCAGGTGTGTGGTGCCATTGCAAATTAAAATGAGGTGATCAGGTCAGGGCTCACTGAAAAAGTCACATTTGAATCAAAACTTGAAAAGATTGAAGGAATTAGAAAGATATTATTCCAGACAGAGGGAATAAGCAGGGCAAAGACTCTGAAGGGAGCATACCTGACCTGTTTGAAGAAAAGCCAGGAGGCCAGCATGGCTACAGTAGTGAAAATAGAGCCAGTAGGGTCCAGATCATAATGGGTCTTCTGTGGCTTTGGCTTTTTTTCTCAGTGAAATGAGGAGTTATGAAAGGTGCTTGAGCATAGGTGTGATAGGATTCACACTGACTGGTAGAATAGTTTGTGGAAGGGCAAGGGCGTTGTCACAGAGACCAGCGGAAGGCTTTTCCCTAACTCAGAAAAGAGATCATCAAACTGTCAGGTCAGTGGGAGCAAATGTGGTGAGAAGAAGGTCAGAGTCTGTGTATAATGTTAAAGTTAACAGGATCCTGCTAAATTAGTTAACGGTGTAACCCTACGAACGAAAAAATATATTCTGTGTAGATGGTTGATCCCATTAAACCAAACATGTTTAGTACTGAAAATTATGACATCCATAGTCTCATACATAATTAATTTTCTTTGAATAAATTATTTCTCAGGGCCGATCCTCTATGGATAAATTTGTTATCTATACAGCTGAAGACTAACCCCAAAGTGAAAATCACCCTGACCCTCTAAAGAAGCCTGGCCTAAAACAGTCACATAATTTGACCACTTTTTTACTATTAAAAAAAATCTACCACACTTGGACAAGAGTAGTTAGAGGAAAGTGCAAAAAGCATTTATAGCTCCTCACAATGACAGACACCTTTTCTGTAGTTGAAATCTTTGATGTTCAAATTATCATTTTTCTACTTTTATGTCATCAGATTAATGGATAAAATAATTTCACTGATATTTGAAAGTCATAAGTACATTACAGGAGAAAAATGGTTTCAGCTTGCCATCAGATTAAATAATTAACGAGATAAGATAAAACTGACCAAAGTGAAACAGGTTGAATGTCAGGTAAAGGTTTGAAATAGCTGAGTCAGAAATGGAGTCTCAGGAGAAAGTGTGTATGTAGCAAGACTTATTTAAAGTGAGGCAAGTCAGAGCAGTTCAGAGCCCACCAAAGACAGCAGTGTAATGGATGATGGGGTTTAATAGGTCTTCTCCAATTCTCATATTGGCGATTTCATAATCTACCAGTCATTCCCCACCCCAGGGCATTTTTCTTCCAACCTGCTTTTTTATGTCAGAACGTCCTACCTCTGAATTGGAAGAGGATTAAATCTCTCCTGCTGTTCCTTTTATCCATGCAGAGTTGTTTTGGTTTTTTTGTTTTTGTTTTTGTTTTTGTTTTTGTTTTTGTTTTTTTGTTTTTGTTTTTTTGTTTTTGTTTTTGTTTTTGTTTTTGTTCTTTGCCTTCACTTTAAATGACAGGAAAGTCTAACTCAAACAGATAAACTTTGAATTAACATTGCTTTTAGAAAGAATATCTAAGGCCCTTCCTTTCTGAGTTCTGAAGAACTTTGTCCTGGTGAAGCACTCGCTCCTAAATCTGTCAATGCTCAGACTTTCTCTGTACCTCTTAGAAGCAAAGGGAGTTGGTGGTAATGGTCACACTGATTTCGGGCAGCATCTTGGCATGCTCAGAAGTAGCCCATTTGTTCAGAACCATCAGGGAAAATAAAGTTAGTAATCTGTGAAAACTACAGAAGTGCAGAGGTCAAAAAAGGGCTAGACAGACCAAAGAAAGCACTTCTTTGTTGGCATTTCTCAATGAAATCATAGTTGTTTCTAATGCTTAGAGGTTAGTATGGTATAATCGTAAAGATCATTAAAATAGATACCCTGAAGTCGTAGCTAGCTTTAAATCTTAGCTCTGCCATTTAAACAAGTTACCTTTCCTCTCCCTGTGCCTCAGCTTCCTCATCTGAAAAGTGGGGTTGATGATAATAGGACCTGACTTTACAGGCATGTTATGAACATTAAGTTGATTATTATGTTTTTGAAAAATAGAAAAATACCTGGCACATGAAAAGTACTATATAAATTTTAGTATTATAATGATTTTCTTTTCATGGCACAAGTAGTCAACAGACACAAATTGGCTGTGGTACTGTTCTAAGTAGTATGCTGGGGAGCAATAGTTATATTGAGCAGTAGTTATATTGCTCAATTTTAAAAATATATATTGTCTTTAGATATCTGCATTTCATTTAATGTGTAAACTCTTTATAAAATAAGCACCTCTAGTGTTTTCTAAATAGTTGTCTTTATTTCCTTATGTTTCTTGTGATATCAAATTTTAGAAAATAATCTTACTTTTCAATATTGACAGAATCTGAATGTGGTTGATTCTCCAATCTAAAACTTTCAATATTTATCTACTAGGTTGAGTTGATTTTACATATGCACTCATGACTTACAAAGTGATTTATCTCAGCCTATTTTCTTCTTGAGAAGGGATCTCCAAGTTTCCAGAGAGTTCTACTGTCTCTCCAGTTGCTCTGTCTCTGCATCAGCATCAGCACATACCCAGCACTTTTACTCCTTAATTGGGATGCTGGATGGGAGGGAGGTTAGGTTCAGCTCATGGAGAAATACGCAGAAAGAGAGATAGAAGGAAGTTGTAAGAAAACCTAATGGCTCAAGAAAGAGGTTTATTCAGTGTGCTTAAATTAATTAAATGTATTCAATTTTCTGGGTTTTAAGCTGACCCTGAGGTTAATTATGAGAGCTCTCAAAGACATTTAAAGACAGTTGAAGGATTTTAAAAGAAATTATCATTTGACTGTATAAATTTCCATATGGTTTTGGAAAATATCTATGTAATGATTCCTTTTGTATAGTACTTTAATAAATTTAAAAATGAAAAAGCAAGCCAAATTAGTGTAACATGAATATATATAGTATAACGTGAAACAAAATTCAGCTAATCCATATAGAGAATTCAAAAGAGAACTAAGTATCTTTTTCCTAAAGTTCTAGCAAGTTTAAAAAGTCACATATGGACATAAATATTATACACAACAAAATTTATACACTTGCAACTGAGAATTCTAATTGGGAAGACCAAGAGAGGTTTTTCCAAAGGAGATGGCAATTTGATTTAAATGACCTCAAAAAATTAGTAAGATTTGACAGGTACAATTGGAAGAGAAAGTGGAAGGACAGGAAAACAGAAAACAACAATTATAAAATTTCTGGGTGTTAAAAAATTAAAACAATCTACTTTATAGAAATGCTGCATATAAATAAAGAAATTATAAGAACTATGACTAAAATATGATATTTGAGTCATAATACAGAAAACTCAAATATCAGAGTGAATTTGTACTTGGTTAATAGGAAATAAATAGACGGTAAAAGATATTGAATAAAGGACCGATTAGATTGCACAGAAAGAAGCATTATTAAGCAGTGATGTAGGTAATGAAATATTCTCATGGAGAGTTAGAGAACTAAGACAAAAACACACTTGGAAATGCATAGTAAGTATGATGGTCTGACTTAAGTTGTTGTCCCAAGTGTTATGATGTTCTTACCCTCCACCTGGTGACAAATTTCCATAAAAATACTGTGTGGACTTCTGGTTTCCATACTCTGAGTGGAACCAACTGCAGTGGGCCCAGGAGGCAAAATTAGAAACAATAGGTGCACGATAACTTACTCTTAAAAAAAAAAGAGTTTTTGAATTATGTTAATTAAAATGGAATGGGCTGCCTCAAAATGCAGTGATTCCTGCCGCATCTGACCTGTGTTAGAAAGAGGTTGAGTGCCTCCTATAGGCAAAGCGTTACAGATGAAATTGAATGATAATTGGATAGCTAAGTAAATTTTTTTTTTGTAAACTAGAATTCTCTACTATTAAAATTCATAATTTTATAAAGAATTTCTTCTATTTACTAACTCGTTAACAAAGAATTTAGCTGGTATCACAGAAATATTAATATAATATTTTATTTTACTATATTTCAAAATATGCAATTGTATATATTTACTATATTGTATTTTTTAATTTATTATGCAAAATTCATAAGGTACTATAGTTCACATAATTATGTTTTATCTGGACAATGATACAAAATTCATAACATCATGATACTCTCCTTAACAAACTAAAAACTCCTAATTAATATGTTACTGCTTAATGAGTAAACACAAGTACTATAGTTCACATAATTATGTTTTATCGGGACAATGTTACAAAACTCATAACATCATGATACCCTCCTTAACAAACTAAAAACTCCTAATAAGTTACTGCTTAATGAGTAGAGAATAGATTAAAAATATTTCACATTATAACAAATTGACTATGAACATGGCCAAACATTAAAAAGGGCATGATGTGTGTTTATGTTATATAATTGCAGCTAACTAGAACTATTTCTAGATAGGCTAGTCATTTCAGTACTTACTTGTGGCATTCAGCGGAATTTTAATTATTTCCTCCCCAACTACATTCTAAGTGACTAAAAAGTCAACTCAAAAGGAATTTGGAGTTGGGCATTTAGAGTGAATTGTTGAATACTTCCTCTGTATCCATGCTATTTTTTTCAGTAAGTTGAATAATTAAGCATTAACTATATAGCTAAAATAAATACTCATGAAATATTACAGCATTATATAAAATATAATTAATGTGTTAATAATATAAGTGTTAAACACGTATTCTTTTCTATTTTATGTTTTGTAATCTAGATCCAAAGAATGTGCATATATTATTTTTATTAAGATGTTTAACCATTATTTCACCTTGATAAAAATACTCATTTATTCTGAATAATTTTTGCCTCACTGATCTAAATGTGCTTTAATACATCTATTGGCAGTTCTACTAGCACTTTTCTTCATGTCTTTGTGTATTATAAATAAGTTTCAATTTTATGTGCAGCATTGCCTATAAAAATTCTGTCAGAAAGCACAAGAAATAAGATACTTGATTTCAAATAAATTCTAAATTTTAGCATTTCATAAAGAATTACATTTCAGTAAAATTAGATTTATCTAATAATTCATTTGCTTTTTATCATATTTTGTTATATGATTCTTATTTCTTGTCATAATGTATGAGCTGCAAACTAAGAATAAAAAACTTCAATTCTCTTAAGGAAATGTTCAAAATGTTCTCCCCAATAACTCTTCCCACACTTTAAATGACTCAACTCATTGGTTGGAATAATGAATTACAGACCAGAGGGCACTTTATTCAGTAGCTTCAGCTATTTAGAAAGATTTTCTGTGGATTAACTTGCTAATTGCTTCTCTGTAATCTAATTAGTTATCATTCAAAGGAATATGGAAAATGAAACAATTATAAAATTAGATAACTTCCCATTTAGAGAAATCCAGTATCATCAATCGGATTAAAAAAAAGGATGATCTTTGAAACTTTCAAATCTATGTTTAAATTGCCTGTATCATGAGTTATCCCACCAGTATATCTAAATACCTTCAGGGACTGACTGTCTCTAAAGAGCAAATTAATCAAAACATCTAATAAATGAGAATTAAAGTGGTATTTGGACATGATAATATGATGCAATAATCATGAGGACTCAATAAGAAGTCAGATTTTGATATATTCCTAGTTGTGCTCCAGTTCAAGATTCTTGTTTTATAAACTGGGTGGTCCAGAGTCTAAAAGTGATTTTTCCTAAATAACAATATGTTCTTCCAAATACAGTGCCTTCTGGGTTTCAGTCTAGTGTCCTTTCACTCTACCTAAATACAATTTCTCATATTTCCATCTTACAGTTCCTGCTAATGAATATGTTACATAATGAAAGTGCTGATATTTAAGTGAAGTGAAAACTGTTTTGTTGTTTTTACAGGATTTTACATTTCCACCCCAACTGGACCAGGAGGGAGACAAGAAAGAGTACAGCTTTTAAGTCTCCCCCTAGACCCCACTTTGGAACCAGTCTGCCTTAGTTTCTGGTATGTTGCACACACACGTTAAATACCATATTATTTAATGAGCAACATTGCCTTTCTCATGTTGCGAGGCTCAGATTTCACTAAGATGTTATCTCAACTTTTAAGGAATTCGACATTACTTTTCTAATTGATAAAGAAATAAAATGCCATATTTTTTCTTGTTTCCAAACTAGGTACTACATGTATGGTGAAAATGTCTATAAATTAAGCATTAACATCAGCAATGACCAAAACATGGAGAAGATAATTTTTCAAAAAGAAGGAAATTATGGAAAAAATTGGAATTATGGACAAGTAACAATAAATGAAACAGTAGAATTTAAGGTTGGAAAATACTTTGTGTTTCATAATCATATATTTTTATTCTAAAAATAGTGATACAATTACAGTTAATGATGATATAATGAAAAAAATTATTTATTTTCTGAATATAGCCCAGTCATTTACTCTACTTTTTTAATCTACCTTTTTCTCTTTTTAAAATCTTTTAGTACCTCTATTTTTATTTATTTATTGACTTATTTAAAAACTACTAATGAGGAATGAGTTACTTCAGGAAAGTATTGCTTATAATGAGTGATAGAATCCGTGAAAACCTTTTAGGATATTTCAACTTTCTTCAGCAATTTTCTAGCACAAGTTAATCTTGTCTTCCTGTGCCCCTGCCACAGGACTTCCAACTTCTTACAAATACCACCTAGATCAGCTCTGCAATTTTCTAAGATATATCCTTGCCTCTTGGAAGATCGGCGCCTACCAGTATCCAACCAACCTGCCCCACTCTGACTTAATCTCCATATATTTCCTAAAAAAATTTTATCAGCTGTGTCATTGGAAGTCTCTGATCATTTATTTCACATTAGGGTGAATTAATTTTTCAGATAATGGCTTAATGTGTTCTCTTCCTAAGGGTGTTTACAATTAAAATATAGGATAAAATAGGTGAATAGTTTAACCAAATTAACAATGTCTTCATTGGATAATTTCAGACAAGAAGGTATAATTTTCAGAAGATGTATTATTTGGACAAACATTGTTATCAGTGAAGGCTTCAGTTCTTTCCCGGTACTTGTTATAAGGCAGGCAATAATCAACGACCCTCATCTGTATTTCTCACATCTTTCTTTCATTTTTCCTTTTTTTCTTTTTTCTGGGTCTGTCCTTAAGTTCTGTGAAGTTTTTTTCTCCACCTTTATTTGTTTTCTGTTAATACAAAGAAGAGTAAAGGAAAATAGAACATTCAGGGAACAAAGAGATAGCAGAAACAGGGACATAAGTATTGCAGTGACTAAATCTGGCTCAAGTCACTGAACAGGTTTTGTTTTGTTTTGTTTTGCTTTGTTTCGTTTTGTTTTGTCATAAAATCAGCACAACTTTTCTTCAAAGTTAGCTCATCAGAGTGAAAGCGTCAAGTTCTAAAAATATTTTCACTTTGGTTTTGCCACTTTGTTCTAAAATCTTGAACAAATCACATTAGTTCCTTTGAAATTCAGCTTGTGTATTCATGAAAGAGAAAAAGTAATGCATATTTGGAATAGTCCCTAGTGTGAAGCACGTGGAATGATCGTACAAATGAGCGAATCAATGACTACACAATAATGTTGCAAAAATTAAATGAGACAATGTATAACATGTGCATAGCATAGCAATTAATGTATAGCAGATATTCAGTTTCTGTCTTTTCTCTCATACATAGGAGAGAATTCAAGAAAGTCCCGCTAAAAATACCCACTGTCCAGAAGAACCTAATATAATTTGTATGACCACTGAGCCTTTCTCCCAAGTCTGGGTCTGTGTTCTCTGGGCATCACCCTCACACAGTATCCTATACCAGCTTCCTGGGTGAATTACAGCTGGAACTAGCTGGCCCTGAATGATCACATTGTACTCAAGTTTTCTCTAGTCCCCTTCTTCTCCAATTCAAATAATTTAATCAGTGTATCTTCTCTTCGGGACATATGCTCTAAGAAGGCAGATACCTACTTGGATTTCTAATATCGTTGGAGAAGAATCTGGGAGAAGTTTGTTCTTCCCTGCCGGACAATATATCTGTATGACAGAGTACAGTAGAATATGACAGTATCACAAGAGAAAAAAGCTAAAACAGAGAGAAACTGTGACAATATTGCCTGACTAAGAAGGAAGATACTACTGAAAATTTAGACTAATATGAACACAGAATAAGAGAGTTGGGCTCAGCAGAAGGACCTTGAATAACATAATCCATCAGCGTTTCCCTATGCGGTAATTTGTCCTTGGGTATTTGGAGATGGCAGTGTTGACTCTCCAGAGAACACTGGATCATAAAGAGATTCAAGTTAGGAACATTAGAGTGGAATAATTTCATATGCCTTTCTGAATTGCAGGTTGCTTTTAATGCTTTTAAAAATCGGCTCCTGAGTGATATAGCATTGGATGACATTAGCTTAACAGATGGGATTTGCAATGTGAGTCTTTATCCAGAACCAACTTTGGTCCCAACTCCTCCACCAGAAAGTCCTAGTAAGTAACCTTAACAGGTATTTTCCCTAATTAAGCCATGAATATTTTCAGGTAGATCTTTCTTTTGCTTATATTTTTCCATCTCGGCCTAATATTATTTTTTATTGGAAATCAAAGATGTTAAAATAGAAGTAAAATGAAAGCGAACAGAATATTACATGTTATACATCAACCCATAATAAAAAAATCACTCAGTACTTTGTTATGCATCTTATTTGTGATAACTAGTACCTTTTCATTTTTTGAAAATAACAAAGGTACTGATTTCTATTTTGTTTTCACTAGAATACAAACTAATTCTGTATGGGCCATCGAGCATAGCCTATAGTTTTTTGGGAAGAAGCCTTAAGATTCTCATAGCCTTCTGAAAGAGTGATGATAAGATCTCAAGGGGAGTTAGGTTAAGCCTGGCATCTGTCAAGCCCATTTCAAAAATAATTCAATAATAATGATTGACCTGGACTTTGAAGATACAGACCTAGATCACACAAAAGATTTTTTTCCTAAAATGGTACTTCTGTAAGACCTCGTAATGTGCTTCCTTAACAGAGGCACTAATATTTTGCAGTTGAGCAGCAACTAGGCTTTCTGGTGTCCTATGGTATTTTTAACTCAAAAGAGTAAAATGGAGCCTGTGTCTACTTGTGTTAAGTCAAATTGGAAACACAACATTTCAGAGGCAAAAAGACATTACCATTCATTTCATCCATGTCTACAGAAATGATCACTTCGTATCACTTTCAGACTACAGCATTCAGCAGAAAGAAAAGGCATGTAATGATAAATGATATCAAACACCTATTATTTTTCTATTGGGATGCTTTCACGGCATTACGTTTTAATGCAAAAACATCTTTTGTCTTTGGTGGCTGGAAGCTGATCTAGCTCTACAGCTTTGCTGTGTCAAACCTCATGGATGTTTTGTTCTGTCATGGGTGTGAACCCACAAACAGAGCACTTTGTCCAGTTCTCATTTTCTTCCAAGCACACTTGAGACGCTTCTCTTATTCACATCAGCAAATCAGATTGATAAACCTATCCAAATTTGATTTAACTTCAAAAACCGTGTGTCTTACTGCTTTCCAATCTTTGGTTAAAAAGAATACAGGCTTTCAGATGAGTGGTTTAACAACTCAAAAGCTCTAAAGATGACTGATATTTGAGAACATATAACAAATGAGTTGCTTTTAAGATAAAGATAGTAATTACATTCTCATGTTGGTACCATGATATATTGAAAGTGTACTTACATCCTGGCAAAAGGCTATGCCTTTAGGGATTATAAATGAATTTCTCAGTATTTCAAACATTCATTCAAATTTTATAAATAACTACTATATACAAAGTATTGCATAAGAAATGTAAGATGTAGCAATAACCATTGATACATAGAAAACAAATAAATATTAAAAGCAATATGTAATTATGTGCCCGAAAAGCAAAAAATGAGAGAAGTCTCTTTGGAGAAGAGAGTGTGAACTGGAGAAGTCTTTAAGGAAGCATTAAAAATAAGAGACTGAATAAAAACCTATAAACTTGAAACAAAAGCATGGAAGTACCACACATTCCCATGTAATAATATTGGCCACAAACTTGTGGCAAGAAGTGAATTTCTTGACGCCATACTCTGGGTCTAATTCACCTTTGCTTTACGCGTGTCTGACTGGTTTGTAATATCGCATAAAAAGATGATGAATAAATATTATTAGATATGAACTAAGAACCTCTCTTTCCTTCTCTCTCTACTTTGTATTTTTCTTTTGACGAAACAAACATTTTGCCAAACAAAAATCTGATATAAGAACTAAAGTTTGAAAATGATGATGGGGGTAGGAGAAAATATCAACATGAACTCAATAATTTGGGGTTTGTGGCATTGTTTAAAAATAATTATTTCACTTTATTTTCTTTAGGTGCCCTAGGCCCTATTCTCTATTATATAAAATATTTTCATACAAAAACAAAAAACATTATAATTATTAAAATCACTGCTAGTTTGATAAATAATGCTTTCATATATCAAAAATTAGTGACATCTTATTTTGATATTGGAATTGTTTAAAACAATAGATTTTATTTGTAATCTTTTCAGCCAGTATGTTTTTCTATTCATCAATAAGTGGTCAAGAAGAAAGATTTTCTTGGTGGAAGTAATATAGTTTCACAGACTCAATATTTTAAAAGTAGCAAAATCTCATTATCCAAAATAAAAAATTTGAAATAATTTTCATATATAATAGCATATATAATTAAAACTTTAAATATGATTTTCCACACTAAAATTTTATCTACATAATCCATACAGTTCTTATGTTTATTCCGGTCAGAAAGAGAGAAGGATAATACCTCAATTTCAAAGAAGCATGTTATCCCTGCATATTTTAATAAGGAAATTATAATGGTAGAATTACCCATCTGATTTTAAAATAAACTTCAGAATTTGCCCAGAGTGCATTTGTTCTGGTTTCAAAATGGTTCACTTCAGGGAAATATTTAGCCCAGAAGAAAATGTTAATTATCATCAAATACATTCTGAACAATTTCATTCTAATACCATTTGCAATTGGTTCAGTGAAATTCTTATTTGTGCAGAGCTTTCCTGGTTCCAGATCGCTGATTTGTTTAAGAGGAAATGAAAGGAAACCATGGTTGACTGGCTAATAAATTGCCTTTCTTTAGCTCTGATAGAGCATCTATATAAGAAAATAATCCCAGACAAGTAACTGACTAGCAAATATCAGTTTCCTTCCCTTTTTTTAGGGATCCACATTGTGCCCAATTTGTGGAAATGAAAAGCTCACTTTTCATAACTGCAGAAATTCTTCTATTTTTTGGCTTCAGTTGCTGCTGCATCAGCTCTAAGATTGTTGCCCTGTGACACTGGCACAAATTATTTAAATGTGGAGATTGTATTGAGAATGTTTTTTTAAAAAGTAAACATTTCATTACACAATTATCATGCCAATTTGCAACACAGTTGAGATAATTCATGACAAGATATCTATGAAAATAGAATAGTTATATAAAAAAAAGAAATCCACATTTAAGCCCCTGACTTGTTTCTGTGACTGTTAAAGATAATTAAGAAAAAAAAAAAAATAGGACCAACTATAGCTTCAGCTATTTTACTAGTCAATTTTTATTTCTACAGTTTGCTCTTTTGGGCCATTATTAGGCCATTTTCCATTTCCAGAGACAAAAGTTAATTTGGAAAGTTTAATAAGCATGACACTATACTTAGAGCAAAATAATCTTTAACTTTAGTTCTTCGTATAGAAATAAATCAATAGCTATCCACCTCTCTTATAATTGATAGTCATATTTCAGCAGAGCTGATTGTCTTTTATGTTATTAGTGTGACTTGACATTCAAACCCCTAGCAAATGACATATTAAGTGCACTCCTATAGTTCTGTATCAATGTGTTTTGGGCAATTTTATTTTTTCATCTTTTTACCTTTAAAAGTAAAAGCCTACTTATTAGGGCTAATATTAGGTAAATTGCTATTAATGACAAATAAAATTTAAACCACGAGAAATGAAAATTTAAACTTTATTGTCATAAATTTAATTTAAATTAAATTTATTTAATTTATATTACCATTATATCTGGGCACTATAACCTTTTAACAGAAATATAAATTTTCATAAATTGAGGACAAAATTTAATGAAAAATTTGATATTACAATCTGAACTTTTCTATAATATTATAAAACTATGTATTACTATGATAATGAAAAATAATTATTGATTTTAAAATTAGTAACTTTTAACATATTCAGATATCAATGTGATATATTATTTCTCAAGCTACATCTATTATTTCCTTCACATGAGTACCAATCAAAAACCTTTTACCATATTTTTATTTCTTGTCTTACCAAACAGATCTTTAATTTGAAATCAGCTATTTTAAATGAAAGCTAGTCTCTCCTTTTCACCTCAGAGTAAACATTTCCACATTGACACATACCTCATGGACGTCAGAGGCTTAAGCATGTATTAAAAATGACATGCTTCAAGGAAACTATCTATCCCTGACAACTACTTTGCAAAATACTGCATATTATTTATATAGTGTATGTAGTGAAAATCCCTATTGGCATAGTAAGAAATTAATCAGAATACAAATCTTTGAAATAACAGCTCCAAGAAAAAGAAAAATGAGAGTTTAACAACTGTAAATAAATAGAGTTCCCCATACAAGACAGGCTATTTAATTCTCGTTCTCTGGATAAGGATGGTTTATCTAATAACACAGCATGACTGTGATATCCAGAATTACATTTCATGAGTCTTTGGCTTCTCTATTAAGAAGCACATGTTACATTTCCATTACATTAAAATAGATGTGTCCTCAGATTTAGAATGGTTGAAAGTGCCTTTGTCAATTCCTCAGTCATTTATATACAGAGAGTAACTGATATTTTTATCAGACCAGAGATATCATACTGGTCAGTTATTCGATATAAAAATATATATGAAATGCATTTCAAAAAGTGTTTCTTAAGTATTTTAAAGGAATGAATTTCCAAGACTTCTGTTTAGTGGAGAAATGCTAAGTAAACTGTCTACCGTTAACAGGCTTAACGGTTACACTTGACAACATTTTAGTTCCGGTTGTGATTTTATTAAAGTCCTCCCTACTTATCTACATATAATATAATGTACTGTTAAGTATTCAGCTATGTGAAAATTCAATACATTTTCCAAAATGTTGACTATTTACTATATTAGGAGTATCTACTTTTGAAATTTTCCTATTCCTTGAAGAGAAAATGAACATGATGGTTAAAAATCAACAACAAAAACAAAAACAAAAATAAAAAAAAGTACTGGCCACACTGGCCGTGCCTAAACTTATGAAATAGAAAAAGCTGGTTTCCCCAGTCTTCAATCTACAGCGTTGTTTTTGTTTCTGCATTATACTTTTCCTTCCCCATTAGTTTCGTTGAAGATTGAAGCAAGCATTTCATGACACTTAGAATTATTATAATTAAATGAGTTGTGTGTATGTGAGAGTTGGGGGAGTTGTAGTAGGTTTTTCTACAGAAATCTTTGCAAGATAATTTGTCACAAGATCAAGGAGAGTATTAGCTTCAGAGGAACAGCTTCTTTCGGAGCAGACAATTCCCTCGGCCTTTCTCACGCTTTCCAGTAGAGAAGCTGTCCTCGTTCCCCATTATAACTCTTCCTTTGATTCAAGTATCTTCTTCAGCACCCTATGGACAGGGCTTTCTTTCTTCTAGATCTATCATTGACCTTGCTTGTTAGTACTTTCATTTATAGTCTCTTTTGCCCTCCTTCTCTTTGTCTATACCTATCACGAATATGTCATACACCCACCAAGTGCCACTTATTGTGACTCAGTCTAAATCCTGCTTGTGGCTTGGACCACATGGTAGAAATAATTCAGAGTTTAATCAACCTAATAAGAGACAACAACATGCTGTGGGATGAGTCTGAGACTGAGTTGAAGTTTTGTCTTTGACATTAAATGAATGTGCACAGTATTAGCAAGTAACTGAATACCTCCATGCTTAAATAGAAATATTAATAGTACTTATCTAATCCACAGAAATGCACTGAAAGCCAGTACTGAGAATGCCAGGCAATATGTAGGCACTTTCCATAAATTATGTCTGAATTTTACAACAACCTGAAAGTCTCTAATACATATCTGTTTTATACATGAGAAAATCAAATCTTGAAAAGACACAACTCAGAGCAACAATTTTAATCCACCAGTTCTAAGATATCTTCCTTTTACACACAATATTCTTTTCCCAGATGAGACAATGTGTGTAGAAGCACTGTGCAAAAGACAAGGTTTTGTAAGAGGTTTTTTATTCATGCTAAGCTCATCTGGGTCCAGACAAGCTTGACCCAGGAGGGTATATAAGGTAGACCAGGCCCTAGTACCCCGTAGAAGAGGATAAATTGACAATGATACTATGATCAAGCCACAACAACTGCTTCTCTGTCTTAGCAAATACGTCCTGAACCCAAATCTAAGAGGCTTATTACATACAAATTTGGAAGATGCACATGGTCTTCAAAAAATCTGCATAAATAAAACATATGATTGTAGAAGAAGGATCAAAAAAGAGAGATGACTAAAGGCATTGTCATAGGAGTAGAGACATTTCTGATTACTATCTTATTGGGTTTCCAGTATCACATGTCTTTAATAATAGGAAATATACATGTACTTAATTCAGTTTTCTATATACTTCAGATTAGGTTACTTTTATTCTTTTGATCATATATATGAAATGATAATAAAAATAAGATAAACTAGGAATACTAAAAGTAGTTTGAGTTTTTATGTTACTTTAGAATTTTCTTCTAATAAGAAGATAAATATAAAGTATGTTAAGAATTTCATAAATTTAATCTACCTTCTTAAAGCATCATACTTTTAACTGTAAGATTTATGCTCTTTCTAATAAATTGTGTTAAGCTCACTCCCAACTTGATTCCTGGACACTATTGGGTATCAGATCACTCTGTGGCAATAATTAAACAATGGATTTTTCATTCATCTCCCTTTCCTGACAGTCAAGTGCCTCAGTACACAAGATGTGAAGCTTCCTCTCTACCAAAAAAAAAAAAGTAGAAAAAAAGGAAAAAAAGCAAGAAATAACAAGATTAGTGATTTATTAGCCTTTCTCATAAAAGACTGGCAGGTGAAGATAAATATAAAGTATGTTAAGAATTTCATAAATTTAATCTACCTTCTTAAAGCATCATACTTTTAACTGTAAGATTTATGCTCTTTCTAATAAATTGTGTTAAGCTCACTCCCAACTTGATTCCTGGACACTATTGGGTATCAGATCACTCTGTGGCAATAATTAAACAAATGGATTTTCATTCATCTCCCTTTCCTGACAGTCAAGTGCCTCAGTACACAAGATGTGAAGCTTCCTCTCTACCAAAAAAAAAAAAGTAGAAAAAAAGGAAAAAAATCAAGAAAAGCCTTTCTCATAAAAGACTAGCAGATACGAGATTTTTTCTATTGTAAAGAATCATTTTCTTTTTTACTGCAGAGGGTTAATAACTTACTTGTGCAGACTATAAAAGATGTTGAGCAAAAATGTTTCCTTGCCCAAATATTTTGGAAAACGATGTACTCTATTATGTGTTTTTGGAGATTCACAAAGAACAGGAGTATATGAGGTTTTGAGACCTTCCTGGGTAAAGAGACCTGTTTACCTGTATTTTTTCCTTATTTAAGTTGCAAGGTTTCCTCATACACAAAATCTAAAATTTATCTGTCAAAACTAATATTTAAAGAAATGGAATTGGAAACTTTTTAGTAAATAGTATTATCTCTGAAATAAACAGTATTGCTAATGATTTTACATTGCTTTTCTTTTCAGCGGACTGTGGAGGACCTTTTGAACTGTGGGAGCCAAATACAACTTTCACTTCTATGAATTTTCCAAACAACTATCCTAATCAGGCTTTCTGTGAGTCATTTCTTTTCTATAACATGAGAAACAATTGTACATATCAAGGTTTCCCTTCAACACAGCAAAGTGGGCTACACATTTCTCATATCTGGATATGCTTACCACATTTATGAGATTATGAGATAACAATAATATATCACTAACTTTTTTAGCAATTATTTCAGGCCAGGTTCTGTGTTAGTGCTTAATATACATTTTTTCAGTCAATTCTTACAATAATTCTTTGAAGCAGGTATTATTATTAGAATTCTCAAATTTAAAAGTTGAATAAAACCAGTAACTGAAAGAGCTAGCCTTACTCCAGATACCATTTTCTTAATCACACTCCTTGGTTTTACGTATAATGTCTGTAGTGTATATAACAAGTTTGCAATTCCATAGAATAAAGTTCATGAAAAGTATAAGCAGCAAAGGGCCAATTGTGACATCCACACCTTTTGTAAATATAGAGTTAATAAAGCAGCTAGAGTAATGTGATTAGATTCTCAGTATAAAAGATGAAATGGTAAGGAAGATCACTAAAACACACACACACACACACACAAACCTAAGTCTAGTAAGACTAGTTAGCTAAAACTAGTTAGCATGAAGCATAAGTCTAGATCATTATTCGTAATAGAGAAGTTCATTATCACTGTGGAGAAATTATGTTAAAGATGTGGATTCTCCAGCCCATCCTACAAAAATTCCATTCTGGTAGGTCTGGAAAACAGACCTATTCTATCTACAGCTGCACTTCGTTAGCACCATGGGTCGAAATGGAGAATTCTACCAGTGAATGATATGCCCTAATGACAGTGACAAATGTGTTGTTAGAAAATGTCAACTTTTCTTGCTTCAAATGATCCAGAGATAAGTATCACTTTTATAGAATAACATTTTTATAGAATGATCCAGAGATAAGTATCACTTTTATAGTCACTATTATAGAGAGATATCTGATTAAAAAAATAAACAGCCATTAATCTAATTTGACTTGTTTGGGGAACCAGAGATTATCATCTCTACTTCTCACTGAAGACATCTTTTAAACATATCACTTGTGCAAAGTAATGATCTAAAATTCTGAAAACCAGTGGAACGCTGAAAGATTTGGATAAATTTATTGATTTGTTCAAAGAAACTACTTCAAATTTTATTGAAACTTTACTATAAATATTTATTATTAGACCAAGTTGTTTCCTCACACACACATAAAACATTTTGGAATTCTGCTTTTCATAAAATGAAAAAAATTTTTCAAAAGCAATATGAAATTCTCAAGAGAGTGAAGATTTAAAAGAAATGAAAAAAAGTGTGTTCTAAACTAAGTGTTATTATTTATTACTTTTAAGGTGTTTGGAATTTAAATGCACAAAAGGGAAAGAACATACAACTTCATTTTCAAGAATTTGACTTAGAAAATATTGCAGATGTAGTTGAAATCCGAGATGGTCAAGAAGATGATTCCTTGCTCTTAGGTAAGTCTGCAATTTAAATATTATGAAAGTTGTATGGCTCAAGGTATTGGACTGACGGAGAGAGCATTTCTCAATAAATGTAATCACTCTTACAACTAACAAAATGAAAATCCAACAGTAGCATAACATGTGGTATTTTATGTGGAGCTTTTAATATGAGGGTGTTTGCAATGATGATAGAATAATATTCCTCTTGAGGATTCTTGGCAAACCAGGATTAATATTTTTGAGTCAGCAGTTCTTACTACTTGGTATTAATTCACTACAATAAGCCTTATACCTTGGAGACTAAGAGCTAATAATACCCGTTATGCAGTTTTCTATGCATTATGTGCACATCAGATGTCCAAACATAGCTATTGAATCAAGTTTTATTTCATTTCAAACTAACAAAACAAATTGTATTTGTTATGCAAAATTTTTAAATAATTTTTATTTTATGTTTTATTATTATTTTGATTATCTATATCTCTAGTACTAGCTACTTTTAATAAATATCTAAGATTGGTTCGAAAACTGACTGAAGTTCATTTTTTCCTACAATCTATTTTGTATTGATCATTAACTTTTTAATAAACATGAGAGAAATGTACTATTCTTGAGAAAATTATTATACCTAGATCATAAAATACATGTTAACATAATAAAAATCTATCAGTCAAATATAATAGCTAATTTCTTATTTAACTACTACCAGTTTTTAAGAAAGATGTGTCCCTTGCTACCTCACACATTAAATCATAAAAATGATAAAGGGTAAATTAGAATGCATAAAACAACATCCTTTGTAAGTAAAATGTTTTATCTAACTGTGCTTTGAACTCATGTTAATAATTTTCTATCAACTGGCCTGATGCAATCAGGATGCAACCACATGAACATTGCAACCAATGGATGAAGACTGCAGAGGGCACTTTCTATCACAATGAAGGGGTAGAGTGATGGAGAGGGTTCCACAGCCATAGTAGTACATCATCCATTATGTAGGTTTCTTCAGCAAAATTCCACAAAATTCTAGAACACAAGGAGAGGATTTTGAGAGCCACACGAGGACAAATAAGCAATGAAAGAATCAGTGGAGCCAGGAGGTTGGTGCTAGAAAGAACTGAGGAACTTTAAATTTGATTTTCTAATATACAGTTATAAAGATATTTTGGATAGTTTTCTCATTTTTAGGTTATGTGGTCCTTCTAATGAAAACTTCAGTGTTCTCATGATCTAAGGAAAGTTAGTTTTTCATCATTTCACCTCTTACAGTTTATATCAATCATTGAAAAGTAAATAAGAATTCCAAAAGGATCTCAGAACCATAGTTTTCAAATTTGTGGGCGAGAAGTTCTTTTGAAACGGAATTGCTTTCGGGGACTCCAAAATAGAAATTATTTACTAATATGAATGTATTTTTTAATTAGCTTAAGGCTTTATTGTTTAGTAAAGAGATTTTCATTGTTTATGAAATCCCCAAAGCCCAGGGATTAGTTCAAAACATTTTGAAAACCACCATTTAGGTTTATTTTATCTGTCTCTAATTAATCCATCCTTCAGATTAGGCTAATGATTCAACCCACAAAAAGTATCAAACAAATTAAATGGAATTACTAAGGGAGGCTATAATTTCCATTGTTTTATAAAGGTCTTTAAAAGGAGGCAAATAATCATTTTTCTGAGATAACACTAACTTAGAATAGTAGTGGTGCTAAGCCAGAAAATGTTATGAGTAATTCATCATTAAATTATAGAGCTACAGAAACCTCAAGTAATATTGGGAAAGGTCAGGAGAGAAGTTAGCTTTTTAAGAAAATGTGTCCAAAATGTAAAAGAAGATATACATTTACTTACATGTAGCTGCTCCATGAACAAGCCATGTCATATATTGTGTACCTCTAGAAGGTCGAAATGAGAAAAAGGGTATATTTCCTTTTAGAGTTAAAGGATCATCTTAGTGATTATCTTGTTTTCCTTTGGAGCAGCTGTGTATACAGGACCTGGTCCTGTAAAGGACGTATTCTCAACCTCCAACAGAATGACTGTGCTTTTCATCACCAACAAGGAATTGACAAAAGGAGGATTTAAAGCCAACTTTACTACTGGCTATCACTTAGGAATTCCAGGTGAGTGCACTTGAGATGACATGTTGCATCATAATTTTTAGAGCAACACAATGAAAGTATATTCGGACTTCAAGGCCTAAATGTGATTTCAATGTTTGCATTCCAAAACATTCATTTTATTTTCATCTTAATGAAGATTTTCTTCTTTTCTTTACATTTGCTTAACCACTACCTGAATTTGTTCAAAGCAGGATCTATACTATTTCTCAGCAGATTTATTTGCATCTCTTGGGTATATAAAGAGTTGTGAATTTTATTCACCGAAGAGAGCCATTCTATACATTAAAAATGGGGTTATTGCGCCATGAGCAAAGAGGACTGTCTGCCAAGAGCATTTTTGGAGAACAGCAGGGAGACAGGCAAGTGAGCTATTTGAATGCCAACGACATCCAATTAAAATATTAACATCATTAACTTCGTAGAGACAAGCAGTGTAAAGCCACTGCCATCAAGGATGAAGGAATTCGATGCTGGTTTTTGCTGGTATGCACAATCTTCTTACCCTTTGTTTTTTGTATTATACCCATAATATAATCATAAGGGGGGAGAATTATTGCCTGCCTGCTCATCATGGATGTCTTTATCTATAGCATTATATTCATGTATGATACAACTATTTGCATTCAACAATCTACAGAGAATGTTTTATTGCCTGCTGCTCCTCTTGGATTATGATTTTCCTTAGGCTATTGCCCACACTCTGTGGTTCTCTCTAAGTAAATATGTCAAGAAGACAGAATACAGGTTTCTTCCTCCATTTATCTTTCCTTTCCATAGGAGACTGTGGTCAGTTTGTCTTTAACTAGAATGTCTAGTAAACAGGTAAGATTGGAGCTTTGATTCTCATCTGGCCTATTTTCTTATCCCAGATCTATCTGTGCAAATATCTGTTCCTCCACTCAACACTGGCCTAGATCTTTGAATCCACAGAAAGTTGTATGTTTTCAGCTTCACAGCAAATATGGAAGTTGACTTGTATCTTGTCTACCCTCTGGCTTTCAGTAGAAGCCACAACAATTGTGAGAATCTGCAATGTGCATGCAGGAAAAACACAAAACCACATTTTGAAAATAATAGGCATTTCCAAAGGAAAAGAACCAATCAAAACTAACAATGAATGGTGTAATGGGGGAAAAATTATATAATTATTGGATGTGATAAAAGTGACTTAAAAATCATCAAGTCTTATTGCTTGCCATAAAAAAATTAATAATTGGAAATTAGTGTTATGTACTGTATAAAATTTTAAATTTTGTAAGGAAAAATTTTTGTCAAATTCCTAAGCAGAATAAACATCACTTTTTAAAGGTGTTAAAAATCAGATCAGCTTTATAGTTTACGCATTTTATTTTCAATACTTAAAGACAGGTATTTCTAAGTTTTTGAGGAGAAATTCCTGCAATAAAAAATGTATAGGCATCAATATTATTCATATTTGAATGGAATAGAATATGTGCAGAGTTCTGCAAAGTATCTTAAAATAGAGCAAGCAAATACCTAATACTTATTTTACTGAAGAGGAAGGCCTTCCAAACTTTTTTCAACAAAGATGTCATGGAAAGTACTTTTGAAAGAAGTATTATATTTTTTAAAGAAATGGTGATAAATAGTAAAACCAACTGAATTAATGAGATTAAAAAAACTAATAACGTTAACCAATATGGGAGCAAATTTTCATAAATCCAAACAATTGAAATAATTATTGGGTATTCCACCATCTGCAAAAAAGAAAGCATCTTAAAACAAAATTTTAGAGAAATTAGTAGGTCATTAAACCCATATTTTAAATTGTAAATGAAGAGGGAAGAAAGAAGTATAAAGATAAGAATAGATTGTGAAAAGGCAGACAGCAATAAATCTCTTTCATCAAAAATATAGTTAATGGTTTTTATCAGATTCTTATAATGAGATAGATACAACATCAAAGATTATGAAAAAATATTACAGATAATTTCTATTCAAGATGAAAGCCGAAAGAGCATAATCTATGGCTTATAACACAAAATAGATACCAGATTTATGGTGTAGGAATTGTATATAATTGTTTGCTCTTTCACTAGATTTCAACTACTATGATGATGTTACTTAGGAAATAAATCATTTAGAGAAAATTCCCTTGGTTGAAGTTAGAATGAAGTCTTCCATGACCATCACTGCTTGGTGAAAATGCTGGGAATGTGGTTTCACATTCCTCCTGGATATGGTACAGATGCTACTGGGGAGTAAGAAAATTGAGTGATTGAGTCATCGTCAGCACAATCTTCTCCTGGGGAGATGTTTACACCAAAAAACTGAAAAGCAATTACAGAAACAGGGATTTGGCAGTGGAAGATAATTAAGCTGGTAATGGAAAGAGAGTTTGGGCACACATATCTGTTTATAGTGATGTTCTGCTTTGCTGGTCATTTTGGAAAAAATATAAAAGGGGTATCATAAATGTTCAATGTTTATGTGCTTCATTTATTTCCTGAGATATTTTGGGGACACCTTCCAAAGCCTTCAGTTGAGACGTAAAACAATTACATAACATATTTTTTTTATCTCCTTTCTTTATCCTGTTTTGAACATTTCCAGTTACATTAAACTAGAATATATAAAGTACAGATTTATTGAGATCTGTCTCCTATAAATGTCCCTTCGTTGCTCTTTTGTGATACTGAGAGTCTTCATTTAGAATTCAATAGTGCTTATCAGGCAACTGTGGAAGTGGCAGCTGATTACATTCAGGGGTTTAGAGCCCTCCTCAGATTGTGTGGCGTATGCCTTAGAGATCAATTCATTTCCATTTAAAACCAAGCATATGTTGACTAAATGAAGCAGGGCTACTGGAGACTTCATAAAAAGAAGATGGGGAAATTCAATTCTTAGCAATATTTCTTTTTCCCTCTCTCACTATGAACATAAAACAATCAGAAATAAGATTTCAGAGGCCACAGAGAGTTAAACTTTTGGGTTAAAGACTTCTTAATGAAGCTAAACTACTATATATCGCAAACAATCAGAATCCAGTTCATGCATGTAGGGGAAATTTTTAAAGAATTTATTTTACCTCTCCTCAGAATTTATAATTTCTATTCAGTTCAGCAACAATAGATCATTTTGCCCCATTCAGCATTTTTTCATTCAGTGCATTCCTCTTACAGAAACAAGTTAATTTTTCTAGATTCATAGGGTATAACCTTAACATCTTTCACTGGAGCACAAAAATGAATTACAATTTTCAGGTTTTTATATCTGAAACTCATTCATATTTTAATTTGGATATTTAAATTTCTATTCAACAAATATGTTTTTCCAACTAAATATGGCTTGACTACACTGGTAAAAAAGTAAAATTATCAATAAATTTATCTATAATTACAAAGTAATGAGATAATTTAAAAATAACTAGTGATTAACATTCTATAAGTATATTAAGATTTTTGATCATAGATATTTAATTAGGCTGTCAACTTTTTAAATAAATATAGCACATATTAAAGTATAGATTTTAAATAGAATATATAAATACTAACACATGTATATCTAGCTTTAAGTCTTCCTATTTAAATAAAAATGAATTCTAGGAAGATATATAAAGTCAGTTAAAATAGTAATGTTTGTCTTTGCCCATTTATCATCTTACTAATCCAGTTAAAAAATATGTGTTTGTGAAACAAACTGGTAATTACATTTACTAGAACTTCCTTAATAGTATTATATTTGATATATGTATCCTACTTCTCTCATGGGGCAAAGATTTATACAAATGATCAGCCCAGCTATGTCTCCTTTAATATATTTTTTTATTAAGGTAACTTAGATTTGGATTGAAAAAATATAGAATTTTTCAAAGTTTAAAATAAAGTATACAAATACTTCCAATTATTATTGTAAGATACCAAAGGGAATGGATTACACGTGATTTCTCGTTGTTTATACGGTTATCTAGAAGGGAAAGGAGCACAACTGGCACCTGGAAGTAAGAATGTTAACTTAAAATTATCAGTGAAAAGGATGATTTTTATTATTTTAATTTTTTAAAAGGATGATTTTAAAATGTTACTACTTTTGCTGTCAAGAATATTATTTATTGAGCATTCAATGTGTTTATGTTGCTATACTAAATCCATTTTAATTTTCTAACTTACTTTCATGATATACCTAAGACATAAATAATAGTTGTTCTCATTTGAGAGTCAAGGAAACTGATTCTCAGAAAAACTAATTTATTTGTCCAAGGTCAAAAATAAATTAAAAGAAAATGGCTAAATTGAGTATTAAACCAAGTCTATATGCTTACCAAGCCCATACTTTAACCACCATTCAAATTCAAATAAGTAAACTTTACTGTCATAATTCATAGAACTGACTTTTATTTTTCAAATCAATAATGTTACCATCAACCAATCAATCGCCTAATTAAAAAATATATTTTTAAATCATACTTTTAAAGATTGCTTTATATGGTGTCAACTCTACTACTGAGGCTTATGCCAATTTAGGGGGGGTGGTATATCACTAATTTAACATAAATTAATTCAGTTAATGTTCAACAAATATATGGATTTCTTATTTTGTATCTGGCATTTTGTCACACTCTGGGCATATAAAGATAGAGAAACCAGGCATTATGAGTATTGCAGTTAGTATATTGCATATTCAACATAAAGAATGGACTCATTGAGAATATAAACCAGAAAAGCTTATTTTTCTCCATTTACTTTATTTCAAATCTCTCTTTTGCCCTTGAACATTTCAAGCAGATCTCTTCAGTTTGCCAGTTATTTCGGGTATCAAGTTTTCTTAACTGGGTAGTTAAGACTCACTTTTAGATATTAAAGTGTACTTTCAAATATAGCATCAAAACTTTAATATCATCTAATGCAAAAGCTGTTTGTTTATTTGTTTGTTTGTTTGTTTTAATCTCAACACGAGCACAAAACTTAGCCCAATAACTTAAGGTAGAGGAGGATAGAAATACTGTCTTTGACTCATTCTTCACTTTCTTTCCCTTCCATCTTCCCATACATAGCTACAGTGTCAGGGAAGAGGCAGACTGGAAAAAATTCTATCATCACTATAGTTTTCTTTTGGCTAACAATGGCTCTGGACCAAATGCTGGCTCCTTTGTAGAACGGAGTTCTGGATTTTTTTGGAGGATTCCTCTCTCCTGCTTGCTCAGTACAGTGTAGGCATGAGTAACATTCTTCTAGATGATTCCTTATAACCTGGCTCAGCTTCTAATATTCACCCTCAGTCTCCATCACTTCACTTCTTTGTACTGGAGCCTGCTTTTCCTGTCAGGCAGCTGTCATTCAATTATAATTCTCAGGGCCTAATGGGCAAATGGAAACTCACACACTGCCCTACACATAGATAAAATGCACAATGTTTCCACTGCCACCCTCCCTCCTAGTCTGAACTACTATCAAGGGGAGTTCAGCTATCTGCCCACAAACCCTAGTAAACTAGAATTACTATCTTCCATAAAATCTTTCACTATACTGAAGTTTAGCTTGATATTTCTCAAGCGGTGGGCCATGAAATTAATTTATTTGGTTTTGACCAGCATTCCTTGTCATGGAATGAATGGGATGGGGTGAGATGGGATGGGATGGGATGGGACGGGACGGGATGGGATGGGATGGGATGGGATGGGACGGGATGAGATGGGATGGGATAGAACAAAACAAAATAGAACAGACTAGGACAAAATTAAGGGTATTTAGTCATACACACATATATTGGTGCATCTTCAGCTATAGTTTGATATCTATTTCTTATTCTAGTCACAGTTGAAAAAAAAAATTGAAAGCCCCTGCACTAGTGCCATGGAAACACCAGTCCTTGTGATTCTGCAGTGTAATAAACTTTCAGCTAGGGTGTGAGGTGTTGGTCTCATTCCTTTAAAGCAACCAGTATGAATTGGTTGTCTTGGGGCACCACTCATTTTTGTGCGGTGGCACCATTTTCCCCTTACCCACCCGAAAGCACAGCTCCTCAAGAACTTTATGCAGTCTAATTTTTAGAAAAACAACTCTAATTCTTTTTTTTTTTTTTAATAACTGGAAATAGGTGATGGGTATTGATAGTTAATGGACCAGTTTTTTGTTGGTTTTTTTTTTTAAGTAAGTATAATATGGCTATAGTAACTCTCTTTAAAGTGTAATGGTATTATCAGTGATCTCAGATTTGGAGTGACCACCTAGAATCTAAAACAGGAATGATTTCTTCCAAGTGCCATTACATTTGGTCATCATAAACTGAGAAAGTCTGTATGGAGATTAGTACAATTTGATTTTGAAATCATTTTAATATGAATTTTAAACCTATATTTTGAAAGCTATTAACAAAAATTAATCATGCATTGTTTTCAATATAATAGTTTATGATTAATTTTCATTATTTTTATCAAGTGCTTTTGCTTCCCTATTATGACTATTCATGTGCCATGTAGGGTAAGAGACATTAGGCCTCTCCATACCAACCACCATTTTTCTTCTCAGGGGACCCAAATTCCACGTGATCCTCAACAGAGATCTCGTCGGCATGTAGCTATCCCTCTTAAGCCATAATTAGAAAAGAAATCTCGAGGGAAGCAAACCCCTCTTTCTGTGAGATGACATCTCTCTCAGGACAAAATCCTTTAAGATCAATGAGTTCCAGGAAACAACACCACCCACTCCCTTAAACAGTCAATATTTCTAGTAGGCCTCCTTTCACACAGCTCAGACTCTGAAAACCACCAACTGCCCCCAGTACTCGATTCCTTTATTGTCCAGCCTCTTCGTTTATTTTCCTTTAGTTTCTTTACGTTTTAAGCATGTTCTCAGGACATTAATCCTGCTTTACTTGTGGGGCGTTCAATCTCCAGCTTCCTTTCAAATAACTGTTATTGCAGAGTGTCTATTTTTCTGTGACTACTTTTTCCCACCTGACCATACTTTAATTGAGCTCACCGTTTCTAGCCTAGGCCAACTTTGTTCCCAGCAAAAGGAAACTTCCACATTTCTGTATAATAAAGGTTTGGAGGTATCGTTTGGATGATAAAACCAAGAGATTTCTCTACACTAGTGTAACATTCCAACGATTGCTGCTCGTACATTTGGAATAAAGGAGTTCATTTGGAATAAAGGAGTTCATTAAAGAGAGACTAACAAAGATTGTGAGGGAAGGGTGTGTGCTAAAGCCTTCAGCCATCTCTTGGCACTACAGTGTGCAAAGGATATGCTTAAGGTTTTATCCACACTCTTCTCAAGCCATATCTCTGGCTTTGACACTACTATTTCTGAGCATTCTGAGCAACCAACTGTATAGTCTTATTGATAGCAAACCCAGCTCAACCATGTGCAGTGCCAAAGGGCAGTTGTTTAAAAGGGACAGAATGGGATAGGTCATCCAGAATTATCTATTTGTCACTTCTTTATTTTATACAATGAATATTCTTTCCCCATAGAACCCTGTGAAGAAGATTATTTTCAGTGTAAGAATGGAGAGTGTGTTCCGCTAATCAACCTCTGTGACAGTCTTCCACACTGTAAGGATGGCTCGGATGAAGCGCATTGTGGTATGTAGTATTTTTAGGAAAATATTTTTGTCACTTTACATTTGGATTCTACAAATATGAAAGGAAGATTATGGATGTATGTATTGCCACATGTTTTGATGCTTTGGGGTCTGGACATCTCTCACTGTTTTCAGCACCTCTATCCCCATTCTGGTTAGAAATCAAAAAGTTAACATGGCTCCTGTATTAGTTTTTTTGTTGTTTAAATTTACTACACTTAATAACTTTAAATCTAGGACAATCCATATTTACACAGAAAGCATAAAATATCACAGAGAGGCAGTAGCCTACACAAGGCACTTGAGCACCATTTTTATTGGCAATTATACTCTGTGCATCACCTACAAATAGAGGCACCTCAGGTTTATTTATAACTGACTTTCTACTTTGCCCTTTGCATGCTTGATTCCTCACTATTTACTACTACTCCTGCCTTGAGTCTTCAAGTCCAACCCCACTCCAGATCTCTATGACACGAGTAATGGCTACTCTTACTATGCCTTACTTTCATTTCTAAGCAAATATTTAATGCTACTTATTATGTACCATGCAATGTAACTAAGTGCTGTAAAACAATCTTAACATAACAAGAATTAGTTCTATTTCAACCATGAGAAAACTGAGACTTGGAGAAGTGACTGCCAAACATGCCACACCTAGTAGGGGGTCGAGCTGTGTTTTCAACCTAAGTCTGTCCAATTCTGAAGTCAATGCTCGTATTCCTCTCATAATAGGAAAAAAAAAATGAAAACAATAGCATTTACTTACATAATTACAATATGGTGTTTATAGGTAAAACTTCCATTGGAGATTTTTTTCTTGTTTGATAAACTAACTTAGCTTGATTCAATCCCTAATGGCTTTAAAACTCTATTCAAAATGGTTGTAAGATGGTGATAAAGATGATAGAAACCAAACAGCAAAAGAAAAAGTGCAAGGACAGTGGTTTCTGGAGAAAGATGTAGGGGACGATGCCTACAGTTGTTCCTGAATTTGAGTTTCTCTTCTTTCAGAGACTAAATGTGCAAGATATCCTCTTCATGAATAACTTTACCATCTGTTCATTTGCCGTATTGATGCGCAAAGAACTTGCATATTTCTACTTTTTTTATAGTTATACGAAGAGAAAAATTAAGACTACCAAATTTATATTTTCAACTTAGGACTTCCAATATACTATCTATCTATTTATTTGTTTGTTTGTTTGTTTGTTTGTTTGTTTATTTTTATTCACTTGACATAATTAACATAACTTCCAGTTTTACATTTTTGACCCCCTTTACCCCATCTACCTTCCCCCTTCCCCCTCCCTCCTACCCTCTGGTAACCACTAGTCTATTGTCCATTCTATGAGTCTCTGTTTGTCCTGTCCATTTGTTGTTTTTAGGTTTATATCCCACATATAAGTGATATCATGCGGTTTTCAATTTTTTCTGTCTGGCTTATTTTACTTAGCATGATTGTCTCAAGGTCCATACACATTGTCACAAATGGCAATATTTCATCTTCTCTTATGGATGAGTAATATTCCATCGTATATATGTACCACAGCTTCTTTAGCCAGTCATCTATCATAGGACACTTCGGTTGCTACCACGTCCTGGCCACTGTGAATAATGCTGCTATGAACACTGGTGTGCAAATATCTTTTTGAATATGAGTTTTCAAGTCTTTGGGGTAAATACCCAGTAGAGGGATTGCTGGTTCTCAGTAGAGGGATTGCTGGATCATATGGTAAATCAATTCTTAGTTTTTTGAGGAACCTCCATACTGTTTTCCATAGTGGCTGTACCAATTTGCAGTCCCACTAGCAGTGTATGAGGGTTCCTTTTTCTCTATATCCTCTCTAACACTTGTTATACCTTCCAAATATACTCTTAAGAAAAATTATAATCAATCTTTAAACTCTAAATGTTAAGAATATTGCATATTTAGTTTAGAGTCCATCATTTATCTTTATCAGCTTAGGTCAAAATGACCCTGTGTCTAATCTCTTTAGTGCGTCTTTCCAATGGCACCACGAACACTGGTTTGGTACAGTTCAGAATTCAGAGCATATGGCATGTAGCGTGTGCTGAGAACTGGACAACCCAGATTTCAAATGATGTTTGTCAGCTGCTGGGACTGGGGTAAGTAATTCTACTTAGCTCTCTTTTAAGACTTTTATTGTTATCAAATTGGGTTTATTAAGATATTTCAAATTTATGGATGTTATGAATTTAGAAAATATACATGAGCAAAAGAAAGAAAATAAAAATCTTGATTAACCCTTTTCTTAAAAAATAACCGTTAATAACTTTTTAATAAATATTATGTAAATATAAGTATATAGAAATATTATATTTTAAAATTATATAAAATAGTACATTATACTGTTTTATAACCTACTGACACATGAGCATTTATCATGTCATTAAATATTTTCTATAGGTTATTATTTTTAAGAAAATTAAATATTCCATTTTATGCTATATCATAATATACGTAACTATCACAAGCATGAAGAGAATATGCTTTTGCTTTTGCTATACCTTTGCAACATGTTTACATAGTTTTTTTTTTTTTTTGGAAAATTTGTAACAGTATGATTGTTGTGAGAAAAGATATGCAGTATTTCAAGATATACTCAAGAAGGGTAATGCAAGTGATAAATCCATATTAATGACTCATCAAAAATTTTTATACCTCCAGTCTAATGTCATAATATATTACATCAAATATAGAAGTTCACCATATTCAATTTTTATCTTCCCATCAATCTCGAAAGTAATGAGTTGGAAAATGGAAGGTAATAACAGTAGTAATAATTTCCTTTTTTTTTAAATTGTACAGTCAGTCAACTCTAATTCACCATTCTGATTATTTGGTATTCATGATTTGGGAGATTTAACCATAGTGGGTCACATATGGTTATTTTATCACTTATAGCACTGTATTACTTATCGGTAATAAAATGTGACCTTATTGGTCACATTTATAAAGTTTATAAATGTGACCATGTTTACTTGATTTATTATTGCATTTTAACACCTAGACTTATCATTGTCTCAAAATATAGGTGCTAAATAAACATTTGTTGAAGAAATAAATAATACATTATATATAAATATATGTACGTATAAATGTAGATATATCTATCTATCTAAAAGTATGTCAAAGGTTGTCCAATATGTCATCACCATTTATTTTTTCTGTCTTGAAATGGAGAAAGATTTTCTAATTTGTTCTAAAAGATTGCATAAAGTTATGAAGGAAAATAATTTAAGCCCACATCCACATATACCCTCAGCATTTGGTAATTATTTCAACTGTTCCTAGTTCATCAAAATCAAATGTAATTAACTGATTGCTATTTTGTAATATGGGGCCCTCTTTCTAACTAATTAATAATTCATATGTCAGTCTTCATGCTATATACAAATTTTTCAAAATTTATTTCAAAATGTTTATTTTTTTAACCAAAAACATGTCTTCCACTAAAAATAATAGTGTAATGGTTAGGTCTTAGCGTAGCCCATAATAGCTATTTAATTTCTAGTAGACTGAGAGAGTTATATTGTATATTAATGTCAGGATAGTACTAACCACCACATATAGATATTTTACCAAAGGAAAATGTGTTGAAGTTCCAGTCAGAGTATCGGAAATGTTCCATAGCTTCTTGCAATTGGATCGAAAGCTTTCAACTCCCTTACTTCCTAAAATGCTGTTCATTCAGAATGGGAACTCCCTGGCTCCAAGTCTCATTCAAGTGATGTCAGCCTCACCAGAAAGTCAATTTCTATCAAGAGCAGAGAGAGAAAGTGAGTTTTATCATCTATTATGTAAATAATCATCAATTTCACTTATGCGAATCATTTGGAAACTTTCTGCACTTTATATATATAATCCTTCCTACTATACATTATTGCTTTTATTCTAACAAAAACCCTTTCGACATGGGGGGTTTTGAGACATAAAGAGTCTTGGAGGTGGGTGAATTGCAGGAGGAATAATGTATTTTGAGGACGAGTCAACAAAACACTGAAACTGACACTCGTTTATTTATTCTCACTTCAAGTAAAGCACTGGGTAAGTGGCATTGATTCTAGGTTCTCACTTTAATGTTGATTTCAGTGCAATGGCAAGTTCACACAGGTGAAGTCCTAAGAAGTCATTTTCTTCCACTATTAAACTTGACAGTTCTGAGGAGCTGTTTTATAGACTCAGAAGCTTAGTAAAGAGTAGGCTAAGGAGATTGGTAAGTTGAGCTTTTTTCCACAATTAATGAATCCAAATGCCCTGGATCACATGTGTGTATATTGGGCTTTCACTGCACTGGGGCTTATATTCCAATTTACCACCTTTCTAAGCATGACTTTATAACTATAAACACTGGAGTTTTTTCCTAGTGTGGTTTGTGCATCTTAACTAAATTGTTTCCTGAAGGATATATGGAGATAAGGCGAAACATTTACAAAGGTGAAAAAGGTCAACATATTCTTCGACAGAAGTCTCTTTTAATGAGTTTGAATGAAATATGTTGCATGATAGCAAAATGCTGATTACTATAATTGCATGAGAGAGTGTATTGGAAAGGAAACATATATCTTTATTATTTTATAACTGTTTCTAATATAAATATATTATTTAGATTACTCCGATTACTCCTGTATCAGAAGTCTAATCATTTATTTTTTTCTATCCTGAACTAGAGATTTTTCTAATTTGTTCTAAAAGATTAGCAGTGATATTGTGTCTGTTCCATGGATGAATAAGTCATAGGTCTTGTTCTCAGTGTGGTGGGCATAGACACATAAATAGATAATTACAATATAATGTGATAAATTCAATATGCTGTAGGAGACCTTACTCAATCTATGCATGTCAGAAAAGGCCTTCTAGAAAATGGCCTGAGCTGAGTGGATCACAGCCAATTCCACACAACTGTGTACTATTTACATGTTTTCCCCCAGCCAGATTTTACTCTTTAGTTCACTGACCTCATTTCCTAGGAATCACAATCCTTCCATCTGGAGACATGGACAAAGAACTAGATTTTTTTTAATGTGCATAAAACAAGCAGTACATCCCACTGCCTTAACTGCAATATTTTTGATGAAGGTCAGGCACAGGCATTTCCTCAGAAATGAAGTAATCTCTGCAAAAACTTTAATCTTCGGGCCTGCACTTATTAAATAGTCTCCATAGTGCCATGATAATTGAAAGAAAGTTATAGCCTTAATGAGAATTTGTCTGGACTGGTACATGGTAACCCAAAAGAAACTTAGCAAGTTTAAAATGATGTGTTTGGTACAGTGGAGAGTAATTTAGGAGTCAATCTATTTAAAAAGCGCTGTAGTGTCTCAAGATTATTTATGCAGATAAAGTACAAAATGCAATTCCCCAAACATTCTAGTACATCATATGAGGCAGATTTCATCAACCTTCCCCTTTTTTAAATGAAACATTTTCATTCCCCGCCATTTATAGCGTGCATAAGTAAAAAGGACTTTGAACAACATGTTCATGTCTCTGATCAAAGCATGAAAGAAAATATTTTATACTGATGTGAGAATAAATGCTAAAGAAATTTAGAGTAGTTATTTTTTAAATAATATTTCCTAGGAAAGCACACTACCCTGTTATTAACCCAGTGAATGAACTATGCAGTAGATTTGCTTTGCTAAGCCATTAAAAACCAGAAGTCATCAGGTTTGTTATGGCTTTACAGAATTTAGGAAATACTAATGTATTAAAAATAGATTAGTTACAAGTATCCTTATTAGGCAGCCTATGAAGAATTGATGTTAATTTTTCAATCCCATTATGGTTCTGTGCTAGATACCTTCAGCTCAAATATCAGAAATATCGCTTGAGCCTCTCATTCTCAAACCCAGTATGAGAACTGGAATTACTTCAATATTCTTCCATTTTGGAAGTGTTTAAAAATGTAGAGGGTGAGGAGTAAAAAATTTTTTTAATAAGACATCCTAATAATTAGAGCATAATGATTTAATATCCTACATATTCATGCAGCAAATTTGTATCTACAATTTAGCACTGGGTCCCGGAAACTGAAAATAGAACTGGTTTCATATTAGTTTGAGAAACTGTAGAGAAGTAAGCATTCTTGTTCTTATCATTGACTCCAGTTTTTCAAATATGTGAGAAAAACCTTAACACAAAATTACGACAAAGATAAGATAGGAGGATTAGTAGAAAAAGTATAACTACTATCTTCGACTTTAAATGATTACTTATTTGCTAGCTTTACACAGAAATAATTAAATAATGTTTTCAGTTATTTTTAATTTACAAATTTAGCACTAAAGAAAAAAATTAAATTCTTAGCTATGTTCCTAGTGTGAGAATGGGGAAGATGGGGTACTGAAGGCGAGATAGTGGGGAAAAATACTATTTTACTTGGTTTAATTGACTAAACTAAAAGCTCATCATTTGCCTGAAGTACAAATTATAACTTAGATGTCTTTTCTGTTTTAAAATTAGAAATGAATTAACTAAAAATAAGAAAGAAGAAAATGCTTAATAGCAAAGTACAGTAATTTTATAACTTTCTAAGATTAATATCTTATAGGTTTATTTTCTGACAGGATTGGAAAAAGCACAATGGGTTAGGTAATTATGTCTACTCTGGGCAAGCAAGTGAAAGCACTAGCTTGTAATCCAGGAACTGGATTGGCTGCTCCCTAACCTGGTTATATAGTAGAGTCATCTAGTCTTGGTCCCAGATGTTTGGATTCAGGGTAGTCTAGGTCAGTGCTGCTCCGCCTCTAAGTTTAGAACAAGCATCTGCAACACCTAGGATGCATGTATAGAAATGCAAATTTTGAAACGCCACCTCAGACCTACTCATCAGAGAGCCTAGAGTAGGCCCAGCAATCTATGTTTGAATAAACTCTTCAAGTGACTCCATTGCACCCTGAAGTTTGAGAATGATAATCTAGGGTAGGAGTCCTTGTCCTTAACCTTCTTTTGTGTGTCATACACACTTTTGGCAGTCTGGTGAAACTTACCAACTTCTTCTTAGGTTCAAATTATTAAGTGTATAAAATGCACATAATTACAAAGAAAATTAATTACATTAAAAATAATTATCAAAATATTATAAATATGATATGCTAACATATTTTTTAATCAAGGTATTAAGTCAGATATTCTGGTGGTTGTAACGATTACTGTCAGATCAAAGGTGAGGAAAAATGATATTCTTAGATGTATGCAGCAACTGCAATACGATATGAAATATCTCTAGTTAGTGAAAAAATTATAAGTGCTGTTAATAATATTGTGGTTACTTGTATCAGAAAGAAAGACTAAATTTCAATTAGAGGTTAATAAAAATAAAGACGTAGTTATTTTTCATCCAACTGCAAACTCCTCCATATTATCGCAGACGACTAGGCGTTCCATAGACCTCAGCCCGGGACCTTGGCGGTGTGAGGTCCAGAGGTCTTGGGTCTTACAGAGCCCCAGGTGATCTTGATAAAGTAGAGAAACCCATGAAACTCTGTGTATTTGTTTCAGTAGAAAATATAGAATTTGTCTAAAACATCTCTAAAACTAGGCAGTTTGCTTTCACCTAGCATTAAACACAAAACAAACTGAAAGAAAACAAAACATCAAACATTTTATTTTTCTACTGTAGCCAGGTTGTGGACCATCTCTGACTTAATCCAGGGGATTCTTTAGCTTGTCATTGTGACACCAGCCTATTTTAATTCTCTGGAAATTTTTTTTCCTCCAATAAACCAAAACAAGAGTAGGAAGTTTTAAAAGGCCACTATAAGAAGTATATCATTTAAAAAGTAAAAAAAAGAACAAAAACAAAAACAAAAACAAAATCTACTAGATTTCTGTTAACCACAGGCTGGTAAAATGGCTTGCTTGGAAAAAATCATTTCTGACTTCTCCCACTAAGTATTTGAAAACATATTATTGGGAACTCTTATGTGAATTGTCACTTATTTGTATTAATACAATTTAGGGGGAATTTTCATTGTCTTTACCTCTTATTTTGACTTACACTCTAATTGGTATTTTGTAACCCCCCAGAGAGGTTTATGTGGCAAGCAAATTACTGAGAATTATACATTTAAAGGGTTAAGAATTTTTATATATATTTTGGTATCATTATGGATCATCTTCTAATAACATATTTCTGCAACATATAGCTAATTAATCTACGAAGTATATTACAGCCTTTTTTTTTTCTCAAAAACTTTTTTTACTCAAAGTCTATTTGACAAAAACAACAAGAAATTATGATTATCCCAAGCCAATATCTTTACCATTCCCTTAGATTCTGTCACATGAGGAAGAGGAAACTTCTATGTTCTAAAATAGAAAGAGGTAAGGATAGGAGAAAACTTTCACCCCATAAAATAAATAACAAAAGTTTTCTTGTTCATTCTAGTTCCCTTCTAAAAATTATTTCCAGCTGTTCAACCTGTAAATAATGTTGCATATTCTATGAGACTAAGGACAATTTTGAATAAAATTGATAAAAATCTAATAGAATAGTATACCGTCTTCCTTCCTTCCTTCTTTCAATTTTTCCTTCTCTTTTCCTTATCTTCTGTCTTCTTTATTTTTTGTTTCCTTCCTCACTTCCTTATTTTCTCCCTTCTTTTTTCTCTTATTTTTTTCCATTTTCTTCTTTTCTTTATGCTCTTATTCCTTTCAAGAGAAAGGGAGGTGATTTATAACAAAGAGTATGTGCAGTAAGATTAAGAGAGTAGTAGATGAAAATAAGGTCCAAAGAAATAAGGAAGCAAATCTATAAGAGATACAAGGTCAGCATAAATACTAATGTTTGTATCTGAGATTTCATGCAAAAAGGAAACATTAAAAATTGCATAACTTTAATTATGAGATAAGGTACATGCTACCAGTTCCATAGGGAAAACAGATTTCTCTTGACACTAAATTCTAAAGGAAATGTATGTATGTCCTTATACAGTAATAATGCATTAAAAAATATATGCATTTAAAAAACTATAGTAAATGTGGTGGTATATATTATACACCTCTTATTCAACAATAAACTTCAATGGAAGCTGAGAAAATAATGTAACAAACGAATCATGGATACACTACAAGAGATTAAGACCAAGTTGCCCAAGATGTTGCTCACAGAGATCCTGTCTCTGACAATTTCTGCTAAGTATCACTTCTTTCAGCCATATTTTTGGTAAGAGATGCCAGGAGTTTGTTACCATCCTAATACCATTACATCTTTAAGACAAAAGAGAGCAGCCACCAGACTAATCCATCAGTTTCTCTCTTGTTCTTAATACAGTAGCTTGTATAAAGAAGGAAATTGATTAAGTGAAGATAATTTTTCCTATTGGCATTTCTTCTGTGTGTCACAGAATTTTAAGAGTTGAGGTCAGAAAATCTAAAATTAAGCTTACCTGTGTGCTAAGCAATCATAGTGCTGGGTGAGTGCTAGGTGCATTGCTATAAATATGGTAAATAAATAAGCATATGTAGTTGCAATGTGTCCAGTTCAGTCATAGTGTTTAATGAACAGCACACATGTCCTGACTCTCCCAGTGGGAATCTTTGCCATCCTTTGCCTTAAATCCCTTTCATTCACCGATCCCCAGCCTATTAAAATGCTCTCCCCTACTTTCTGTCCTGCCAAATCAATCCTCTTCTTTCCCTCCAATCTGAAAAGGATGGTCCATTCTTCTACAGAAAAAAAAAAATATATATATATATATATAACCTTTTCAGACTAATTCCACCGGGCTCAGTTCATTACTTAAACCTTTTGGGAGTGTGAAATGAGCTATAGTGCCTGGATGCATCATTTGCAGCATTTGTTATTATTCTTTTTAGCTTTAGTGTGTTCAAAAGCTTAAGACATCCCTACCTAAGCTCCTGCTTTAGGGAGGAATTCTTATCACAGCAAACAGTCTGAAGAGCGAGACAAAAGAGGGAAACCTAAGCAGGGCCTGAGAAAAGAGGCAGAAGAT
>NW_006433378.1:11710877-11713280 GCF_000325575.1 Pteropus alecto | reverse complement strand
AATTCATCTCTGAGTATATTTTTTATACTCTGCATATGACCGCAAAAATATTAGTGGTGGGTTGCATCTACGTGCGTTTTTTCTCACATAGATTAAGGTTTCCCTGAAGTCAAGGGAGCCCTTTGAGGGCATATAACCTATAAAAATGGTAATAAAGGTTTAGAAATAAGTAGTCAGAAGGCATTAGCATGTCGAAAAGGTAATGAATGGTATATGGGCTTTTTTATGTGATACCAAAACTTTTGATTTCCAACAGCTATGACAGTGTGTGATAGGGTTGTCTAAATCTGCAGATCTGGAACCCTTTCAGGATTTAAAAACTGCAAATTTTAGTTGTAATCTGGACAGACTACCTCTCTAAAAACTGATTTCCTTGCAAGAAAAAGAAACTGAGGCAAGGAGAGACTAAGTTACATGCCTTACTTGTAGAACTTAAAGTAACATATTCTCTCTTAAGAATTCAATTGTTCAGTTGTTTTGAGGTTTCGTTTTTCAAAAATAAATGGTGACAGCATAGAGTTACTAACCTTTTATTTTGCTAGGAACATTTTTAATATATTTCTATTGTCTCCATCATTTTTTAAAATAAGAAATAGTTTGTTGTAAACTTTTTCTGCCACTCATATTCTGCTTACTGTGAATACAAACTAGAATAAATTGTGTTCAGTCTGAAAAAGGATGAATTCTTCTTGGCAGAATTTCAAATGCAGGTAATCTGTCTCAAATTAAATTCCAAATTCTAACATCCAGCACTGACATCTGGAAATGTTCATATGAACTCATAGTCACTTAACACCACTCGTAGGTTGCTGATAGCCGTATTTCTTACCAAAAAAAAAAAAAAAAAAAAAAATTAATTATGTGATTACTTTAGTTTTTTTCCAAAGGAAGGTTTTATTTAATTACTCTAAATAGCCCAAAACAACATAGTTGTACCATTAACTGTAGTCTGTTTTCTCATGTAAAATTGAGACTAAAAATGTGAAGAAGATAATCTCAGAATATAAGATGTGTTTTTTTCACGTATGCATACATAATCTCTATTTTTCTCATCCAGATAGTGAAAACATCACTATGAAACAGTATTTGAGAATATCTAGGTAGAAAAATTAGCATTTACTAAATTCTTTATTCTTTAAATACATTCTTTATTTGTTATATTCATTATTATTAAAGCTTTGCCTCTAGTCTTCCTTTATAATAAACTTATGTTAAAAATATAACTGCCAATTCCAACATAGGCCAATGCCAATGGTAAATGTGTAATAAATAGATACTAGATTTTAAAAACTGATTTATAAATAATTTTTAAATATTTTTCAATATTTAATTTTGTTTAGATTTTTTTTTTAATTTCTATAAAAATTAATGCATCTCCCTCACAGTCTATCTTCAAAGAGATAGCTAAGGGATGGAATAAAAACAGCTAGAAATGAAGTCTTAAATCCACCTTTCTGAGATATATTTTCATGAATTATCCTTCAAGATGATCCTACACGGACAACAAGTCTTCATTTAACATCGTCTGTAGATTTGCAACTTTGAGTGAAACAACGTATAGCAAAACCAATTTTACCACGAGGTAATTGATATGAACAAGAATTAAGTTCCTGGCATCTCATCAAGGTTCTAATGCAATGACATTGAATGAAATGATGTTGAATGAAACTACAGCAGAGGAACTGCTGTAGTTATGAGTTTTGCAAAAGACAAAACTAGAACAATTTAGTAATGAGTTTGACGTTCTTTATTCGAAGGAAAATAATCTATGGTTGAGTGCCTCACAAACAATAGAGCACGCTTCTCAAAGGATTTTGGGCAAGAGGGAGTTTTATAGAGTGTTAGAGGAGGCAATTTGGAACTGGTGCATGATTGGCTAAGAGGTTGAGAATTTTTTTACAAGGCTAGTAGATCTTATTTTCTAAGATAAGGTAAGCTGGTTAAAGCTAAGTTGGAGGATTGTGACTGGGGTATGTTAGGGTTCCCTAACAGTGAGACTTCCTGTAAGAGTGGGCTAACAGGTTTATATTTATGACTTGGGCCAGACCTCTAGGGTAGCCTCTATTTTGTGAGTCCTGATATATGAGTTAACTTTATCAGTACCTTAAAGGCAGATCATGTATCTGGTAACTAGAGGTCACTTTGGAAGCCAAAATATCAAACCCCTAAATAAGTAAGTAAATAGATATTATATATGACAGTAGTTCCCTGACAAGCAAGTCTTTTTTAGAACCATCTAGAGGGCTTGTTAAAAAACAGATCACTGGACTCTACTCCCAGAGTTTCTGATTTGGTGGGTCTGGAGTAGGGTTGGGCAATTCGCATTTCTAATACATTCTCTGGTGAAGCTAATGCTGTCTGTCTGGAGAACAGACTTTGGAACTCCTTGGTCATGGAGAGTCA
>NW_006433378.1:11699349-11710840 GCF_000325575.1 Pteropus alecto | reverse complement strand
AGGAGAATCCTGGGACCCTGACCAAAAGCAGTAAAAGGAGAGAGATGTCTAAATGTAGATTGGAGAGTAACTAAGGCCCACCAACTTTGCCTTCAAGTTAGACTGGCGCTGTTTAATATTCTTAAAAGCCAAGACTAGTATGATGAACTCACCAGAAGCTGCACCAATGGTAGAATTCGAAGTCTTCTAAGACATGTTTGATCCATATTCTGCTTTCCCTGAATGTCTGAGTCCTTAAAGATAAACTTTCTGTAGTGGTGAAGTCCTTGTTGACCTACTGTATCCTCTCCTGCCCTTTGATGTCTTTGTGCCTGTTTTGTTTTCCAAGCTATAACAAATATGTTTTCTATAAATACTCAAAATGATACTTCTACCCACATGAGAGGAATATCTTAACCTTTAACAATAATATTAACAACACCAATCTTCCTTTTTCAGGTTTTATTAAGGAAACAGCCATTGATTTGTGTGTTTGAGTTACTTTTATATGTTTATAAAAGTGTAAAAGGTACAAAGAAAAAAATGTAATTAAAAAACCCCAAGCAACCAAAATTAAAAAAAGGTTAGGACACCAAAAAAAAAAAAAAAGTTAAAAAAGAGTGAAAAACTTTATATAATTAAAATGAAACTAAAAAGGAATACTAGAATCAAAAAACAATATAATAGTAAGAACATACTTACTGTTCTAGGGTCTTCATATGTTTCATGTCATTTAATCCTACAACAACCTTTAAGGTTAGAATGATCATTGTATCGCCATTGTGAAGATGAGGTAACAAAAGAACATAATGATTGAGTATTTGTCCAGTCGTGCAGCTAACAGAGCCAGGATTTCAACTTCACTATCTGGCTCAAAGCTAAAGTTTTTGCCCACGACTCACATTACTAATCGTTAAATCAACCTTGAACCATTAATTCCAGAACTAATCATTTATTGATAAACCTTGATAAAAACTGCAGTAAAATAAAATCCAGTATTTTAAATGACAAAAAAAAAGTGCAAGATGCTAAGTTCTGAGGCATTAGATATGGACTTCATTGTTCCAGTGGATGAAAGGTACAGGACAAACACCCTTTCAGTTTCTTTAAGGCATTGTCTCACCTGAAAGAGAGTGGAAAACACTCTCTACAAAGATTGTTTTCCTCTTATTTATCATAACGGCTATGAACGTTCCTTGGAAGTCCCCTATACACAGATAGAAAAGGGTGAGTGTTGGCTTAGCCTAGAGAAGACATTGAACCTTCCTTTGAAGAAGGAATGGGTGGGTCCACCAAACTAACTCAGAAAGACAAACTATGCCCAATCACTTCTGATCTCAGAAGCTAAGCAGAGTCAGGCCTGGTTAGTACTTGATGGGAGAACACTTAGGAAGGCCAGGTGCTATAGGCATAAAAAAAAAAAAGACAAAAACCACATCATCTCTCTGTAACCAGTAGAAAATAGCAAAATTAAGATATTTCCAGCTGAAAGGCATACTTTTATACCAAAATTAAAATCTGGAATAAATAAAAGCCAGGAAGAAAGATCAAGAGTGGAGAAGTTGTGAGTCTCCAGTCGAGTCGAAGAAGGATCAGGATAATTGAGAGAAATCTTCGGTTAAGACAGTTGAGAGCACGAATGTAACAGGTTTTCAGGGAAAAGAAAGACTAGGAACTTAATGGCTTACGTCGCATGGAGGTTTCTCTCTCTCTCTGTCCTATTCTAGCTCAACAGTTGACACTTGTAGGTCCAGGCTATGTACTTCCTTTTTCAGAGCAGTCACTTAGCTTCTGGCTTTAAATTAGGGCTTGTTGGACTTTGAATTGAATGAAATATGAAGAACAAAGTGACATTTGGAAAGGTAAACAGAGAAGATCTCCTTTTCCTAGGTTGTTCTTAGACAGCATGCATTTTTCAAAAGATGAATTATATTCAACAGGAATAAAGTTTAATAAATTATGATGCAGCAATTCTGTGCAGTTATTAAAATCAATCATTATGGAAACTGTTGAACAACGTAAATAAGTAAAAAAAAAAAATCAGACATCCAAGTTAAAGGTACTGATTTTAACTTTGTTAAGTAATATGTGAATATGCAAACGAGAACTCAAGGTATTAAGCAAAAACTGATATTACATTTATGTCTTTATAGATAATTTTTCTACTAATTTGTATCATCTTTCAGATAAAAAAAATTTGAAGTTTTATATTAAAATGTTAATTTCTTTGTATGGTATTCCATAATTTCTTTAACTATCCACAGCATTAAATAACTAGAAGTTTAGTTTCTGTTTTTTTAATTTGTGTTTCATTTTATCTGTATGTGTTTTTTTCCCTAGGAGTGGAAACTCATCAATGCCAGTCTTCTCTACTGGAGGTGGACCATTTGTAAAATTAAACACAGCACCTAATGGCAGCTTAATACTAACACCAAGGTAAGTTCCAAAATCTGTTCTTGGACTAGTTGTACATGGATGGGAAGGAGGTAGATTTTTGAAGCCAGTCAGATTTTAATTCTACCACATACTAGCCATATCATATTGAAAGTAATTTAACTTTTTTATTCTACAGGTAATCTCAAATAGTCTGTAATTGATCCTATATGATAACATTGCCTAACCCCCATATAAATAATGACAGTCAAATGAGATATTGTATATGTAATTGTTAAACACACTGTTAGCAATTCAGTATGTCTTAATTCTATATCCTTGTTATCCGTAGCTTCAGATTCATAAACAAATAAGTTCCATTGAAAGAAATTGTGAGACTTGGGATAAATAGGTCCAATGTGTATCAGATCAGAGAGCAACATCAATTAGCTATCATCAAAAGAGAAGAAAGATAGGAAAACATCAGGTTAATCTTTTCTTTCTGTCTTAGCAAATAGAACATGGATATTAAGTGAAGGAGTCCAGACTTTTAGTGGTGCCTACACATTCTCTTTTGCTCTTTAAATTAGGTTTACTTTTATAGCTTGTACTAATGTTTTAAAAAGCAGCATTCTTTTTATATTCAAAGATCTGTTTTAGCTTAGTTTATGTCATTTCTCCTGTTTGAGCATTAACGGTAATTTTTGTTGACATTGACTTCTGAATCTTACAGTTCCATCAAAGGACATCTGTGGGCGGGAAGAAAGTAACAGCAAGAGCAGCCATAACAACGAATGAGAATTTAAGATGTCCTTGCTGGTGTATTAGCCTGTAGTTTTTTGTTTAATATACTTAATGATGAAAATGAAATTATTCAGCTATTCATGAAAAGTTACCATTTCTGTGAGCTCAACCAATAAAACAAATTGATAAAGGGATATTTTTAGTACCAAAGGAATTTGCAATTGAACGTTCTGTATGGATGGTTTCTAGGCCGTGAGATTTTCTATCTCATAAGAGCTGAAGCAAAGCATCTGCAAGAGAGAAAGAAGACTTCTAGCTTTCCTTTCTGTGAGGCATGTCTAAATTTACATTACCATTATAGATCTTGAGCAGCTTGCACATTGAGATTTTCTTTCATTTTTATCTTATAGACATTTAAGAATGATAAAAACAAAGGAGACCATATAAAAAAAAAGTTCCTCTTAATTAGATGCAAGTTGCAGAAAAAAACTAAGTTATTCTATGCATATCAACAAAATGCCAGTATCGTCTTACCTTGATGTCTCTATTGTATGTATGTTTGTTATTGAAAGAGATACCTTTTATAGGCACAAATACTTAAACCTTTCATCACCTCAACAAGCCAGAGACATCCTTAATCATTTCCTTGGTTAGCCACCTTATACTGGTTTGGTGGAAATCAGACATATACTTCATTAGTTAATTTATTTATGTATATATTCATTTATTGCAGAGATTATCACGATAATAATTTTCACCCTATAAAAAGTGTTGTTTTTGCTCTAGTGGTACTAATTTAAAAAATAAGGAAATAAAATAAGGAAAAAAAAAGAGGATATCAAGGAAGATAATTCTTCCAACTATGAAAATCTACTAACCTATATCCCCACTTTTTTCTCCTATTGTGAGGCATATGCAAGACTCAGACTGTTATTTCTCGCTCCTGGGAAAAATCATGCAACATGAAAGCAGCAACCTGAACCGATGTAACTGGAAATGCAGGATTCAGGCAGCTGCCAGTGCTGGATTTCCCTTCCTTCCAATTCTTCACACCATTTCAACAGCAGTTCTAGAAGTCAAATAAAATTTGACGTAATGTATATTGATTAACATTGTGTTCTAAGCATGGTGCTAGATGCAGGATACAAAGTGCTTATCAAACACTTTATTGAATGCGTATCATGTGACTGCCACTGCAGTAGGATGTTTACAGAGGCCATGTCCAGGCCTACAGCACTGGTCGTGTTGTTCTGCTAGAAGGATGAGGAAACAGAAGCCTGATATTGATCACTGACTTGGACAAGCTCACAGAGGCTGCAGGCAACATAAAGATTCTAACCCGTCAGACTTGAAAGCCCTCTACTTTTTCCCTCCACTGCGCTGTCTTCGAAGTTCCCCAAGGCAACAGCTCACTTTCAATAGCAATTCTGGAAAGGAGAAAGAAAGAAAAAGAATAGCCTTTTCAACAACAACAACAAAAAAGGCCATGTTGTTAGGCATATTTTGGTAGGGAAATTAGTTCATCTTGTTAATACAACAGATAGAAACCCATCCATTTACATCACAGTATTGCCCCACTAGGCTGAGAGAAAGACACAGGATCATGGCATTGTCTCTCTTCCTGCCCAGAGGGCTAACCTAGCTCTGACTTCAGCAACAAAGGCCAGGACAGTAATTCCCTTTCTCTCTAATCTCTCTAAATACACCTGGACAAATAATAGATTCACTGCTCATTCTGACCAGAGGTTACTTTTCCATGATGAGATGCTGCATGTGTATGTTTGAGTATAAAATTTTTGACTAAAATGCATGAAGAAAGAGGTTCAAAGTTTAGTTTAATTTTCTTTTCTGTGCTGACTAAAAAGAAATTCATCAATTTTATACATACCACAGAGTATTAATCATAGTCTAATACGTAAGAATGATGAACCATTTTGAATATGGATTTTCGTTGATGAGTACTATAGATGTAGACAGAGTTTAGATGAAACTTGACACATCCTAGAAATTATTTCTTTCTCAACCATGAGACGATAATAGAAGGGGGGTTAACTGAGGCTTTTTTGAGGAATTATGAATACATATTGATATATCCATATCTAGTTATACATTCATGCACATTGCTTATTAATAAGATATATTTCCTCATACTGCAATTGGAATTATCTTCTATTCTAAAGGCTATGTCAATCAGATCACATTAATGCATATGATTTCAAATTAGCCTCTTTGTGTACGTTCCACAAACACTAAATTGCTTTGATTGTACTTATGATCTCATATCAATCTTGGGTCTTGTTTTGTGTTTTGTTTTGTTTTCCCCCCAAATTTCAGACACTTAAACAACACGCACAATAGATGTAGTTAAATATATAAATAGAAATCATCAAAATGATATGGTTGTGCATGTGTGTGTTTTAATGTGACCAATATCTGCAGTGGCTGCATCAGGAAATAGTGTGGGCAAGTACTTTAATTCCTTGTGTTATACTGATCTCTAGTGGTTGATAAGTATAACACATTTTTAATTGTTTTTAAGTTTTGTTTAAAATAGAATTCTTGGCTTTGAAAAAGTTGGTATGCAAATATTTAAAACAGGCAGTGAGTTTTAAAATTATTTATTCTTAGACTTTAATATATATTTGTCTATTTATATGTTTACTCCCCCTGAAAGCAGGACCTAGAATTAATTCATCATTGAATTCTCTGAATGAAGTTCACAGCCTCACACACAGAGTGAGGCCCTAAATAGTTGTCTGATTAGGAATATTGAGGCATGTTCTATATTACAGAATGAAATCCAAGGTTTGTTCAAGCAAAATAACAGTAGCTATCATTTATCGAGTGTTTATTGTGTATAAGGCACTATAATTCCATTGAAAATTTTTTTTACTTCTCAGAAATTCCAATAAAGTAAATGCTATTGTCCTCATTTTATGGATGACAAAAGGGAGTCTCAGGGTTACTGAGCATCTTACCCAAAATCTTATGAAGTATAAATGATAGAGTTAAGGGTAAGAACTCAGCTCAACTGACTTTAAACTGAGGATTTTTCTGCTGTGCATTTCAGCCTCCCTGAATTTCATATACGATACTTTCATTTAAAAGTCCATTTTACTAAAAAAAAAAAAAAAAAGTAGGCAAACCTACCCTATGTTTTGCTTTAAAATGCTAAGTGCACAAATTCTAAAATATAATTGTTCTTTTATTACAGTGAGCAGTGTTTACAAGATTCCCTGATTCTGTTACAATGTAATCACAAATGTAAGTAAATATTTTGTCATGTTTTCCTCCAAGCCTTCAGTTTAAAATTCTGAATAGAGTTGATATGTCACCTGAAGGTTTTTTGTAGCGATTCACTCAATTTCTGTGATCAGAGGAAATCCAGCAAAATAAAAGAGATGCTCTTTCTTCAATTATTTTATTAGCATGTGGAAAAAAATTAGTGGCTCAAAAAGTCAGCCCAAAGATTATTGGAGGAAATAACGCCAAGGAAGGAGCCTGGCCCTGGATCACTGCTCTGTATTATGACGACCAACTGCTCTGTGGAGCTTCTCTCGTCAGCAACGACTGGCTGGTGTCTGCCGCCCACTGTGTGTATGGGTAAGTGTGACGTCATAATGTCCCTTCTCGAATGAGATGACCACAGCAGACACTGTGCATCCCATTTCATGCAGCCTCACAAAACCATCCCATCAGGAAAACGTGCCCACTGTTTATGACATTATAAACTTTCCAATCATTTTTCCATTAAAATCATGTATAAAAATAGAGTAAGTTCAATTAAAAATCCTTCCTCATTAGGTACTTATATCAAGTATTATGTTTCCTACTTACATAAACATTGAAATTTTTACCTAGTCACAAGGTAAGCATTTTAAAGGTATAAAATTAGTATTTAATGTATATATTGTGCTGATTTTATTGTCAGCAAATTGTCAGTATCAACAAAGCATGTATAGATAGCCCTCTAGTTCCAAGCAAATTGTGCTTGGAAATTTCATGTGTAAGGACTCTGTTATGAATTAGGATAAAAATGTTTACTTATTTCTAAAGTTAGATCTATGTTGATACTACCCATAACTAAAACTTAGAACTAATATCAAGCGTACTTAATTTTTTTTTGTAATATGACAAAATACATGTTGAATTCCAGGATTTATCTTCTCTCTAGAAGCAGCCATTCTTAATGCAATGCCACAGGAGAAAATAGAGTTGGTAGACAGAACAGGGAGAAAATAAATTTTCCTGGGCTCAAGAACATGTTAATTCTCTGCTTCGGCATGAAAGATGGCACTTTTTTAGGTAATCACAATCCAATTCTTCTGGTAGCATCCTCAGAGAAGATTCATAAACCCAAACCTAGGGCAATTTCTTGCCACTAACTAAATAGAAGAAGCCTCCAAAAAAATGACCTTACTTGTAAGGGTTAGAATGAGCTTCTTAGCCAGCATCCAGAATCTCTGAGGAAAGAACCACATGTGCTCAGGCATGGAAGATGCAGGCACAGTTAGTCAGTCAGATTAAAACACTTACTCCCGACCAATACAAACATTGTAAGTTCTTGGATAGATGGAGAAAAATTGTAGACACAGAAGGTTGGGAAAATGTGACAGAAATAGGGAAGACTAGGGAGAATGAGCATTAAAGCATTGAGCCTACGCCTAAATACCCTTTGTACCAGAGTGGGGGTAAACCCGGATTCATAATCCTAGGAACTTGTCAATGAGGACTCTCAGCCAAATCACAGGTTGGCCAGTTACCTGGGCCACAAAGGAACAGCCCATAGTACTGCTTGCCCATCTACATCTACAGCTCTGATTCTATGCACTGAGCCTTACAATTCAGTGGCTAAACTACAACCTCCCCCATATCTAAAGTGCACCTTCTTGACCTTGCTGCCTCTTGATAATTATATTTTAATCTATTTGCAACCATAGCCTCGGGAAAGTGGCTATGGAATTTGACCTCCACATGTATTAGAGCAATTTTCTCATTCCTCTGCTAAACATGACTTTAACATTTACCTATATATAATCTATGCCTTGGGCATGTCACAGATGGGTGACCTATATCCTAACTGTGTTATAAGTAAAAGGTATCTGTAGCTAAAGATTCAGTGTTCTCTGTTGTACACAAGTAGGTGTTAGTAAGTTAGCAATCTCTTGTATTGACCTCGGATTTGGTAAATTCTTCTGTTTGATGTTCTTGCAGAACACATGCTTCCTAAATGTCAACCAAGCTTGCAGTAATTTTAGTGACATCTTTCAATTACCTACCTTACAGCTATACTTATTGCAGGTCAATGATACCAATATTGAATCTTTTCAAACCACAAATATACAAAAAGCAGTTTCATTTAATATAAACACATGTTCAGTCATATAGAACATAAAATGTCTTTTCACACAGTTTCAATGTGAACACAAGCAAACAATGGTAAGCTACAATAGAATCGTGATGAATACCGACTTATCCTCACTAAGCTTGCATTTTACTCTCCTCAGTCACTCACTGGCATTACTTCTTTCTCCAGTTCCCCAGAGTTCCAGTTTCTTGCTTTCTACTTCATGTCCCTATCCAAGCAAGAAAGTTTCTGATCGTACTTCAGATATTTGATGAAAAAATATTTTACCAGTTAATGCTGCCTGTTATCTGTCTTTTAAAAGTCCTAACAATGCAGTAAAAAGCTTAATTTCCTCATACATAAATAAAAGAACCAAATCAAGCAACTTACTGAAATCCACTTGTTCTCATTGTAAATTTGTTCCAAGTCTTTTACCCTGCAAGTGGTTAAATGGTTTAATTGAACAACTCTTCTCTGTCTACATTCTTACTGTCCTCACCCCCATTTCCATTCAGCCTCAGTGTTCAGGAAAACTAAATATTCCCGTCCCTGTTCTGTTTCTCTATCACTGATTTGTCTTCTTTTCCAACTTTACAAGAGAGATTTGGAAAGTATGAGCCAACTTTGCTGTGGTTTAAAGTCTAGGTTGACTTTGAACAAGGGGACAGGATTTTGATCCTATTTATGCTACTGACTTCATTTGACTTAGTATCTCTGGGTTTCAGAATCTTCATATGTAGGGTGTTTATAGGTATGTACTTCCTGGGGTGATTGTCAGTACAAAATTAAGAAGCTGTAATACTTTCTCATACTGTGAATATAGTTGTGCAATAAAAATTTTATCGCACTGCTATTCCTACACAGGAAAGATCCACAAAAAAAGAGTCTAACTCTTGCTTAGAAAGTCAAGAGACAGTCAGCATATTTATTTTTCAAATGTTTTATATTGACATAATTTCAAAACATGGACAAAAATTGCAAATAATAGTATAGAGAATTCTTTTATAATTTTACTTAGACTCACCAATTGTTTAAATTTTATGCTGTCAAATCTTCCTTATTCTTTCCAATCTGGAGAAATTCTTTTTCAACTGTTTTATAGTAGTTTAGACATTGTGCTTCCTTATCATTAAATATTTCAATGTGTTTTTGCTAAGAACAAGGATATTTTCTTATGTAATCACAGAAAATGATGGAAATTTAACATTAATGCAAAAACAATTATCTAATCTACGGTATGTATTCATTTTTGTCAATTGTCCTAAATAGGCCCTTACAACATTTTTGGCTTGTTTGTATTTTTGCCACCCAAGAACCACTTCAGGGTAATGCACTTGGTTGCTATGCCTCTTTCATTTCCTTTAATCTGAAATAGCCTTTCTGTCAGCCTTTCTATCTTTCCAGCTTTCTTAGCCTTTGTTTCTAGTTTTTTATTTTATTTTTTAATATAAGCAAGTTATTTTGTAAAAAGTCCTTATATTTGGGAAAACTGTTTAAGCTCCTCCTTTTTTAGCGCTGATGTATCCTCATTCTTTGAGAATGTCTTTACTTTCTGGCAAAATAAGATGTTCTGAGTTCATCTTTTACCTTCCCTGCCCCAGTCCTCAAATCAAGCTTTCTCTAAGAAACTCCAGTTCCATTTAGCTAATTTTAGTTCCTTCTACATTTAATATTTTTAAAAAAGATATTATAAGAAAAATTTTAAAAACGAAACGAGGTATCGTATGCTCATTGCTATTGCTTTTATGTCCTGCTCCTAGGCGCTCTCAACTGACACAATTATATACCTGTAAATATGATAGCTCAATCTAAAACAGAACACCACGGGGTATATTCTTGTCGTGTCTCCTTCCGTATTTGTGACTATTATCTCGAATAACAGGAAACCTGTTCCTACTATTCACAAAGTATTTGTGGATTTGCGCAAGCCTGGAACCCAAAAAGTAGTTTGAGAATTGTAATCTTACCATTTTGTAAAGCAAACTTAGCAACCAAGGTTTAATATTTGTTTCTCAGTTTTTCCCAGGGACATACAGCAAAATGCTATAATCTTTAGTGCACAATTTGGCGAGTTTTGAAAATATATACACCTGTATAACTCAAACTCTTTAAGACATTTTCATCACCTAGAAAGTATTCTAATACCTCTTCCCAGTCAATGACCATTCCTACTTGTAGAAGCAACTACTCTTCAGTCTGTTGTGTGGGCAGTTATATACAGATTTACAGTCTGAATCACATCAATTGAATAGACATATATCAATGATGAAATTATTTGTAGAGGGGCCTCTTGCCACTTTTCCATTCTTTGATTTTTTAAATTTAATTTTAATTTTTTTTTGTAACCACTTGTGCTGATATGGCTCGACGTACAACTCCCCTCCCTATCACATGTGACCACTGGTGGTGCTCAATCTTTCTGGCACCTGCATTGCTTCCTGTTTTTCATATATTCATTCAGTCAAGTGATATTTACTGAGCACTTATCGTGGGCCAGGCATTTTTCTAAGTTTTTGAGATAATAGTACTCTAAAGACCAACGAAGTCCTAATAATGCTTATATTATAGGGTAGGGTAGAAAAAACTGAAACCTCCAGAAGCCTTGCTATTTCTGTTGACCAGGAAGTGATTGGCAGAGGGGTAGGAACAATATTAGACCAAATCGTAAGCCCTGGTGAGGACTCAGTAAGTCATGGTAGATGGGATGTGAGACCATTTGGAAGGCTGAAGAGTGATATTATCTAACCGGGCTGTTGGTGTGGAGGCGAGAATTCTGGGAGGAGCAAGAGTGAAAATCAAGGAGACCAGTTAAAAAGAAAACGGTAGCCAGAAGACTGTGGCTGAGGAAGCTGGACAAATAGCTGGATCTCATTAGTAAGTTCAAGTGGTTAGAGTCATCTGAATTTGCTAATAATCACTTTTTTCAAGAATTGTATGTTTTTTACTCTATGTTTAATTTATATATTTATATTTATGAAAAATTATAGTCTCCACACCATGTTGCATACTTTGAATTTAATATATTTATTTTTATATATACATTTTTAT
>NW_006433378.1:11696143-11698779 GCF_000325575.1 Pteropus alecto | reverse complement strand
ATATTAATTATAAATAATATCAATTATATTAATGGTGTAACATTTAAATAACTGATAAAATTTGTTCAAAGGCAGTATGAGCTCATTATGTAGAGTTAATAGTGTACATGTAATTATCGAAAATGATAAAATTGTCTCTTTAAGTGCTTTGTACATATTTTATCTTAAAAAATAATCTCACAAAAATTGAGAGACATAGGTAGTTTATTTGTTATAGATTTAAATCAATAATAAAATAATGCAGTTCAGAAAAAGAGTGCCTAACCTCCCAAATTCTTCTCTATTGTAAGTACTGTACCTCATATAAAAGTATAAATATAAATGATATGAGAGAGCTTATAGGTAGCACAAAGTTTAGTAATAATCATTTCTTCTCATTATTTTCAGGTTCTGAATATTAAACATACATGCTTCAAGCTACTGGTGTAATTAAATACAATGTACAGCAACTTTTTTAGTGATTTCCAAAATTGTCATTGTGCTACATAGAAAATAGCCTCTTTTGCATGTTTGCATCTATGAGTAGTACTATGGGAAGGAACTATTTCTCCAGCATCTCTCAAACATTTACATTTATCTCTCAAGTCCTATTCCATAAACCTTTCCGTGTCTATGTAATTTCTTATCACTGCCCCCCCCAACAAGTCCAACACCATATTAAACTAGGCATTTGCAACCAATAAGAATTAAATCACTACCTCTGCAATAACTGAAGTTATTGAATTTTGATTTCATAATGAATATGGTTTAATTGGCATAATTCCAGCTATTCACTGGTAATTTCTTAGAGTGAAAATGTTGCTGGCCAATAGCACATTTAAAAGCTCCTGCACACTTTCAAAATATAATATCCAATTTAATCTGTCATATAATATAAATGTTACCCTTTACTAACACATTATCAATGGCCAACATTGTACACGAAAATTATTCAGGTTCATTGCATATTGAAATTATTCATGTTCGTATAAGCATCATAATAGCTTTTATTGGTTACCTTAACTCTGTGTGAATTCAATGCCTCTCTAAATGGGAAAAATGCTCCTAAATTTCCTTCCATTACTACAGTAGTTGCTGTGGTTGTCTGAAGAAACCCTGGACCAAGATGCCATCTCCACAGTGCCTTGTGCTCTAAAGCAGTAGTTTTCAAACCCGGCCATTCATTAGCATAAATTTGGAGATTTAATTTAAATATTAGTTTTTAAAAATTCCCCTGCGCCATCCAAGACTGCTCATCAAATCAGATCTAGGGAAGGAGGAAGCAGATATCAGTGGTATTTAAAAGCACTCCGGGTGACTCTAATGTGAAACCAAAGTTGAGAAACACAATCTACAACTAGAGATCAAGAGATGATTTAAGAGAAGTGATAAAGAGAGGTTAACATTAATCAAGGCTTCTTCTGTGGTCCAGTCAGAAAAATAAAAATTAAAGGAATATTTTTAAGGAAGAATCCTTCAGAGAAATTCAGGAACATTTTGGGACGGGAACATCCTAAATGAAGATCTCTAGGAAATAACTGTGATGGAAAGAGAGTTTCTTATGTTTCTTTATTATAATCTTCAGGAGAAATTTAGAGCCATCTAAGTGGAAAGCGATCCTAGGCCTGCATATGACATCGAATCTCACTTCTCCTCATGTAGTAACCCGGTTGATAGACCAAATCGTCATAAATCCACATTACAACAAACGGATGAAGGACAATGACATTGCCATGATGCATCTTGAATTTAAAGTGAATTACACAGGTAAAATAAATCACTTTTAGTCATCGTATCTGCTCAAATTAATTCAAAATCAGATTTGAAATATTGTCAGTACCAATGCATTAATAGTCCACGAAAGTTGAATAACTTGTTTTGGAAATTATTATAATTGAAACGGAATTAAATATTGGAAAGAAATATATTAAATTACCGAACATTTTGGGACAAATCCAACTTTCTAGAAATCCAACTTTCTAGAAAGTTGACCAGTAGAATAAAACTCTCAGAGCCACTTGTAATAGTAAATTCAAAGGAGCAGCCCAGAGAAAATAGCCCATGTTATAATGTATGCTTTCTCTATTTCTCATGGAAAAGAATGGCAGGTTCATCTGCCACAATAGCTAGAGAAGGACAAACTGAGAGAAGGGCATATGTTCTAATAGTAAAGTGAGTAAGAATTGCTATCCATAAAATAAAGATTTTAAAGGAGATTCAATAATATTAATAAAGTGGCTGATGGAGGACTTCCTCCAAATATCCAGAAAACGTGCAAATCACCTGAGGAGTGAACTTTATCCTGAAGGGCTCTGCTCAGCTCCAACCTTTATCCTGAAGACCTTTCTGAGTCCAGTTAGGGGAAAGCGCTGCCGTCTCTGTGCTTATGGGATTTGATCTCCACATGTATTACAGCACTTACCAAAGGCAGGCTACTCCTGTGGTTAGTTTTATAGCCCTGCCCTTGAGGGTAAGCACCAAATCTGATTCATTTTTGAGTCTGCTCTAGGTCTTACATGTAGTGGGTGCTTATTAAATGTCAGGTGACTTGCAAATTGTTGGAGAAGAGCTTTACTTAAAAGTCAGTGACCAGTGCTAACGCTTCCGTAAATGCCCGGTAAAACAATTGCCTAACAGTTTTTTCAATGTGGAAATAA
>NW_006433378.1:11688717-11695042 GCF_000325575.1 Pteropus alecto | reverse complement strand
TCAGAACATTTGCCCAAGTCCCTCTTAACTGACCCTGAAAAACAGCCTTACCAAGACTGTCACAGAACTACTTTCTGTTGTACTATTAAGCATTATTTTTTATTATTTAAAAATAAAAATGATTAACTCCAGAACTCGGACATTGTTTACATTATAAAAGAGTAGTTAGGAAGCAATGTAGAGGATCCTAAGAGGCCACCAGAGGTACCTAATCCATTGTCAAAGAAGTGCTGACAAGTCTGAGATGCTTCTTTCCCCCAAGATTGATGTCTAACATCAAGTTGAAGAAAAATACAATTTGTTTTGGATGAAATGTTAAAACTGATGGATTTTTAAAATTTGTTGAAAATGCACGTGTGGTCTGTTGTTGTTTTTGTTTTGTTTTGTTTTTCAGATTATATACAACCTATTTGCTTACCAGAAGAAAATCAGCTTTTTCCTGCAGGCAAAATTTGTTCTATTGCTGGCTGGGGGAGTGTTGTATATCAAGGTAAATTATCAGATTCGAAAAACAGAAAATGTTTATTGGAAAAAAAATATATGCTATTGCACTATCTTCTGATTCTTTTCAACACTTTTTACAGATCTTAGGCTGTAACAATTTTCTGCAATATCTCTTACAAGCACTGTCAGCCAAATATTCACTTTGTATATTCGTATCATTAACAAAATTTTTTTCCAGATTGTGTAGCTCATATTATAAAACTATATCCTTATTGGAGGGGAATTAAAGCATCCCCCAAACTCAATATCTAATGTTGGTATTATAAACACTCTAATAAAGAGGAAAGATACACCTATTAAAATGAATATAACCAACGGTTCCATGATATTTACAAAATTTAATTGTATTTAAATCTTTTGGAGAGATGCAAGTCCCAGAAGCAAAGTATTCACAGCTAAAATATTCTTACTTTTTGTAAAAGGGATTATAAAGTTTAGGTCAAACCCTTGTTTGATGATTCCGACAAAGTTTCTCCACTGCAATTTCATTATGCTGCCGAAAATGCCTAATGTCTGCTGTCCATAAAAATGTATTGAAGTCAAGGACTGTATATTCTTTTATTTCCTCCACTTGAAAAATGTCATGATTTATTAAATTTGAAATCTAAAGAGTAAAAATGATTTCTAGATAGATATTTTCTCTATCAGACTTCAAACTAAAAGACATTTATGACCACAATGTAGACTTTTCAAAACAAATTATCCAATAACAGATAAATTTAAGACTCTTTATTCCAGAAGAAAAGGGTATTTTTTTTCCAGAGCTGAGTAAACTTGGCTCACAGTTACTTATTGTTGCTAAAGATATGTATTTAATTGACTTAAGAAAGGTCTATAAAAGTGGTATGGAGCCAAGAAAAAATCTGTATCTGAGCTCAATTTCCTTTAGGAATAAACAGTCAGCTCATGTTTAAATATTTCCTGAGTGACAGCAGTTTTAATGAATTTTATGAACTCTGCCTTGTGGTTTCTAGCTACTTCATTTTATAAAATCCCAGTTCTCCTTTTTAAGTATATTACACTGACTAATTCATAGAAAAAACCGTGAACATATTATTTACCAAGAAGAAATAAATTGATATTAATTGATTAAATTAAGGCAGTAAACTTGAAATACATTTACTGATTTTTTGGGTGTTTGTGTGTGTGTGAATATGTATTCTCAATTATTCTCATGCAACTACTATTAACAAATAAATATTAAATATACGAGAACTGCTCAAATTTTCCTTACCAAAGAGTTTTGTCATACACCCAACCAATTTTTTACTCCTTGACAAGCAGCAAAATCAGCTTTGATTTTTATTATGAAACGTAAGTCTCCCAGCCTATCCTTGATCTTCATAGAATGAATGACAGTGAGATGCTCAATTTTCTCCTGCATCATAACCTCTCTAATTTGCATTCTTAAGAAAATTCATTGTTAAACTTTAAAAGTCCCCCACGGTGTGCTGCTGGAGTCACTGGCAGCAGCTGGGAATAGCCATTTGTACACATCTCCCAATTCCATATTCATTGTCATGCTGGTACCTTGAAATAAGCTATGGTTGGAGTGTTTATACCAGGCAAATTGGCAGACCATGCACATTGGGGCTTTTTTCCTTGAAAACCAGTTATTAAACATTTACCTATGTCGCTTTGCACCTAAAACACACGCACACACAAACACTTGTTCGTTTTCTGTCTTTTCAGTGTGTAGATTAAACTTTCTGCCTCTCTTGAGGAGCCAAATAGATTTGCTAATAAATAGATTTGCTTATCATGTCTTTTTTTCTGACTCACTAGACACCTGTTTATTTTACTTCTCTCCCGGGATTAGTATTTCAGTAAATAGAGATCGTGCTTCCAGTAGATGAGTCATTTTACAAAAAGCATGGAAGTACACCCTGCTACAGAATGCCTCCTTTTTCTTCACCTGCCTTTTTCTTCACGTGTATGTGGAGGACAAGCTGATTGCCCTTAGACCTGGGCGCAGTTCATCTGAGCTTTGTCTTTTGTCCAATGTGCACCTGCTCACTCATGCAGCATCTCAAGGAGCTGAATACAGTTATTTATAAGGGAGTACTTCTTCAGGTGCCAAATGAAAAGCACTTCTGATTTCTGAGCTGTTGCTAATTTCCTTGAATGAAACTCTGTGTTGGTGGGCTTCCTCCCACCCTCCATGAGCAATACTGTAACCATTTAAAATTACTGAAAATGCCTAAAGACTGTCTGGTCCAACCCACTCCTCCTGCTAGCCCCTGGGCACTAAAGAAGTGCTTTACTGTTATTCATTTAGCAAAACCCATGAATGAGCTTTATTATGGTTTTAAAGCATAAGGTTTAGCATTTAGTTCCATTACATATCCACACAGTACTAGATAATGAGTGAACTGTTGACATAAATAAGACTGACAGTGGCTCATTCAGTGATGCATGTTGATCGCTTCTGACTGTCTGGCTGCAATATCCATTTTGAGCAGGTCCCACTGTAAACATATTGCAAGATGCTGATGTTCCTCTTCTATCAAATGAGAAATGCCAACAGCAGATGCCAGAATACAATATTACAAAAAATATGGTGTGTGCAGGCTACGAAGAAGGAGGAATAGATTCTTGTCAGGTAAATATGCAAAACTGCTCACCCTACATCTCCAGAAAGCATTGCAATATAATGATTTCATTGTTTAACAATGATTCAGGAGTAAATAAATCATTTGGGCCTTAACTTCCTATTTTCTTTTACAGAACTGTGACTTTTCGCTTTTATTTGTAGATTGTTGACATAGTACTCCTAGGTGGACCTGATCATTAAAAAAAACCTAATTTTTACCAACAAGAGTTATAAAACAGATGTCTTTAGAGATGAGACATAAAATGTGTAAATGGGAGACAGCCAGGTAAACTTCACCGGTGGGCCTAGGGGTGAGCTGGAGAGGATACACCTTAGCCAAAAACATTTATTTTCAAAGTTCAAGTCTTTAAAAGTCCCACAGACTTAAAACAAATGAACAACAAAATAGGTCTCAGGGCCAGTTTGGTCTAATAGCCTCCGATATTGGACCCTGATTTAGAGCACAGTCTTGATGTCCAGTGACGCAAAATAATTTCTAGATGAAAACCAACCTGGTTAGCGCGGTTAGAACTAGTTTACAGCTAACTACTTGCAAGAAGGTAAATAAAGAACTTAACTCAATAGCCTGGCACAATCCTGGTTCTGGAACTCCTATCCTAGAACTTTCATATTATCTTTTACATTTCATTGTAGAGAAGTAATAATGTGAACTCGCTGCATGTCACAACTGCAATATATTTGAAGGAGCAATAGCTTTAGACATGCGTGACCTTCAGAGAAAACTCTTACCCACAAACTCCCCTCAATGAAGACAAAAACATCTACTACCTAGAAATAATCTATTAGTTCCATGAAATTCACATACACTCAACAAATAAAAAGTAAATTCTGCTAGATCATAGAATTATACTTCCTTTTCAGTGCAGCGTGGAGTGGTAGTGAAGAACGTGGATCCATGCTCAGACCATTCTCATTTGACCCTTATTGGAGAGACTTTGGGCAACTCACTCAAGCTTTATTGAGTGTTTAAATAAGATACCACATGTAGGATACTAAGTAAGCCCTCGAAAATATTGTTTTATTATGCGATGTTGTAAATAAATTTTCTGTCATGTTCTATATTTGAAAATTAATAAAATATTAATGCATTAAATTCCACTGGAGTAGATCAAACTTGATAGCAGTACTGAGCAAACAAATAATTTACAAATGTAGCAATTGATACCTTGGGAAAATGGTTTTACTTGTTAAGTGTAAATACTGTTATGTATATTAATACATAAATGTCATAATAATTTGACATGATACGAGATTTTTTAACAGACATTTAAGCAGATGAATCTATATACGTATTCTCTAGTTAAATCAATGTCTCAAGTCATGTTAAATTTTCAGCTTAGCTTTACATTTATCTTTCTTTGATGAACTCGTGAATTCAAGACAAAAAGAATAGCTTTCTTCACATTTAAAATTGACCTCTGGGTCTTATATTTCCTTTTAAAATGAAAAGTTTGCTAAAGGTAAGATATAGTGCCACTGGGAGGGTGATTCATAGCATTATTGTTCAGGAGGGAATTCAGATGGACAACCTCATTACAGTTAATGAGGATTATGTGGCAGATACCCCAAGTACAAGGTAGAAAATATGACGTTGATCCCAGTGATGTTGGGGTTACACCAGTAATGCATGCTAGATCTCTGAAATCTTATTTTCAGTTCTGATTTCTAGAGTCTAAGCATGTTGTTTATTAGCATGTAAGAAAGCTCCCACACAAAGCAGTAACTTGTATAGTATAATGTTATCATGACTGAGCAATCAATAGTCCTGAGTCATGTGATTTTCTTTGCTCAACTTTAATATGTTATACAAGAAGATAGATTAAATAGGAATACATTATTTAAAATTATGAATATGTTATTATTGACACATCACTTGGCTAAGTTCTTCGAAGCATTATTTTTTCCCCTATAGTGTCATTTGCCTTTTTAGTCATTCACACATTTCTGAATATCTTTGAGCTTACCGAAGGCTTGCATTTGCATGGCAGTTGTCTAGATTTCAAGGCACCACGAGTGGCTGTAGAATATCCTCCCTGTACGAAACTAAGTGAATGGTACACAGAGCAAACCTGTTTTGCTAACCATTCACAGCTTTATTCTATAGTAGTGGTCTCCTAAGTGTCGCCTCTAGTCCAGCAGATCAGCATTACCTGAGAACGTGTTATAGATGCAAAATCTCAGACCCTACCACAGACCTACTGAATCAGAAACTCTAAAGGTGGGGCCCACCAATGTGCATTTTCTCAGACCCTCGATGATTCTAATATACACTAAAATTTAAGAACCGCTACTCTAAACAAAAATAGTCATCAACCGTTAGCCTCAGACATCAAAGAATGTGGTGATTTGGGTTTTGTTTTTGTTGTTGTTGTTTTACAAATATAGCATCTAATGGAAATATAAATTTTAGGTTAATACTTTATGTTCCAGACACTCACTCATATTTTCAAAGTATTTACACATCTCTGAGATAGTCGGAAAAAGAACTATCTTCATTGAACACATCAGAAAATTAAGACCAATAGAAGTTATAAAACTGAACTTAAATGGTGTAATTAGAAGATGGGGAGTATAAGAATTAGATACAGGTCTCTCAACCAGACACACCACCCAGCTGCTGGGCACCAAGCCTGCTGGTGGACCCTTTGAATAACGACAGCTGATATAAACTGGGTAATTTAAAAATCCTTGTTCATGTAATCAGTATCTGGCTTTAACTAACTATCAAAAAATTTAGATTATTTTAGATAACTTGAAGAAAACCAAATGACTTTTTTTCAAAAATATCAAAACAGTTGAGGTTTATTTTTAATAATTTCTAAATCACATATAATTTTGATCCTGTATTTATTCTTACCTTGTATTGATACTGTTCTATAAATATTTCTGAACCCATATTATGAACTAGGGGCTTAGGGTTCAAAAATAAAAATCCTAGTACCCACCTTTAAACAGCTTAAACACATTTGTTACATCTAGAATAGAGGTAGCCTATGGTTACCAGTGCAATTTATGCACCTCTGCACCCAAAAAGATGATTTTATAGACCACATTTTCCCCTTAAATATAGGTCTCAAATACAGTAAAAAATCAGGAAAAAAGTCTCTCAAGATATTTCTAATATCAATTGTGGGTTGAAATAAGCTATTGGACCAGTGTTTTTAAACAAACAAACAAAAAAACCCACAAAGCTTTAAATAATTTCAA
>NW_006433378.1:11635988-11687684 GCF_000325575.1 Pteropus alecto | reverse complement strand
GCAGATTAATTTAAATTTTTACACAATTAATATGAAAAAATACTTGTTAATTCTGTCATTAATGGTACTATATGTTTGCGTTGTATTTCTTTGCATTACACAGGAATAGGCATGTGCAAGTAAAACCTATGCAATTAATGTGACTAGGAATTGCTAATATTAATATTTATGAAAATTAAAAACATTTCTTCAATTGAAATCTCAGATGAAAACACGTGTACCTATCACTAGAAATTATATCACTAGAAATTATATCATAGATTTGCCTGTTTCAGTTGAAATGTTCTTTCAAATCTGATTGCATTTGTCTAATGCCAAAAGTTAATGCTACCCAAGAGAACTAAAATCAACTTTACACTGAGATTTTAGTTTTTCTAAAGCACATAATATGGAATAATTGTCTTTCCCACAAAGCCCTTCATAATATTTAGAACATATCTCTTCATTTTAAAAAATAAGCTTTTAATATGTATTTTGGTTTGGTTCTCATAGTTGTGCCTTAGAGAATTTTTCAGTACACGTTAAAAATGCCATAAGAAAGTAAGGTAACTCTTATTATAAAAATGCATTATAAAAAGTTACATATGATGTTTAAATCATAGTTTTTCTGTGTTTTTTACTGAGTAGCAAAAGGTTCTCATTCTTGACCTAGAGTGGTGGTGAGGACATATATTACAATGGACTTGCAGTTAAATCATAGTTTTGATCTTTATTTTTGAATTGATTTGCTAAAAACAATTTTCTACAGTTTTACCAATTGACCACACACTTGCAATTTTCTTCTGTAATTCACTCTTTAGGGGGATTCAGGAGGACCGCTAATGTGCCAAGAAAACAACAGGTGGCTCCTGGTTGGTGTGACATCATTCGGATACCAGTGTGCACTGCCTAATCGCCCAGGGGTGTATGCCTGGGTGCCTGGGTTCACAGAATGGATACAAAGCTTTCTCCGTTAGAATGTTTCCTAAACCAAACAGGAAAATCAGGCAGTTTTCCCATTCCATTCTAAAGAGCATGGAAATTGAGAGTTTTGTAAAAAAATAGTTTCTAAAATTGTTCTTACCTAAGCCACTGAAATGCTAGCGGGGTCGGGGGAGGAGCTAAATTAATCTTTACAATACTAAATAACTTTAAAATAATACATTTTGGTGGGCAGCTCTTCTTTCTACAGTTTCTTTTGCTCTTAAACATTTTTATCATATTCTCTTATTTAAAGGAATGTTATTTTAAAGCATATATTATATACTTAAGACAGCTTAAGCAAAATTAGGAAAAGAAGTGATATAAACTTCTTTGCACAAGGATGTTATTGTTTGAAATAAACTGCTGTAAATTATCTAGTTCCAGCTTAGATTGCTATTATCAGAATCTCAATAGTATTCTTGCTTTTCTATCCAAATGCATTTCCAGTTCATCTTGATCATATTCTTAATGGTTTCCCCACTCATAAAAATATGTATTGTAAGCTTACATCACAGACATGGACAAACTGTACATTCCTCTCAAGCTAATTAAAAAGTAAACAAGCACAAGTCTACATATTGCCCTCATATCAAAATAAAAGGCAAATTAACTGATATTATAATTCCTTTATTGGATCATTTTTTACCTGGATTATTCATACTGTCCATTTAGTTCAAGATAGTATTTTTTAACTTTCAAAAAAAAATCAGATATATCAAAGAAATGCAACTATTAAAAATGTTTTTTTTCTCATAAATGTTACAGTGAATGTTTCTAACATGTGCAAAAACTTATTTAAACACAGCTGAATTGCCCATTTGAAGGCCAAAAATGTGGAATAAATGAATTTGCTTCACTGCTTTAATCTCTTGGATCATTTCCAGAGTAAGTGCAAACTTCAATTGAGCTTACTACACAAATCTATTGACTTATTAAGGAAGACAAAATTTATACCTTCTTAATACACACACATACACACACAGAGAGAGACATACACACACACACACATTCTTGCAAGGGTGTACATGGTCCAAAGTAATAGAAGAGAAAGGTTTAACGGAGTTGGAAGACAGGATCGATCAGTGTAGATTGGCCTATGGAAGAAACAAAACTTGGGCTACGCCCAAAAGGAATGATCATTATTGATAAACTGAGGAGGTGTTGAGGACCATCATGTAGGTGGGAGTGATCCTGAAAGTTCAGCAAGAGGAGACAATAGATAATCATGGGTTGTCATAAAAGACTGCCTCTCTCTGGGGACTGGTCAGAGAAAGAGAGAACAGTATCATATAAAGAAGGCTTTGCCAGATGCTTTGAAGACTATAAATTCCTGGTAACCAATTGTGGAATTTATTCTTAGGACAAAAATCAGGAATCCCTGAACACACTATTCTTTTAAAGACCTTTTCAATTACCTGTTCCTAATTCTTAGGAAGGAGGGAGAAGCAGGGGTATGGTGTATTGTTTGATTTTATTACCTGAAATGTCATTCCACAATTCACCTGCATTTCAAAGCACATATTAGCAGTATGCTCTGAAAATACATAATATTCACAACAGATACCCACACCACATATTCCTTTTTATTTTTCAAAGTTCAGCTAAAATTTTAAGAAATGCTTAGGACAGTCTCACTGCCATCTTCTAATAAGAGAGAAGTTTACTGTCCCACTCTTAGTAACTTATGAGTCCAGTAATTAATACCAGAAGAGTCATCCAGACCTGGATCAAGATAAAAGGCAAAGCCAAGGCCCTTCCCCATCACTTTGCCTCTCCTGCGTGCAGCTGTTACAGTCATGGGTGGTGGAGGCAATGGGGAAAGCCTAGTCTCGTTCCATCAAGTCCTGACTAAAGGAAGAAATGCATGGTGGTAGCCTAGTGGGAAGAGGTAAATCCCAGCAGCTGGTTTCCCATTCTTCCCAGAAAGATGGGTAGCCAAGAAAAGAAAGAGGAGTGCTAAATGTGGGCGGATCTAAGCTTAGAATGCAGCTGCCATTCCCTCAGTCTCTAAGCAGCTGAAAAGGGGCTAAGGCCCACTAATTTCTATTTTGCCTTTTAGTTTTGCTAACTCTAGTTGTAAATTGCCTTAATGAAAGCTCTTTATTATCTAACTGAAAAGACTGACAGGAAAAAGATGAGCTTTAAAATGCTCTATTACCACAAATTCCATTCTTACCACCCTTAAACAGTAATTTGTTTTCATCTTCATGTATTGATGCAAACATATCTGTATTTTGTTCACGTGAGAGATTTAAACAACACTGATGATCATTCTTCAGAAACAAGAACTCTTTATTTGGTTAAAAGGAGCACAGGGACATTTGAAGGTCAGATAGTTACAACTCTCGAGAAGAAAGAGCCACAAGCATTGAAGAAACTAGGAGATAAGACAGAAAGGAGCCCCAGTTTACTCTCCCAGTCAAATGCTCAACAACGAACATAAGATCGTTGATGCCCTCCAGCCCATTTTCACACTAACTCATAGTTTCTTTCTTTGCTAAAATGTTAGCGTGCTGTGCTTACTTCCACAGCAACGTGACCATGCATCTGGTCCCAACTGTAAAACCCCTTTATACACTAATAGAGGCTAAACGGAGCTAGTAAAACGGAGCTTAGCCGAACTATGCAGCTATCTGCCTCCAGTTTCAGTCCCATACCCTAAACAACCCTCTTTGCTCTGTGTGCAAGGGAGGGACCAAATTGATTGCAGAACCCTCAGACAGCTACTTGTGGTTATATAGGCAACATGTGAAGACATATGATTTATGTTGTGTATGCCACTTTTTTGTGTCTTCTAGATTGAGTATATTATTGTTTATATAGTCATTAACAAAGTTATTACAAAATCTGTTGAATTTTAAACTAAAAATAATTGTAAGGCACATGTCTTGCACAATTGAAATTAGACAATTCTTGCCTCTAAGTAAAATATTCGAGTAGATTTATACCACAGTTCATGAAATAGCTTCTTATTTCTGAAGAGATTTCCTACACATCGATATAAAGCAGAGAAACTGAAAGAAGATGAACCATTCTTAGATAAGAAACTTTCTCTACGGTAATACATTTTTGTGTGTATGAATTCAGTTGACAACAGGGATAAATTTCTTAAACAGCATGTACTGAAAAATGAAACACCATAAAAATAAATATTAGAACAGTCCACTTTTATCAAACACTTATGTAAAGGTAAAATATTTTTGCACACCATAAATTTCAATACAATTTACATTACATTAACTAGATCACATCCTATGAAAGGTAAAAGAAACAAAAATAACTTCTTTCAACACACATACTTCTGATGTGTTGATAGCAATTTTATCTGCATGGTCCATTCCATTTACTAGAATTTAGGTGTATCATTTAGCAAAATAAGTATGTCTCACTCCATGATTAGCACAGCGTATTTTGTAAATGAAATAAACATAGAAAAATCACTTAAATATTTGCCTCAAGGGGGAGCTTACAGTTCATCTTGCAGATCCTTTGAGATTTCAAGCCATTCCAAGCTAATGTTCTGATGCCATTCCTTACACAGATCCAGAATTATACAACTCTGTTGTCTGAAGCCAAGTCAATGAATTATTACACTTCCATGCCACTTTCTTTCCTCGTGCTTTTTGAAATCCACAGTGTGGACTGGTTTGGGCTAGTTTTTGTTCTTCCTTTACTGAAAGACATAAGAAGAAGTAAGTTCAATGTATGAGGTTTTTTAGCACACTAGGCTTGTCTTGGTCCAAATGGAGACATCTCAGAGCCTTAGTATAAAAAGGTCCTTCTTCTCTCACCAGCTTATTTTTTCATTCCTACAAAAATTCTAGATTATTCCAGTATGTGAAGGTGGTAAGCAGTTCATATGAAATAATGGAAAAAAAAAAAAAAACCAGATCATTCTGTTTGACGCTTTATAGTTTAGAATTGAGACACACCAGATATGTCTAACACAATGCCATAATTTTCATTGTAATCACCAATAAATTTTCATTTTCTTTGGTCTGTATTTTTTGAAATGTTGCTTTTTGAATATTCTTCCATTAAGATATATGGTATTTAATGCTAAATCATCAAAATAGTGCTTTTGTCCTAAGTATAAAGGCCTTCCTGTTCCCCTCTTTCCATCAGTTTTCCTGTCCTAAAATTGTCACCTAATCCTTGAACCTTTAATTTTGTTTTAGCCTTTGAAACCTAGTTCAACAAAGCAGATTCAGATCTTGATAACTCCTGGGTGTCTGAGTTACCCTAGATCTGAGATTGAACTTCACTCTTACCAGATATAGTCTGAGCCCACGTTTTCCACCTATGCCTTGGGCTGTGCTATCTTCTCTCAATAAACTGGCCACTTCTTGGGCTCCTGCAAAAGCACCTGTTCCTGAGCATATCAAGTCATTGTATACCAGACTACTATCAAGGTCTAGACTCTTTTTGGCTTAGTTTCCTGAGAATGAATCCTCATCTGCATCATTAACCACTCCTGTCTCAACGGACTGCATTTCGCATTTCCTTCCTCCCACAGACACCCTTTCCAATAGCACGCTTTTCAATCCCCACAGGCATGCCTTCTACCCCATTCCATTCACTCTCTACCAGACTTTTCAGATCTCCTTCAAAGAAAGAAAAGAACTCTTCCTAAATGAACCTGAGCAGTATGATTTTACAATATTACTTAACTGACTTCAATTTGTGAAAAGTTACGAATAAAATATTATGTCTAAATTATATGTTTTGAAGATTTGCATCCAAATAAGATTAACACATCTTAATCTATGAAGTCATCGAACATGAATGGAAAATATATCTAGCAAAGTTTATGAAAAACATAAAGTGTTTTTAACGGTAAAAAAAAAAAAAGGTGTTTAAGTTATTAATGTAGCTTTTGTTTTGCATTAGTATTTAATTTTAGAGTTACTACCAGTTCAGGAAATAAGGGTTATTATTTTGAACATGACAGGTAATGATAGAAACCATCATGTGTACCAGATTGCAATTTAAACTTTCTGCAAGTCACTCAGATGATAATGGAGTTGAGTCTTTGATGAGGTTTCTCCTTGCTTTCCTAGAAGAAAGGAAAAGGGGAGGATCTAAGAACGAATGAATGAAGCACTATAGCTAATTCGGCATCTTGAGATACTCTATTTTGGCTTATTTTCTCTCTCTGAGTATTTCAAACTATGAAAACTCCACAGATCTTCCAAGATAGAAAACCTGGAAGATTTCTGAATGAAGAAACTCTCTACAATAACACACTATTTGAAAGAAGGAAAACAAACTTTAGAGAAAACTCATTTGGCACGTTAGTAAACTTTATCTTAGAAATGAGATAGATACATTTCTAATATTTCTAATATATAATATATTACATAATATTTTTCAAGTCATTTTTTTCAAGCTGACTTATAATTTACAGATCTTCCTTAATAATTTGGCTGAGTTATAGGGTTTTACATCAAATTCTACCTCTACTTCATTGCTTTACATAATGATAAATCATCTTTCCATCAACAGTCTTAGGAATTAAGGGAAGAAGCTAGATATTTACTATTGTCTTTATTCTTTACAAAATATTGTAAAACAATTTTAACTGTGTTTCATATGTACATTGGAAAGCCAAGAGGACAAAAGATGTAGTATTAATTTGCCAGGCTTTATTTACTTCTATTACTCAAAATGTCTTAAACAGCCACTAAGTCATGCGTTAGGTCCTTTTCAAAATTTATGTAAACCATTCAGAGTTTACATCTATTTAATTTTTTTCTGGAATTTTGGTTACTTAGTGGATTCGTTAGGGTTTATTTCAGGAAAAGAAGATGATGAAGTAGAGTCAAAAGAGAAAAATGATTCATTTGCAGGTCCTTCCCTGACAGAGGCATTTTCTTGATCAGTTTTCATTTGAAACACTCTGACAAAGATGTCTAGTTTATTCTAGCAAACATGCTCTTATTTAAACCCATTATTTTTTCCCTTTTCATTTGACACATTTATATTTCATATATTACTTTAATTTAATTGACAATTTGACACACATGGAAAAATTTTCCCTTAACTCAAGGAAATGGGTAAACAGTTATAAAAGAAAACTCCTAAGCATCTTGCTGTTAAGATATATCATTTTATTTCAAGATGCTTACTAAAAAGTGACCTCCTGTTATCGTACTTTATTTCCTACACTTAAAAGATACTTTTGAAATAAAACAGAAGGCTATGACTTGAAATTTTGAAAACGTTCTACAAAGTACACTTACAAAAATCAAGTCTTGCATATACAACTTGAGGTCAAGTTTGAAAGGCATACCATTGCTTATACTTAATAAACAAGGTACAGTATGTATAGTTGCATGTGTTGTAAGCTTACAAGCATTCAAATTTCAGATCTACCACATACACTAGCTAGCTATGAGACCCAAGGCAAACTGTGTAACCCCTCTAAGCAACCATCTTCTCAACTGAAAAACAGAAACAGAAGCGTACCTACTTCATTTGGCTTGTGAGGATTAAATGAGATAATGCATGAATCCTATGAAAAAGTATATCTAATTAGATTGTATATACTGGATTTGTACTGAGATACTAAAATGAGAACTTTCTTAATGTAAATTAAAAATATAATTTTATACTAAAAATTTTTAAAGAGTTCTGAAAACTTATTTAAAATTTTTCAAGATGTCTCTACATATATGAATTATTTACCTTTTATGCAGCATCTGGAAACAGCAGGTTCCAAAAGCAACCAGTATCAATAAGAGCAGTGGGATCGTTGGTATAACAACATAAATTAGATTGGGAATTATGCCTACAAAAGTAAAACAGTCTTAGTGTAAAAAGTAGGTTGAGGCAAGATTTGATCATCACGTTACATAAAAATTTTTCAAACATTTAAGGTAAAATAAAATTATTATCAATAAATAGATTCTAAGCAAGGTTCTTCCCTTCATCCTAAATAATCTAAAAACATAATATATTCATGTTTGTTAAAAATTAAAAATCAAATCACACTGTACTGGTTGCCAAGCTCCAATTCTATGTCCATATTTTTAAAACTATTATTATATTTGAAATTCAGATAGAGGCTACGTTGCATAATGCATTAATAATCTTAGCTATCTCACTTCATTAATCCTTCTCAGTTCTTACTTAGAGAAACAAGCACTGATTATTAAATAATAATCATTATTAAAAAATTGTTGATTTATTGGATATATAATTATCCTAACTAATAAGCTCAGTGCCATGATGAAATGCAAGACTCCCTGGGATTAAACCAAAATATGTAAATATTAATTGATGATATAGTTGTAACCCAGAGACACAAGACTCCAGAAGCTTAGAGACTTGATCTTAATTAAATTCTAAAATAAATCATTTTTTAATCTCATCATTTCATAATGTTGGGCATTCTTAGTAAAATATAAAACTGAAGTCCCATACAGCTTAACATGATTTTATTAAAGAATTTTTCCATATCACAGAGGGAAAATATTTTTAATATAATGATTTACTGATATCTTTAGAGTTAGATGTTCTGAATAGTTTTAAAATAAAGAACCTGAAAAGTGAAAAGCGCTGTTTTAATACCATGTCCATACAGAAAAGCAAATTGAAAATTATGCATTTAGCTAGCAAATCAAAAGCCATCATCATCATTATTAATTTAAATAATTCTGGACAAAGTGGACTGAACTTAGACCAAACTATCCATTTAAACTGTACATCAATTCCTTTCTTAATAGAAAAAGAATTATTTAATACAACTAGTGATTGGGTATATTTGGGGGATAATTTGCTATGGTTTCACCTACTCTTGAGCTTCTATCTAGTAAATGATTTCAAGGATTTTGAAAATTCACAAAATACTTTCATTCCTTTTCAAAATACTATCGTGATCCCTTATACATAATACTGAAGAAAAAGAGAAAGTATTTCCTACTCTTTTAAGGATTTTGGATCACCTATGGAAAGATTTTCAGACTTTAGGTCTTTGACAAAAGCACTAGAGTAAATCAATGTTTCTGTCCAATTACCATAGGGCCCATACTAAAACAATATCTGACTAACATGCAGTTTGCATTGGGATTTCTCTGTTTCTTTAGCAGACAGTAGTGTGCTAGAGGCAGCTGGGTTGAGAGCTCACTGTATGCATCCTTTCCACTCCGCTATACAGTGATGTCACTTTGGTACCTTGAAATCGCCAGGGATGATTTACATCACAAAAAAAATTGCAAAGGCTACAAATCAGGCTTTCTATTTTATACCTACCTCACCCCAGCAAATTCTTAAATGTTTAGCAGCACACCAGTGTTTGCAGGCCACCACCGAATGTGTCAATTTATAGTATAGTGCTTACATGTTGTTGGAGAAGTTCCTTGTGGATATGGGTTTTAAAGGGGATTACTTAGTTTAGTACTAGATATATCCCATTGAAGTGAAAATGAGAAAAGAAAATAGGTTCCTCTATTCAAAAACTAGCTGAGCATCATTTGTTCTAACCTTGTTGAAAAGTAAATTTCCATAGACTCAAATTTAGCATACCACTTCACCAGGGAACAAGAAAAGTTGGGGCTAACTTGAAGCAGTTTAAACATGCAGTTTCTGTCCTTGATAGAGGAGTTAAAGACACAGGAACAAATTACCTGCTTCAGTAACAACCACGTTTTGATGGGTGTCTACTGGTTGGTTTGTAAAATAAGTCTTTTCTCCAGGAGCTGTTGGATTAATCTCTGTAGATAATAAGTACATATATCATATATAATGATAAACAAGAGAAATGAAAACAAAGATGAAAATAAAAGTTTATTATACAAACATATAAACACGAGAGTTTTGACTTATGAACAATTTACAGCTAAAAGTTATATTTTGAATTTAAATGCACATGAAATTAACTAACTAGAAAGTCAACATTTAATTATCTTTAAATCAAGGATCCACTTGGTGAATCCTTGCAACCCAAAACTGCATTTAGCAATCAACAGTGTGTCTACACTGGTGACAGCCTGCTACAGGCAATAATGACAAAGCAAGCACAAAGTGAGGCAAAGACAAGTAAAAACTGGTGATCATAAGAATGTGAGCCACTAATTACATTTTAACAAGCAAAGATTATTTTTGCTGATATCAGTGCAATATTTAGGTTTCTCCTCACAATAATAATCAGCAGAAGACTGTATATGGATTGCATTTGGAATTGATGAGTCACATAACAATGTTCTAAAGCACATTTCTGCCTTATGCAAACAATGCCATTCTTAGATTTGCTTTCCAATCATGTCTGCCTCTTTAAAAAATAATAAATTAAGGCTTGTGAAGTGTTTCTTTCCCTGGTTTTATGAGATGAGATCTCTTTAGTTGTCATTTCCTTTAAAAAATGTTAAAATATCATAATCTGGTACTACTCTATCACTTAATTTTTTTTCTAGGTCCTATTTGTTAAATTAATAGTTCAGTAAATGTAAATTGAATTAGTAAGAAAATACTCCGTAATTTGTTTTCATTTGTTCCCAAAATATAATTTCCTGTTTATTTTTGTTAAGTGATGGAAAAGAAAAAAAAAATACATGCAGTCTCATATTACTTTTAGAATAGTAAATCATTTGAATGTAATATTTACTACTCTAATTTGGCCACACAGTTTCTATTCATTGGAAGTCTAATTATACAATACCCTGTAATAATATTTATTATTCTTGTCTACCTATTGTCTATATCCTGACACTTTAATAGCCTCCTCTAGGTTTCAGAGACAGTCCTATCCTACACACATTCTTCTACAGAACCTACGTACTCTATGCCTATGCTCAATTGATATTTGCTGAACAAATAATACAGATATTATGTAATTTATCAACATAGAGCTGGTAATTTTTTAAATCACTTTAATAAACTTTGAGTTAATGTAATTGCTGATTAAGTAACAAAGTTTTAGGAACATAATCCCATATATATTATTTTCTATTGTCTAAGGACAAGAGTATATTATGCAATTTCAATAAATATAAAAATTAGATTCAGATGTAACCCCATAAAAAATGTCTTTAGATATGATGTTGGTAGACCTAAAGAAGAGATATGCAACTCACAGGACAATAACAAAAAAACAGTGGAGAAGAGAGTGAGAAAACTCGGAAGTGAATAATTCAGTTTCTGCATAGCTAGGTTAAATTTTACCACTCTGGATGTCATTACACGTGCTATGTGATGGTGTATGCGAGCAGAAAGAAATGACTAAGTTCAAATCACACAGTAGTCCTGGTGTAGTTGAAGAATAAAGTTCTAAACAATTAGTGTTACAATTTGTAAATGTTAATTAGCCCCACTGGTTAATTCTCCAACTCTCTCTCCACTAAAAAAAAACTAACCACTCACCACTAATAGAGCCCTGATTCTATAAACAAGGAATTTAATCAAATCAACATCCTTCATAAATAAAACACTAAGCTCAAGGAAGGTTAACTAAAAAGAAAATAAAGATGAAAATACTTAAAGTAAAATATAAAGAATAAAAAAATCTAAGTACATTAAGATCAACTGTAAAACTGCATGTGCTTCAAAAACAATAAATACATAAAAGAATCTTGTTCACAAAGTATAGATATTTGAAAATTTTGGTAGAATACAGAAGATAAAGGAAAAAATAATTTTATGTCTGCAATGCTCTTCCATAATACAAACCTAGATTATTTAATACAAAACAAGTTGTGAAGATCCTGGGGTTAACAGCACCCTAAATAATGTGGTAACTATTAAGGCAAAATAAATAAACAAATAAATAAAATAAACAGATGTACTTCGGGTCAAATAGTTTATCTAAAAGCTCAAAGAAGACAATACTGTCCTCAGAAGGTTCTATAATATACTTTGTTTCATTTAATAGTTTTGAGTACACACTGTTGCAAATTTAAACTAAGAATTTCAACTTCATATTTTTCTAAGAAAAACATAAAGACAAAGAACAGAAGAGTATAACAGATTAAGCTTTGTAAAGGCTTCTAGGAGGGTAATGACGGATTTAGCAACCTAGAGGTTTAAAGAATAAACTCACCAGGGACATAGAAAGTTGGCTAATATACTCAAGAGCAGGATAAACATGAGAGAAGAGCAACTCTAATCCAAATAATTCCTTGTGCTTTATGGTTTTATGAGAAAAGGAATCATGTAATTTCAAGAGAATAATGGAAAAAGCAGTACTTGATTATAATTGCCTTCCATGAACACATGAGGTCAAGCCTCTCAGAAGAGTTAAAATGACATTTGCAAACACTGAGAAGGAGACAAACAGCAGAAGAATCCCAAAGCCTAAGTATCTAATTTGACTTTCTTAAATGATTTTTAAAAATGAGTTTCCACCGTTTCAATGAGTCTCTTTTGGCCAAGCATCAATTCTTTTGAGCTGTCTTATTCAAAGTAATTCAAATTAACTATTTCCACAGGAAACCACACTGGTGTAGTTCAGGTCAACGTGATCATCCCCTTTGCTGCACATGGCAACAAGTTGGAGACTTCAAACACGAGCCGCTTAAGGAAGCGCATTTCAAAGAATGAGGATCATAGGAAGAACATGGCAGATGCCCCTACTCTTTTTTTCACTATGGTTCAATGAGTTATGACCCACTCGACATTCATTGAAGAGCACGTGACAAGTATCGTGACATGAAATGATAAGCCAGTGTTCTATGAAAATTGCCCTGATAACTACATGTTGCTCGGATGTGAGTCCATAGGTTCCTTGATGATGTGTACCTGCTTCACACATTCTATACTATTTAAAACATTTAAAAATAGATATTTATTTTTTCATAAATTCTATTTACAAAAACACAATTTGACCTTAATGTTAGAAATGATTCTTTTCCCTTAAAGTCACTTCTCCACGTTTCTTGTTACTCCCTAGTGACTGTAGTTTCTATTTCTAGCTACTCTAGTTTCTATAGTTTCTAGTTGCTTTAGTTCTATTTAACTCATCAGGCAGTTTGTTCTATAGCATATGGTGTGCTTCAGTACACTGAGTGATATGAGAAGCTGCAAAGTAATGCTATTTTCATAGCAGAAAAACAAAAGGTAGTGAATCTTAAAGATAAAACCTAAAATCAAATGTGCATAAAATGTGCTGTACCAGCTTACAACACTTTCTACCTGGTTCATACTTGCAGATGTAATTGTGCTTCATGTTGCACCTGTCATCATTCCACTGGTAAAGGTAAGGGCCTCCGAGGCCAGGATTGGCCGTTGGTTGATGATACATCACCACACACTTTTCACTTCCACAGGAAGGTTCATCCGTATACCAGTTTCTGCAAATATAGAACAGCAGGAACACTTATAGGTGATCTATGTGATTTTACCCCTTCTGCCCTGCCATCCTCTCCAGGTAACAGAAATCTCCTTTTGCCCTTTCGAGTTCTCCATAGCATATTTGACTCTCCAGGACCCTACTCACCGGTACTGGGAACCGCTTCCATCAGACCACTGGTAGAGGTCTGGGCAGGCACCAGATGCTTGCCCCTCTCCACTTCTCCAAAGCCCTATCCAGAAATCACCATCAGAAATCCCTGTTCCTGGTTTTGTCAGGTTTTGCAACATGCTTTCTATTAACTTCTGTTCTGCTTCATTCTCAAGGGTGAGAAGGGCTCCGCCCTCACTCTCACAAGCCAGGCGTGCCTCCTGAAAGCTCACTCGACTGGACAGTTCATGGAAGTAGGCCATTTTGTAGCAGGGGTGCTTGAAGTCAGCAAAACACACTTTTTGGCCTGGAAAAAAAAAAAAAAGGTGAAGACGTAAATACATAGGCAACAAAACAAAAAGTTTGATTAAAAGAAGTCTCAAAATTTAATTTCGCATACCCCTACACGTATATTAAGCAGAATGAATTTTCCTGATTACTTAGTGACATAACTACAAACGTGCATGAACATATCGGATCATGACAGAGTATAAGATTTAGCTAACTCTACCAGCAATGAAATTCCTACTGTTCTATTGTTTACACCCTCCTGCTTTTACCACCAAACACATATGCCAAGATTACAGAGGCAATCTTCTGCATGGTCATGCTGTTTTGTTTTGTTTTTCATTAGCTTCTTTGGTTCACTTCTCATCTCTGCTGTCAACTTTTAAAACTGCCATGAATCCTCTGTCACTATTCCTTATTTCCAACCTGCTGTCCATGGCCTCCACTAATCGTTCTCTGATTTCAGCTTAGGTTTCGCCTTGGAAAACAGACTATCTTACTATTTTTACATAAAATTAAGTTAAATTGCTTTAGCCTAAGAAATTAACTGTTTTCTTACGATTCATCTGCATGAAGATTATTCTCGTTGAGATTAAAGGCTTATTTTCACTATGTATTTAATTTTATAGCCAATCAAGAAAACTTGTCAGTAGTGGAGGGCTGGGCGTGGTATTATACTTAAAATACTGGCTAAAAATTATAGCATTCAATCTCTGTACTCTTAATTACAGTACATCACACTAAGCCAGTGTTGGTATCATACCCATTCTCCTCTAGAATCAGCAATTAATGACCTGTGATGACAGTCATGCAGGAGGGAGCAGAAATCAGCAGAAGGCTATTAACCTCACAACAGTGTTTGAGTGATAGGCACTCAATAACTTGACACAAGCTGAGAATAGCCAACGAATAGAATGGCAGGTCCAGCCATGCAAGCAAGATAGCTAGTTGTCCTCTCTGTCTCATTAACTGATCTAGACCCAAGAGCAACACCCTGAATAATATGAACAAATTAACAGACTGTCTCAACCAATTATTAATAAAAAATAACAATCTAGTATGAATGACCACAGGAAACTGGAATTAAAGAAATTTCAAATGGACAAATCAGTCTGAAATAAACATTCCGTGAGAGATGATTATGGAAATCCCATTGGTTGATTCTAATACAATTATTTTTTTTTAATTTCTCTTAATTTATTATTAGGTTTTGTGATGACTTCCTTATTTAAAATTGGTTTCTGGTAATAGTCTAACAATGCCATTAAGCCTAGTGATGTTTATGTCTACATTTTAAAATCAAGTTCTGTTTCCATTTTCATCTTCTACATCCTCTACATATTTCTAAGTCTCAAAATATCTCTTAACTGCATTCCCTTGTGATTTCAATTTGTTTAGTTCTTCACTCCAAGAACTCTCAGACTTGGATTTGATTCCATTTTTAAAATATTAAACTTGTCCAACAAGATTGTTTTGCTAAATGTCAAAAAGCCAAAATTAAAAAAAAAATTAGCCAGAAGTTTTAATGAGCAAAAATTATTTATGTAAAAAAGTCAGCACAATTCAGAGGATACATAGGTATTATTTATATGCTAAAAGTCTATGTTCATTATCTTTGATAAAGTAAAAAATAAATGTAACACAGATTTATTATTTAGGGTTAGGATACACAAATGATGATGAGAACTAACTTGTTTATAAAATTAATATAGCACTTCTAATTAAACGCATGAGAGCTCTAAGTGTCATGAGGAATTCCTAATACCACTCTTAGGTACTGGAGAGTTTAATCTGTAGATTAATGTTAGTCTGTAGAGAAATAATAATAATAAAAGAAAAATCCACAAAGGATTATATGTAAAATAATTAAGAGCAAATACTGCATAGGCCCTGGACAACAGCTAGCCTTGATGCTCACAGTGGCTGTAGACGTTGGAGTGGCCCAGGGGTCCTGGGGGAGGGGGTGGAAACTGTGGTGGTTGCATCACAGGGGGCCTCTCAAAGGATCAGGACAGTGGTCACTTACCAAGAATAGAGAGATATCAACTCCAAAGTGTATTGTTTGATCATCAGTTGCAGCCATAGATTTTGAACTGAAAAGTCCCTAGCAGTTCAGCTTGCAAGGCAGTTTTCAGAAAATTATAGATACACTGCAGTTTTATATATATATACACATACATATATATTTAATTAAAGCTGACACTGTGAATTTCTTTACATTCCATTATATTTCACTACTTATTTCCACTTTATTGTGCAAATTTGGTCCTACTTGCAGCAAAACCAGCCAAAGAGGAAACTACTGAATTGCTGCTCACTGTCATTTCAGCTAATCGCATTTGGCTATAATCGCAGTGGAACTCCAACAGCTGGGAAACAAATGTTGCCCTAATTCCCAAAGTTTCAATAATATGGATCTTCTGGAAGCAACTTATCCCACTTCTGTAAAGGCCAATCTTCCTAGAGAACCATTACGATTGCCTCCCTCCTCATTCTATGAGATCCCAGAGAGAATTTCCTTTCCTTCTACTTTAAAATAATATATTTGGATAAAATCGTTCATTGACTATTTTGAAATATAGGAATTCTAATCTTCCATCTATTACATCTACTTCCATCTACTACATCTAATCTTCCGTTCTACTATTCTACTGTCCCTAAAATATTCAGATAAATATTCAGATAACCATGTAACAGTTTTTATTACACAAAGATTACCTTGATATTGTCTAACAATAATTTACTAAATGTTACCTAACATTTATAACGAGAAACATCCTTTGATTGTTGGTTTATTTACGAGAGAGAGAAAAGATCTTCTATCTAGGAGGCTACTCCTATTGGCTTCATACACACACTCACTCACACTCACACACGGCTACAAATATCCACATGAACTTTTATTTAGAGAAAATTTGCATCTTGCCTGTCACAGCAAGACCGATAGATGGTTTTGCCTTTTTTCTTAGTCATGAAAATGCCTGTAGAGTTAAATATTGGCAGAGTTGTAAATGCTTTTAGCAATGATATAAAAGTGGGGCCAAATTCATAAATGCATGGCAGTTTACTTTTTTCTTCCTGAATACAAAGGATCTATAATTTGGTTTTATTTTGTTAATGTTTATTAACTTTCTGACAGTTGAATCCTCAGTTAGGAAAGTAATATAATAACTTGTCTCTTATACCCCATATTATAATCGTATATTACCAACATTAAATAAGTATTGAATTCATATTGCATTTTTTTCAATAAAAATGTGTAAGACATTTTGTAAATTCTATAGTTCAATTATGATCTACCCTTAGTTGCGAAGAGAAAGTTGCACAAAACAGGATCTACATGATAAACCCAAACCAAACTGACTGGACTTTGAACATTTTCCCAGAATTCCACAGAACAATTTGTTTTTCAGAATTCTTTCTAACTCTCCCAAAAGTCACATTGATAAATATGCTGATAACTATAATAAACAGTGTAACATGGCCTATGATAGTACTGCCAACACCTTAGAACTACAAAAGAAGAGGTGCTATTGACCTTGTGTTCTGCTTTCAGTGTTCTATATTACAAAACTTCTTAGGAATTTTCCCTTATTTAAAAATAAAAAAGTTTTCTTATAATAAACTTTGTTTTTGCAACAGAGATTTTCTAATGCAATTAACTGCATAGTGCACTATTAAGATTGGGCTGGCATCATTTTTCTGACATTGGTAAATAAAATCAAAACTATCGTCTTGGGTCTATAGTTTTTATGGATGGTGGTGGCAGCTGCAAGCTCTACCTCTCTGGCTAGGAAATCCCACAAGCTTCCTAACAAGGGACTAAGACACATTTTCTTAAAAAATCTTAATATTTAAATTTGAAATCTAAATACAAATGGTAAAACCAAGTGAAGATTTCAAGCATTCGATCAGTAAGAACTGGAATCCCATAGCTATACTTGAACTGTGGGTACTTTGGGGACATTACTTAAACTTTCCTCACCTGTTTCCTTACCTAAAAAGTGAGAGTGGTGATAAGTTTTAAAGAAATAATGATGCTAATAATAACAGCTTGACATTTATCAATAGTTTCACATGCAGGGCCTCACTGCTAGCACAATCCATGCCTTTGGGTAAATTAGGAAAAGATGATCTCTCTTGGTGATAGAGGCTGTTCAACTAGAAAAAGGCTGTATTTTCCTCTAGGTGGCCTCAGCTCCAGGCACAGCTTCTTGGCATGCACCCTTGCATATGACACGACCTGTACAACTGTATTCAAACCCCTTTAGCCTTCCAACGACCCTGTGCTGTCGTGTTCTCATCCCACTCTTAAAATAAAGGGAGACATAGAAAAGTTAAACAATTTGCCCACATTCACAAAGTCAGGGTTTAGAACCAGGCAGTCTGGCTCTACCGTTCGTCATTTTACCCAGATTTTCATGCTGCCTCCATATGTGTCCAAAATATAATAATTTTCTAAGGTGAAATATTTTATAAACAGTGGGATTGATGTATATATACATTATTCAGATTTTCTATGTTATAGTTATTAGCATTGATCCATTAGCGACTCTTGGATGACTAATATATGCAAGGAATTGTGCCTTGAGATTTTATCTCTATGCAGATTGTGGATTTTCTATTACTGAACTTTTAGACTCAGGATTAATATTGGAACATTGATCTCAGATTTTTCAGACCATATATGTCCTTAATGATAGTTTTATGTAGCCATTATATTTTCCAAATAAAACAAACAAGGCCCAAACTGATTTTTTTTCACAACTACAAGGAGGATAACTTTAGTCAAGTTGTCTGGCCATGTTAATCAGTAATCTGTTAAAACTTTGAAAGAAACCATCCCTCCTGGCAGGTGTGTACATCTATCCCCCTGTATGTGAAGTGCCTAGCACAGAAGGCCATTGTAAGAAGTAAAAATTGTTAGTGAGAACATCAGCTGGATTTCTGGTCTGCACCACTTTATGTAAAACTGCCTATTTTTAAGTGTTAACGGAATAGATATTACCATCCTCAGGAAAAAGAGTTCTAAAAACAAAACCATAAAATGTTGGAAAACAGCAGTTAAGGATTAATGGCTATGATAAATGTGTGGTTTATTAAATGACTAGTAATAAGATTAATTTGTTCCTTTCTTGCCCAAGAGATACTTAAAGTAATTGCATCTTTGAAAACTGCATCGTCATCATTTTATGCTTTTGATGATGTCATGGAATAGTACCATAAGCTGGGATAACGGTTTTTATATTTTTTTTGCTGTTACATTTATCTATAGGCCACTGGACACTACCATGATTTTGTAATATTCTACAGCATCTGTATGATAAAAGAGAGATCTCTAAATTATCCTGTTTCCTAAGTAAAATGTTTGCCAATTTTAATGTTAAAATTAATGTATAGTAAAGTGTTCTGCAGAAATTTGGAGGTACCATAAAATACAATTAATGCCGTTTTGCAGCATAAACATGCTGGGGATCACTAATGTGTACGCTAAAAATAAAAAGAGTAAAAAAAAAATCACTTGAAAACACTTCAAATGTTTAAAAATATCCATGTGCTCTTTGAACATATCCTCTCATCTTAAAGACCTGAGTTTTTGAACTCTTCTTTTTCATATGTATCCACATTCCCATAAGTAAAATCCTCTTACCTTTGTCCTGAAGAAGATATCGTTACCTACCAGTTACTTCACAAAATTAAATGACTACAGCTCCCACTGGTATTCTCTCCACATGATCTCTGTTCAGTAACGAATCTGTACAGGTCTAAGACCTTAAAAGTAGTTTCCAACTTAGACTCACAAATTCACTAAATACTCTCTGATTGTTATCTTCATGTCTATATTGCATATTCATGCTTCAAAATAAGCATGGCTACTAACCTATAAAAATACTTTTCTATTACTGCTAGATGCTATTAAATCTTACAGAGCAGATTCTGATGAAGTTGTTTGAAATGTTTCTTGTTAAAAGATTTTCACTTCATTTATAAATAATGTTCTTAACTTTTAAGAGGGTGATGTATTTTAAAGTATTAGAAAGTATCTTATTGAATATTTTAAAGTACGAAGATGAAGAGAATTTCTATGAAGCATTATTTTGTGAGTTCCTGTCTTTTTTCCTGGGGTAAATGATTATTTTGGTCTACTACACAGAAATGATAAATGGTTGTACTGCTATTTAACAAACGGAAAAGGTATTCCATATATTCTATCTTCCTAACGGTGGCCTCAGAGAGCTTGTTTCAGTTGACAGACACGTGAGAATTTTGGTAAGTGGTTCCTAATAGTGTGAAAAAGTTCATTTACCTCTCAAGACCTAACATTGACCAGGCAAACATTACACCTACTACTTCCAAAATGTCCAGCTTTAAATACTCTGTGCTCATGCCATTATGGCTGAAATACATATTTTTAAAAATTAGTCTTCAAAGGATAAAATTGCAAATCAATTTATAATGGTTAAATGTCAATGTGAATTTTATGGCCAAAGACAATTAAATTATTCATAAGAGAAACATAACTGTTTTAATATCAAGTAAACACCATCATTTATGCTAAATCAAATAGATCATGTTCAGTTAATTAGAAATTTTCCAGATGTCACTTACGAGATGCCTATAAATACTTAATAGGAAAATAGGAAAATGTTTGCAAAAATTTATGCAATAATAGAACACAGAATAAACTTTCACCAACCATTTTTAAGTTCTAGCTTACTTTATTTGTCTTTTTTCTCCCTTGCAAAGTTTAAGGCACACAAACAAGAATATACCAAAAGGATAGTATTTAAGTCAAAGAAGTATTTCTGTGTGTTTAAAAATCACCTTATGCTCAAAAATTGGTCTCTGCTGTTCATTAATTTGCAAGAATAATTCCAACAAATACAAAGACAGTCAGATATGTAATTCACACATTCAGATGAGTCTAAAGAGTGAACTTTTTCTTCAAAGCTAAATTATGGGAGAAAGGGAGCTAATGTTATGGATTCTGTAACATTCTTATTTGATACTGTAAAATTTTCATTTTTATAAACAGTCTAATTTTCTCCCCCCTCCCAAAAAAAACGTAAGCAGCATGGATTTTCAAATAACATTTTATTTAATTATGCTGTCTTCAAAGGGCCAAAAAGTTAATAGAGAGTAATCGATAACTAGACATTTAAGAATTATATTCTGAAGATGTAGAACATCACACATTGCTGAGGGGAAATCAGTAACAATTAAGCTTAATAAGCGAGTTTCTAAAGGTCTGGCTTCACTGCTGATTAAGTTGCTGTCATCTGTCATCTATCTCTACCTCCAGTGACACCTGTTATAAGATGCACAGAATATTAAAAGAAATTTGTGCTTTTTACATTAAAAAATCTTTCCGCACTTAAAACACATGCCCGTATTCATTCAACAAATATTTATTGCAACACTTTAATTAGCATCACAAGAGATTTCAATAAGTCTAGCTATCTATGCTCAGTTTTCACGTACAGCCCTATTGATGCATCCTAGGCTTTTGAGTATCTTCGCGGTTTTAAAGAGACCTTTCCAAAAAGAAAGAAAGAATGAATCAAATATAAATTGCTCAACAACCAGAGAGTGAAAGTAGAAGAAAAAGAAAAATCAAAGCGAACGCTGGGAAGCTTGCCAATTCTGATCCATTTCCCGTGCAATGACTCCATCGACCTAATAGGGCACCTACTGTGTGCACGAACGTGCGGTCGTCACCGTGTACACCTCAGCCCAACTCGAGCCCACTTCATTTTCTAAGAAGTCCCCAACTTGGAATGAGGTGTGCAAAGGAAAGGCCAAGTCCCCTGTTCTTTGTCAGTTCTACTGAGAACAAAGGCTGCGTGCCCAGGGGTGGCGAGCGACCCATCGAGAGCAGATTTGATCTCATATCCTCAGAGAGAACACGGTGCGGGGACTGAAGTCCAGCCAGCCCATCAGGGGTTCTTTGCGGCAGCTACTCCTCCGGCTCTGCACTTTTTCTGCCTCCGCGGTACCCCACCCCTCTCGCAGGTGCCGTGCCCCGCCCTGTGGCCAACCGTCTTACAAAGAAAGTGGAAATTACGCCTGGAAAGCGCTGTGCTGCTTATGATGAAGCAGGGCTCGCTTCGCAGTTATTGTACCAGATACTTTCAAAAAAAATAATAAAACTTTTTTACGCGTGTTTTGGGGGGGCAGGGAACAAAGCAGAATGCAATCCAGTACTCCTGCCTCCTCTCGGCCCCCTACTGGGCACGGGTACCCAAAGCTCGGGAGAGCCTCCACCCCAGGACAAGCTGCCCCGCACCGCCCTGGCCCACGCGCTCCACGGTCCCCGCCCGGCTCGTCCGCGTGGCGGGCAGGCAGCCCTTTGACTTACCGCTGACCACCCGGCGGCAGAAGACTCCGTGGCCGCAGAGCAGCGCGGCGCCCAGCAGCAGTGAGACCACGCGGCTCATCGCTGCGCGGCTGCAGCAGCAAGTGTCGCGTGGGGCTAAGGTGGCCTCTGCTCGCTGCGCGGCCTGGGCTCGAACCCCTGGCCCTCCCTGCCTTCTCGCGAACCCTACTCCTGCCGCCCAAGCCCAGCCGCCAGGCCCCCCGTACGCATCGCCTTTGGCAGGACCTGGCGCCGGGCGCGCTGGGGCTGCGCGCGGGTGTGCTGGACTGGAGCGCACGACTCGGCGGGTGCACTTTCAGGGAGAGGGAAGAGAAGTTAGGGGGTCTTAGGGGTGTCTATCCCAGGGGTGAAGCAGGAGCTCTGGGTGGACCCCACCGGCCCTATTTGCTCTTCTCCCCGGCCTCCGCCGAATGAGGGGCTGAGCCCTTGCGCCCGGGTCGCAGCTCACAGCAGCAACAGCATCTCTGCGCTGGGGGCGCGGTCTTATATACCCACATCCCGAGGTTCCAGCCCCATGCAAGTAATAATTTTTAACTACTTCGTCTCTCCCGCTGTGCGGAGCACCCCGGCCCCTCCCCTAAAAACCGGAGCCACTTTGAAAACAGTCCAGTCAGCAGCTCCACCTCCTCCACGCCACTCCTCCCGGTCTCCTCTCTCCATTCGCTAACGGCCCCGAGACTCATTTGTGTAGAATGTGACAGCTTTGCTATTAAACTCTGGCAAAAGTTGGATCCATTTGGTTTTCTCCAAGATTAATGTCCACGGGGATGCCAAGTTGTGGGGCCTTTCTCTTTTTTGTGCTAAATTGCTTGATCATATGTACTGCGAGATGCAGGGCATCAGCCACTATTTAAGATGGATTGGCAGAGTGGGAGCCAAAACTTACTCAGTGAATTATACAATGTGGTAGGTTTTCCCTCACCTAGGTTCTGCAAATAGATTACTTCCAAGTAGCTTGTTTGACTAAATTGCCACAGGAATAAATTGAAGAGATATTTGAAGCAAGGTTTTCCCAATGGGTTTCAAGCTCAGTATTTGCAGTTCCAGAGAAAACCATCAAGGCAAAATATTCTGAATACTTGGGAATTTCCTGGATATAAATGTATCTATTTCTTTGCAATCACCAGTGACCTATGGTTTACATTAGAAGCAAGTCTCGTTTTAAAACCAACAAAGGCATTTTTCCATAACCTTACTGAGCCTTTATTAAAACAATCCACCCAACCATGCTAGAGTTTCTTGGATCATTAGAGAGAAGTTCATGAGTTTCATCTGTATCTGGTCCATGAGAGGAATCTTGAGGATGCTCTCATAATGAATGAACTTCAGTAGAATTGGTATTTTTGCCATTATGCTGTTTTAAATGCCCCAGGGTTTGTTAAATAAAATCTTTTGGTTGTAATGGATAGTACACTTCCCTATTACACCTTCCTGTCTTTGGTTTTCTTAATTCACAAGTACACTCTAAACATTTGTTGGACTATTTTCTTGAAAGAAGAAGGTCAAGTCTTACAGAATATAAAATTTTAGTACTTGGAAAGGCCTTAAAGATTATTAAACCCACCCTACTCAAGAAAATAGAATTCCAAAATAATTATAAAGACATTTATCACTTTATTTTTTATTGTATAACCATGAAAAATACTAATTTCATATCAGGACATGGGCAATTAATAAATCTATAGAGGGTAAAGGTTTTTGAGTTTCACCAACAGCTAAACATCCAAAGGAAACAGGCATTGCTAGGATTTTTAATGGAAAATGAAAAACAGATACATTTTCGAGGCAAGGGAGGATTGTTCAGCCCTGTGAACCCTTTCAAAGCGTCACTGGTGTGGCTGTGGTCCAGGGACTCACAGTCCAGTGTGGACAAAGAAACGTAGTAACAACTGTGTATATAAATGCTATAGTGAGAGAGTAAATGGAATGTCATGGCTAACACAGAGGAATGAGGAATGAGGTGTTTTTGCAGGAATTTTCTAGTAGCAGTCCAGGTTGAGGGTGATGATCCTCATTCGCTGGTGACCTGAGTTACTTCTCCAAATGTCTGCATAACTAGGATTCTGAATAGGAGTTCTCATGCCAGTCTAATTCCAGATATTTCTGTAGCCCAGAGCTATCATGAAAAGGTCCCTCTTTGGGAAAGAATATTAGTGGATTACAATATAGACATTGGATATAATTTCCTATATGTCAGTAGACCCCCAAACGTCCCAAATGTCTCCAACATCCAAAATGCCAGCAAGTCCTCGAAGCCATTATTGGCAAGGGTGAGCTCCCTGGTTTTTGTATTTCAGAAAATCCAAATTACAATAATACCTGAATCTTTGATATGGTTGTACAGACACCCTAAAATATAATTTCTTATCTTTAGGTTAGAATTCTCTCCTTTCAGGGTGCCCTTTCTGGTTTACTAGGATTGCTCAGCAGTTATTTGGATAGCTGTTTGGTTTATCAGAAAAACAACGTATCAAGGGCTCTTATTAGATATGATGTTTTTCAGGGACTGGCTGGTAAGACTAGCTTTTTTCTTTGTTCCTCCATTACTAGAAAACATCTGGATAGATCATCACTAAATTGAGAGAGCATATTTTGGGTAGTCTATGTAGAATATGAGTAGTACTAGATATCCCTTTTGAAGATCATGGCAGGGGGGAGATGTCTCTCACTTAATTTTTTTCATGTAGTGTAGTAGGAGATATAAACCCAAAACTTTCAACAAGACTGCATTTAAAAAAAATATTACAATTACTGGTCATCAGGGAAAAACAACAAATATTCACTTTTTTAAATAAATGACTTTCACTGTTTTTCCATGTGGAAATATGTAAGGTATCACAGGAGACAAATGACTTTCTCATAGAAACATATTTTAGCTCCACATTAGTGGATCAAAATGAGAAGTTTAAGAACTGCTTTCGGATCAGTTGAGTGACTGGGGCTCCCTCTAAGGCCACCTTGGGGTTATATGAGGAATGTTTGGGCATGTGTAGAGCAGGGCCTCCAGATGCCTTGAAACCCAGCGTGACCAGACCACATAACTGGTGACTGGCAGTCAGGAGAGAGGCCCATCACAAGTTAACATTCTTTGCCCAATTTTTAAAAATTTCAACTGAGAACTTCAAACTGATGAGGCTAAGGAGGTCAACATTGATTCAAAATTTAAAACACATCTCTTCAAGCTCCAAAATAGAAAGGTGAGCTCAATAAGAGTGATTCCCAATGAAATTTCCAGCATGAATCAATTGCTGAGTCTCTAGAGGCTCTGCAACATCAATTGAGCAACATTTGGAATCCAAAGTTTTGGAAAGTGACATCAGGGCCCTTAATAGTACACTATGGAATCTGTACTTCCCAAATATACAAATTACTTTTTCACTCTCCCCATTCCCTTCAAATACCTGCAATTCCCAGTGAGCATCTGTTTCACATGTCCATTAATAAGTCTCCAGGACAGACAGTCTGAATTCCAGGCACTGATTTGCATTTAGTGGCTCCTCACTTGGGCAACTAGAGACAGGGGTTTCAGCCTCCGTCATAGCAGGGTGTCCCAGAACAAAAAAGTGGCAAATATGGTTGTCTTAATCAGTTCGGGCTGCTATGACAAAGCACCATAAACTAGGTGCCCTATGAACAACATAGATTTATTTCTCACAGTTCCAGAAGCTGGAAATCTGAGATCAAGGTGCCAGCACAGTTCAGTTCCAGTGAGGGCACGCCACAGGATTATAGACGGCCGACTTCTGGTTTTATCCTTACACAATGGGAAGAGGACAAGAGACTTCTCTGGGATCCCTTTTATGAGGGCAGCAGCACCACTCATGAGGGCTCCACTCTTATGACTTATCTGCCTACCCCAAAAATCCCACCTCCTAAAACCATCCTATTAGAGATAGGATTTCAACATATGAATTTGGGGATACAAACATTTAGTTCAACGGTCTACAAAAGAGATTTGTTACAATGTTTGAAATTATTATAACAATATATTTGAAATGTTAGTGTAATCCAATATTAATTCCATTACACTTTATTTAGTGATGGTTAATGATTCTCCTAAGCACTATAAATACTATTGCTAGGACATAATAAAATAAATATTTGAAAGTGAAAAAATAAAACCATTCCTATATAATTACTTTGGTAGTAGGCAAAAACAGTTTTTTTTTTCCTGAGTAATTATTAGTTGTCAATTCCAGGAAGACAGCATTGAATCCAAGAGTTTTCCTCCCAATTCTTCAGAAATGACACATTGGCATCTGTGTGGGCATGTACCTGGCTCAAATGCAAGGATGAGCAGTTGGCCAAATTCCCCCCGAGATTTATTTATTCTTTTCAAAACATGTCTGTCCTATAGAATACGTGACCTCATTCGAGTGCCAGTTCTCTTCCTCTAACCCCAGAAGTCTCAGTCATCACAGGGATATCCAGGGGACTGCCACTGTTCATAACGCTGTTAGAATTTAATGAAGAATTATACACACTATCAAAAAAAACAAAAACAAAAATAAAACAAAACAAAACAAAAAAACGCTTTCCGGCCATTTAAAATTTTAATTTAGGAAATGAAAAAAAAAAAAAAAACAAAAACAAAACAAAAAAACGCTTTCTGGCCATTTAAAATTTTAATTTAGGAAATATTGAGTCTGTTACATGCTCTGACCATTCAGGTGATGAGTTAAAAATATTTATGGAACTCATAAGAGACATATCTTAAATCTGAACTCATTAGAGACATATCTTAAATCTGAAGAATCATACACATCTATGTGCATGTCTAACTACATACCAACTCAGTAAATTAAAATTTCCTTTTAGTGCTTCCATATCATTTAAAGCAATGTAATCCGGTACTGTTGCTATAATTCTAGCATAAGCACATACTTTTTATTCTAATGTTTGTTTATCACTAAGTTTGGTCTTAATATACATTAATACAATAAAACAAAATCGAGATAATTAAACCAAAAAAGATATAAGCTAAAGTCATCCTTGCTTCAAGTGTCCAGCCTGAATTATCTAGGTATGCAACTGATAAACCCCTCAGGGTACTGTGATATGGAAAAATCACTTGGCTAACAGAAACATAAATGTAAATTTTCAGTTAATATGATCTTGGGCCAGTTTCTAGACTTTTTTGGTTTTCACTTTTAACATTTTAAAAGAATGGGTCATAGAAGTTCTGTACTTCCCAAATGGATAGCATGCTGCCCCAGAAAAATTCAGTTATTTCACAAATTTTTCAATCTTAATATTTATATACATTAAGAATTATCCCCAGACAGAAGTCATATGTTATCTGTATGTATGCAATAATTTTCCAAATGTATATAGTTTATTTTTTAAATGTTACTAAATTCATAAAATATTCTTCCACATATTTTCGATCAATAGTTACTGAAAGAACAATTGTCATGTGGTGTCCTTGAAAAATATGTACATTAAAAATAAGGCTTAATTCTCAAAAAAGTTGGGAATCACTAGGCTAGATTATTTCTAAAATCTTCTTTAGCTTTACAATTCTATTTTTCTAAAGTTAGGAAAATCTAACACTATTTTTCCTTCCTTTCTTCCTCCATCCCTCTCCCCTTCCTTTCTTTTACTCTTTCCTCCCTCCTTTTCTCTCTTTCTCTCTTTCTTTCCAAAAAAAGATGTCAGTTTATCATGAATGGGTATACTCTATTATTAAATTTACAAATTAATCAGAAAATAGGAGTCCTGGAAAAATCTCTGTAGTTCTTTGTATAACAGATGGACATATTACAGATGCCATATAAATAGGAAATCCAAACAAAGCAAAATAAAACTGAGTGCCAAGCTGAAAGAAAATTAAACTAAGAGACCATAAAGCCATAAATGAATATTTGATGAACCAAAAATTTTTTTATAAAAGTGCTCCACTTTACCAGAAAGAAAATCGTACCATGAAGAGGAATAGCTAAAGATCTACAAAACATAAAACATGGCTTTATGACATTCACAAATATCCAGTGTTTCTCCAAATATATCAAGTAACTAGAAAACAATGGTGCCAAAGCAGCCATAATAGCAATAAACTGGGTTATGTGGAATGACATATAAAGTTAGCAGGAATTTGAGGGAAAAAACAAAGGTATTAGGACCAAAAAAAATCAATTTAAATATCCTTCTGGAGGTACATCTGTCACTCTCTTATTTTTTCACACACTGTTTCTAAAGGTAAATGGCTCATGTGTCAAATGCATGTGTAGAATGCAGCACAGCAAAATGGAAATTTGGGGAATAGTAAGGAACACACTGTTAGGTAACTTGTAGATACTGGCATCCATAAAAGTCTCTTTTATCCTGTAGACTGTGCTTTTTTAAAAAATAAAAGTTACTATTTATCTGTAATAAAGTTTAAATATTCTGCTTTCAAATACACTTCTTTAAAATAATCCTGAACAGAAAGGGGAAAAAATGACAAAAGTAAGTATATTTCTGCCGTCAATTCCTTTATACCAAAAATAAATAAATAAATTGACCCTGTCACATAAGGAATTGATGCTAGATGCTATAATATTTCTCTCCAAGGAGTAGACACAAGGATTCATAAAGCAGATTTAATTTTCAAGAGCTTTCAAGACAGAAAAAAGGCAAGAAATCATTGTGAATGTATTAGCTAAGTACCTCCTATCTTCTCTAATGGATAGGAGTCATTTAATAATGAGACTAAAAAAAATTTTTTTAATGGTTTAGATTTTTAAATATTTATGAAGTTAAATAATACACTCATTGCAAAAAGATACAAAGTTCTTAATACAGGACAGAGGTGGGCCTCAATATTTTAATCCCCTAATCAGTCCCCCCACCATCTACATCAACCCCTCCTTAAAACGCCTTACTCTACATGGCTTATTCTAACATGTAGAGGGCCACTAGGACCATGGGATCTTCTTCCAGACTCTACATGGTTTTCCCTAATCCAAGTTAATAGTTCAGGGTGCTAAGAAGCTCTTCATGATGATCATAAAGGAAGTGAAGACACTGTCTTTCTGTCTCTACCTTGATCTGCGAAAAGACCTTCCCTGACCACATAATCCAAATCAACCCCTGCTCATCCCTCTCCTAGTTTGTTTCTGTAACTGCATTTGTTATTTATTTAACAATCATTTACTAAGCACAAATTGCACTTATTCTGTTAAAGGTGTTACTTGCTTATGATTTCAGGTTTGCAAAGTGAAAGGTTCCCCAGTGTAAGCCACATCACTGGCATTTAAAAATCTTAGGTTAAACATTCCATTCCTATTTTGCAGAAATTGCAGTCACCCTCACTTTAGCTGTACATATTTTTTTCTAAGAGTAAATATAAATCCAAAATTCTGATGTATATTCCTAGATGATAATATTACAGAATATAAATTTTGTTTCTCCCTCCACACAGCTATATATTTCCACCAGTAACATCTTCCATGAATGCAATGGCAACACATTGTCTGGCAAAGTCCTAATTTGCCCAGAACAGTACCATTCACACCCTGATACTCCCCAAGTGGTTGACTATCACCTCTTACATGTTTATTTTTTAATTGCCAGAAAAAGTATTTCCTGCTCTTACATATTTTTTAATATCACATTATATTTTTTCTTCAGTAGTTGGGTACATTATGTCTCTTTATGTGTACACATCAATCTCCTTTAGAGCAGATACAATATTATAATATATCCTGTATCCTAGTGCCTAACATTAGGAATTCAATAAATTCTGATCTCAATGAAAAAAATTTTAAAGCCTACAAATAGCAATTACAGACTAAAATTTTACCTATCTGAATTTTAATAGAACCATACTTTTATTGAGGATATCTAATAAATATAAATAAAAACATGCTATTGCTTGTTCAAATGGTTATCTGAAATTCATGTGAAAAATTCTTAGGATTTAAAATAATTTTATAACTTTTTATCAAATTGCTCCAAACTTTCTGAGTTATGAAACTACCTGTTCTTTTGCTGAGCTTTGCGGCTGCGATTTCTAGTGTGGTGTTAAGGTGAAACCCAAAAGAAATAGAAAACACCTAAATCAAGTGGCCATAATAACCATACCTCCTTCCAAAAAAGCCATAGAGATATTTTGTGGAGCCCTTAGGATTCATAAAACACACTTTGAAAACCATAGTTTCAATCAACAAATAGCAATAATATCCTGTCCTGAGGGTCAAAATGTTCAGAATCTACCAAAAGCAATCAAAGCTCAAATAGGTTAAAAAGGCTTTTGAAAAGATTCAGAAAAAATGGAGGAGAGTTGATTCATTTTAGTTACTAACTGACAGATGATGCAAATGTAATGACATTCTAGGCCTATATGATTTTAAGGGGAAAAATTATTCATTTTTGAACTCAATGATAATTTCAAAATTCTCCCTGCATTTATAAAAATTAAAAAGGAATACCATCTTGCTAAATATGAACTATCTGTCTGTCTTTTCTGTCTCACCTTTAATGTTCTAGTTTCCAATTGCTGTTCTAAGTTGTCATAGCAACAAAATGCTATTTTCAATAAGTTTTGGTAGAAAACCTGTTCAGAACACCTAATTTATTATAAGTGGAATACATTCAGCTGGTTGCATGTATGACAGATTTTTAAATTTTTTTAAGAAAGCATTTGATCATATTATTCCTAATGACTACTACTTCTTAACCCTTTTATGACATAAAATAACTCTCTTACAGTTCATACATAATAATAGGAATAACTTCTGTGCAGACATGCCTGTAGTTAATCCAAAGAGTTAACTGGAATTTATGTTTTAGCTTCCCTCAGCTCTAGTACATCCAATTATCCTATACCAGTCTATCAACATATTGTTTGTCAGAAACATAGGTTTCTCGTATATTCATTATTTTAACTTCTTGACTTGGTTTCACTGTTAATATAAACACACTTGTAGAAAAATAATACCCAAATTAGAAGAAAATTTTTTGCACACTGCCACCACCAAAGCTCCCATTCAAAAAGAATACACTAATTTTTACATATGCTACTGCTCGAAAGTTTTCATTTTATTCTTTTTGTCCAATACAATAACTTTTTAATTCTTCTTCACTGCATATGAAGCCCTCCAAAATTTGACCCTCTTTATCTTTCTAGATCCATTTACATTTCCTACTTTCATAAATCAGCCAGTACCAACAACCAGGTGACCAATAGTTTTTCTTTGTGTTTTCTCACCTCTGTGTGTACTTCTACAATTTCCCTACCCTTTCCATTCTGGTCTCTTTCGCTATATCTGTCCTAAATATTGGCTCCTCTTTCCTCTGAAAAAGCCATCTCAGATCTCTTCTTTTCTTCCCCGAATGGATAAAAATTATTCACTTAGTCATTGAATAAAATTAACCTCATAGAATATTTCAGACTACCAATATTCACAAATTACTTAGCTGCTTACATGTTTACATTTTACCTGCTCAACTGGCAGCCAAGTTCATTCAGAACAGAACCATGTCTGGTATGTCTTTTTCCAACCCAACATCAATTTTGTCTATTTTATTTAATAAAAGAGAATTGAGAATGCAAATCATATTCCAGATCCTTCCTGCCTTCCAATGACACATGTTAATAAGTCACTTTACACCCATATATCATCAGACATATGGGAACATTTTGGGGAATTAAAGATGAAGGAATGCATTGTTCCTTGTCTCTTCTTTAAATTGTATTATCTTATTCTCAGATACCGCATAAATGTTACCAGCAACCACTTAACTTCACAAGTTACCAATTAACAGAGACCTTGGTATACCCTCGAAATGTACATATGAAAGCTGTGAAAAGGGGCTGAGAGGTCAGAAAACAATACCAGAAACAAGCATTTCTTTTCTGTTTAACTACCAGTTATGCCATCTTAAGGTTTCATGACAAGACAAAGAAAATAAAATATTCTACATTTTTGGTTCCTTTTCCTATACGCCTAAGAAAGTCACCTGACGTCCTTCCAGGAACACGATTACCTGTGGAGAACAGTCTCCATTGAGCTGCCAAAGACCCACTTTCCACTCACAGGGCAAGCCTGACAGGGATCACAGAGTAAGAGTGGAGCATTTGAATGAGGACACATTTGTTTTCACACAAGGCAGTAGCTTATTTACTGCCTTAAAGTTAACAAAAATAAGGTGTGGTTTGCTTTCTTGCACTTATTTTAATGCAAACAATTCACCAAGAGCCTTGGGCATGGCAAATTTCTTTCTTTATTCTGGCATTTAAAAAAGCGCAGCTCTATTGATTCATTGTGTGAATAACACAATTTGAAATATCATTCTTCAATATATCATCAAAGAATTAAAATATCATGCATTCTGTATTATGTGTTTTTTGAAAGTTGTGGTCAGAATATAGACAGTATTTTATTGACTTAAACTTTTAAACCTTGATAGATTTATTGTTTTAAGTCACAGTGTAAAGTAATAAATAATGCAATTTTGAATATGAAATCCTTTCATTGGCACTTCAGAGGAGCAGAAAAGGGAATGCATAAAGTCTTACCAGAAGTAGTCTAACCATTATGAACTAAGGCCAAATTATTTTATTTTTTAAAAAGATCCAATATATTTTATTTGGTGTTTCAGTAAAGTATTATTAGCTGGGCTGTTAAAGCTAAACTCAGGTCTTCGCACTGGATAATGTTATTGGAGACTCTGAGATTGACTTGGTCTTCTCTTTCTTATGAGGCAAATAATAATAATAATGATATGTGCCAGGCACTGTTTTGAAAGGTTTATATATCTCAACTCATTTCATCCCCACAAAAGTCTTATGATCCTCTTGTTATCTCATTTTTAAAGATAAGGAAACTGAGGCACAGGATGCTAAGTAACTTGCCCAAGGTCACACATGGCTAACTGATAACAGCCGGGATTTGAACCCAGGCAATCAGGCTCTAGAACCTGTGCTCTTAACACAACATCACACCACCTCTTGTGCAACCGAAATGGAAAGACTAGAGCCTCCACTAACTGCTGTTTGCCAAGACATTTTTTTCCTATTCCACATACCTATTCCTCTACCCATCACATAGCCATTCACTAGCTCTAACCAAAACTAAGTCGATGTTTCCCAAAGATGATTGGGATGGTTTTAGGTGAAATACAGATTCTTAAAATTTTAATAGTTATATTTGTACTTTGAGATGTATTAAGAAATCAATAAAATTAGCCCATAAAAACACAATCTTACAAATATCACTGCTTGGACAAATCCAAATAAAATAGTAAAGAATTTAGGTAATTTTAAAAATATATTAAGTAAATAATAGGACTGGTGGTAAACAAATGGGGCAGAGTTTTTGAGGCTGTCGTTACGAACGATGGAAGCTTACCACACATTAAAGCCAAGCTCTTTTCAGAGAGCTGGGTTTCCAGATAGACTGGCCCTGGAGTGTCTCCGCTAAACTAAGACAGAATTACTTTCTAGCTGTGTCACAGTGTGGCTAGACTTCCTCACCTTTTTCTTATATAAAACTACACACTTTCTCCTGTCACAATGCAGGGTCACCAAGACAGTCATATCCATCATTCAGCTACAGCCTTTCCAACGGGAAGCCCATGTCCAGCCCCGTGGAGCTCGCATCTCTTCTGTCCTCAGAACACCTAGTTGGGCCCTTTGGTAAAGGCCTGAGGAGCAAACAGGGGTGAAAGTGAGTACAGATGGAAAGAATAAGAAATTATTCTTATTGGGGGACCAAAAAGGGAAGGCAGCGACTCATGCTAAGCAGTGTCTTAAGCACTGCAGTGACTAGCTAGTTTACTCTTGTGAATAAGTCTGAGATGAAAGCATCATTGTCCCTGTTGTACAGATAAGGAAACAAAGCCCACAAAGCGAGCAGGGGGTGAGGCCAGGCTCTGCCATTACAAGCTGGAGGACTTCTACTATACTTTGCAATAAAGACTGAAGAAGGTAAGCGATACATGGAGGATGAAATGAAGCTAAAAGTGACTCTGAAAAGATATATTTCAAATCCTGATTTTAATAGGTTAAAAGGTAAAGTAAGAAAGAGCAACATGGTCATGTCCCCAGAGCTACAACCTAGATATTCAAATGGCCAGTTCAGTGCTCTTTCTAGCACCTTTTCGGAAAAGGCTTAGGCATTCACTGAAAGGTATAGCTGAAGAAGATGCTTAAATCAAACCAAATGGAAGGAAGCACTGCTGTGCCAAGTCACAGAGTTAGCACACACTCAATGGCTGGCAGCCATGGAAACAATTTCTGCTGAATAGGTTATAAAATAAATAGGCTACTGCAGGGCACTTTTCGAGCAGTGGAATTTCATGATGTTGAAATAAAAAAATGTTGAGTATTTAGCGGGTTGGCAGGGATTGGAGCTGACAGTTACCCTGTTGAAAATCTTTATTAGAAGTACTGATACTTTATTGTAACACTAATTAGTACTTTTTTAAATTTAAAATCCTCATACATTGTTGGTGGGATTGCAAATTGGTACAGACGCTATGGAAAACAGTCTGGAGGTTTCTCAAAAGATTAAAAGTGGATATATCTTTTGACCCAGCAATTTCACTTCTGGGTATTTATTCAAAGAAAACCCAAACAATAATTCGTAAAGATCTATGCATCCCAATATTCATGGCAGCACAATTTACAAGAGCCAAGATATAGAAGCAACCTAAGTGCCCATCAACAGACAACTGGATAAATAAATTATAGTTCATAAATACAATGGAATATTACTCAGCCATTAAAAAAATGAAATCCTACCATTTGCAATGACATGGATGGACCTAGAGGTTCTTATGTTGAGTGAAATAAGTCAGACAGAAAAAGATAAGTACCATATGACTTCACTTATATGGGGAATCTAAGGAACACAAGAACAAACTAATCAAAAACTGACTCACAATTATAGAAGACAATTTGGTGACGGAAAGAGAGAATGTGGGTTTGGGGGTCTGGGAGAATGGGGTAAAGGGTTAAAGAATTAGTAGTTGAAAGATGGTCACAGGGATGGGGAGCACAGCACAGAGAATGTAGTTAGCATTAATATATTGGCTAGGTGGAAAACCATCTAGGAGAGAAGGAACAATTAGGGGGATGGTTTTATAAACTATATAAATGTCTGACCAATGTACTGAATACTTGAAACTAATAAAAAAATAAGAAAGAAAGAAAGAAAGAAAGAAAGAAAGAAAGAAAGAAAGAAAGAAAGAAAGAAAAGAAGAAAGAAAAACAGAATTTAAAAGCTGAGTCAAATTGTTTCTTCAAAGACAAACTACAACAGACATGTTCTTCTCAATGACTTACTATATCACCGATTAAAGAGCCATCTTTGCCTCCATCTCCCCATGGTGTCTTCCCCATGATTGGGGTTATATAAATGTTTTTTTGAATTGAATCAAACTCATTATAAAGATTGAAACACCTGTGCAGAAATAAGTGAACATCCTTTAAGTGTAAATGAAAGAAAAATCATAAAATAAAAAAGCATTTGTATTTCTAGCAGTTTGTATTTATCTTCTTCTATAGCCATCTGTTAGGAAAGTCATTATCATAAAAACAATTTTGATCAATAATGACAAAAATTATCCCCAAATTAGTATAACTCTGCTTACTCAATGATTCATAGTCACATATTTTACCTTCTTGATTGGTATTTTAATGCATAATGCTGTTATTTAGAGGCTTATTAACCCACCTTTTAACTCCAGACAATCCTCTTTAACCAAGCTTTTTATTTTTAAAATGATACCAAACACAAACTTTCTGTAATGCTAATTTCTTTGCATTTATGAGTATTTCTCCCACTGTCTTTAAATATTTTATAATAAATTATAAAAACATATTATATGCCATTACAGATAATGAAATCCAAGTAATCATAAGCCTAAATACTTGAAATTCTGTTTAGTTATTTCCTTTTCCCTTCTCTAATAATCATAGAAATGTAAAGCTGTTTAATTTAAAAGGTCACAATTTCACAACAAGGAACTAATAATGCTAACTTTGTAAACCTGAAATGCATGATTGCCTCATTGAAAATAATCTTTGCAACATAATAAAAGAATAACTATCTATGGCCTACAATTTGAGTGATTTATATTATAGGGTTCTACTTCTTCCCAGACCTTCAGTCTATAAGGAATTTTCTAGCAAAGCAAATTTTGTGTGGAACTAAATCTGTGAAGACCCTGAGTGGCACTGAGAAAATTATCCAAGGAAACAAGGCAGGATATTTTTAAGGCAATAGTTTCTTCTTAGAGTAAGTTCAGAAACTTTCCTCATTCCCACCCCCACCCCCACTTAAGACCATAATTACATTTTATTTGGCTACAGCCTCTTTATCATTCTAGGTAGATTGTATTACTTTGACAAATATTGACCCTCCCATCGAACCTTCTATGGGAGAAGTAAAATTCTCCACTTCACTGGTTTTTATTTGGCCATGTGATTTACTTTGGCTTTACGGGACGTGAGAGGATATGAGATGTCACATCCAAGCAAAAACTTAAAATGCTCATGGGTGCTTTGTCTTCTTCTCTTGGACTTTTGATCTCTTCACAAGGAAACATCTTCCCAGATAGCAACTGCTCCTTCAGCCTGGGTGCCAGAATAACAGACATGTGGCACCAATCTGATCCCCAGCACAATCTAGAGCAGAGACCCCCATAGTCAAATCACAGGACCGTTTGTGAGAATAAGTTGTGTGGTTATAAGTTACCAGCATGCTTCAATCCATTGTTATGTAACATCGGTAAAGCAAAAAAAGCGAACTAAACCTGAAGTTGATACCAGGAGTGGGTAGATGCCCAAAGGAAAATATAAAATTTATGACATTGGCTTTGGGGCCAGACGTGGGTAGCCACAAAATTACACATTTTTGTAAATTATCCCGTCCTATTGCACCACTGAATGTTGGTTAGAGGGGAGGAGCAGATATGACATAGAGACTATGATAAGATCTTAAACTTCAAGTCTGATGCCATAAAAGCATAAAATTTTGAGGGAAGAAAGGAGTCTTCATTGGCAGAGAGTTGAATATATTTTGTGGATGCAAGAAAGGAAATTTAATATTTGTTATCCAAAGACAAATTATGAGTAGATTATATAATTATACCACAAATATTCATCCTCCCATCTCACCACCGGAGAAGTATACATTTCCACCCTATTGATGTTTGGTTTGATTATGTGGTTTGCCTTGACCAAAGGAATATGATGGGATATGACAAACAGCCTATTCAGACAGAGGCTTTAAACATGCTTATGGGTTTTTTGGTTTGGCCTCTTATTTATTCCCAGCCATGAGAAGAATATGCCCTAGTCAGCTAATATTCATTCCATTTGCATCTCAGACTGACAGAAATATTGAACACACCTAAATGCACCCAAAGCCTGGAGAAGAAATGTCTTGGCCATCTTGCAGATCTGTGAGTACAGAATAAATGCTTCTTTATGGAAGCTATTAAAGTATTGGGGTTTTTTGTTACGTAACACCATCATAGAAAATCTTACTAATTTATAAATCCATAATAAAAAATGTCAAATCATCACTCTATACTCATGAGAAAGCAAAAGTTATATTTCATCTGATTTCACCTGACCTTGCCTTTCTCCCTACTTTCCATTTTCACATATTTGTATGTGTGATTTTATAGTTTTATTTGTAGTTCTGCTCTATCATGTCACAAAGATATATTTTTCTTGATGTCCACTGTTTTAACTATCATTCCTTAGGACATCCAAGGGACTTTAGGAGATTCACAGATAAATTATGGAGCTCCATGAGTCAACCTTGCTATTCCCCCAAATCTACCTTACAGACATTTAATCTGAAAGTATTTATCTATGTTTTGTAAATTAGGAAGGTGTTGCTAAAAACTGTGCTGTTGCAGCTACTTTATTTTGTGAGCTAAAACACAAAACAACAAAACCTTTGTGACTGCATCTAGTAGTGGCCTCATTAATCACCCTATATATGTTTTATCTTATTATATCAATGTTTTTAGTTGAAATAAAGCATCTTCTGATTTACCATAATCCTAAATCTCACTGATCAAAGCTACAGAAAAAATATCTTTGACAAATCAACCAATTTAAACAAAAGAAAGAAGTCAGGGTAGATATTAGGGATTTAGGATTTAAGAGTCCTAGCTGCTCACAGAATTAACAAGAGGATTAGGTTGGCTCATAAGCACCTTTTTGTGCCAGAGTAGACACCAGGGAACTGAAAACACAGCTGGGATACTTGGATTACATGTGTGACAAGCCCCCAAGGAACTGCCAGCCAGACGCCCATAGTAAAGCTAGCGTTCCTTGTGTGGAACAGACATGAAACTAATGATGTTCCATGATGCAGCCATTGAGATAAAAACCATCTGTGGTTTATCCATGTGCCATTTTGTCACTATAGATGTGCATGAAGAAAAAAACATGGCATGGAAACAATTTACATGGGGAGGTTTTGGGTATGTAGACACATCCTGATGACTATACATAGCTAAAAATTTAAAACTGTCTATCACAACGCTGTCTTGGGTTGTACCATCCACATCGCGTATGTGACCTCAGCCACTTGAAAAATTAAACTACTGGCATCAGTTATGAGGCAAACAAATTAATTATTACTATGAAATGTGGATATGGGATGTAAGAGTCTTGAGGAAAGTCAATCAGAATAATACCAATAATTTTTTAAAATCATGAACAAACATCACTACTATTCGGAATAGCTAAGTTTGTTCCTGTCAAATGAAAAGATGCAAAATTGAAAAATTAGTGTGATCCAACCATAGCAAAACTCATAATAGTGGCTTCAACATAAAAGTCTCGGTGTTCCAGAAAGTTAGAACTTGGGAAACTATTATCCACTTTTATTGCAAGCAGTATTTTCATTCAGATGTTGTCACTCACTACCTTCTGCTTTGTAGGTACGTCTACCCAGCAAAGCTTGTAAAGTGGGGGCTTGTAAATTTTCCAGTTAATCTATACTATAAGCGAGTGAATAATAACATGTTTGCATCATTAAAATTTAGAAAACATTTTTATACAATTTCATATTTGATTCTACTAACTATGCAGCGTGTTACATACTATCACCTGCCTTAAACCATGAGACACCTGGAATGTGGATAGAGACGTCCCTGTCCTCCCACCCCCGCATACAGATTGTCATTGAAAGAGTCTAGACTTCAATCTAGATCTTTTAAGTCTAAATCGAATTGACATTCCACTAAATGAAGAGGTGATTTTATTTACTAGTTAAATTATCATGTTTTCCCTCTTCATAAGAGTATTACATTGGCAGGACAAAAGTTAAATAGCCATGACATATGACAAACATGCTGTAAAACTTTAAATAATATTTTAAAATGTAAATATCAGACAAGGAAATCTTGACAATTTTCATGTTAAGAATCTTGATTTTATAACAAAATTATTTATTTTGACACTTGTCACAATTAGAAATTTCATATTATTTAGGTCAATTATCTTCCTTAGTATTTGTTTGGCAGGAAGATACAAATAAGTAAAACTGGCTAACCCAGGAATGTTTTAGAAGCTTTCAATATAAAAGGGTTGAACTTTTTTTCTGGGGTGGTAACAAGAACTTACCTCTCTCTCTTTCTCTGTCTTTCTCTCAAAAAAAATTAAAAAGTTTTGCTGCTTTAAAATAAACTTTGCACTATTACTTTAAATGTATGGATTTACATATTGTTTTATTTTAAATGACAGGAAACATGCAAAGTTCCAGAAAACTATAATAAAAAAATCAATTTATATAAAAAATAAAAGGTATTAGACCAACACTTCTATGATCGTTGCTAAGAAACAGGAAGTGTATTTCCTATTTAGTATATAAAATGCAAAACATTTCCTCTCAATCACAAAGCATTTCGTCTATAATTTAAAATACTGAATCCATCCCTTGGAACTCTGGGAAAAAGAAGCAATTCGTCTTCCCAAGTGTGAAGGGAAAGAATCTTTGTGAAAATGATGTACCTCAGTTTCCCCCCAAAGGCATTAAGAAGATGAACCTTACAAGGCAGCAAAGTTTACCTTTGGTTCCTGTCCACATCTCCCACAGGTGCCCCTGCCTCCTCTCCCTTCCTGCCTTTTTTCCTGAATGTGTAGGATCCCCTTGCTAACAGTAACATTGCTCCAGGTAGAGTATATTGTCTTTGAGTTTTATTTGAGTCTTGAGGATAAATATCCCTAAGACCTAAATAATTAATATCTTAGGAAAGTCATTGCATGCTTGCATGTCATTAATTTTGAGGAGACAATCTATATTTTTCATTAACTTGAAATCATAAAGATATTTACCATGAAGTATCTTCTCGTTCTGATTTTGTTCCCAATTTCCCTGGTTCCTACCCTTCCCACCAAAAGAGTCACTTTTATTCGTCTCTTATGTTCTTTCAGATGTAGTTTAAACACATATATACAAGAAAATTAAATACAAGTTTCCCTCACTGTCCAAAAGTAGAGCATTCCTGTGAAATCTTCTATAAACTGAAATGATGTGAATCGAAGAAGCAATTACCATTAATTTAAAAGTGAAAATCCTCTTTAGATTTCTTTCAGTTAGCAAAACAGATACTAATGCAGGTCTTTTGGAAAAGTGAAGTTTGAGAAGTGGAAAATAAGCTATATGTAGTCTCTCTTTTTCCTGACTATTTTTTACTCAAATAATAGAATAACATACACAATGTTTTTTTGTTACTTTTTAAAAAAATTCACAATATATTTTGAATATTTTGCATTCAACTACATGAGATTCTTCTTTTAAATTGCTAAAATATGCTTTATTTATGTTAATAATATAAGAAGATCTGTTAAAAGAATAATACATAATCAAGTTATATAATCAGTTTACCAGATTTTTTTCCACTGATGGACAAATAAGAATGATTACATTTTAAGTGGAACTATATGTATTTCCTTCCAACAAAACATATCACCTCTTAAAAATTGCATACTTAGAGTTATTACATGACCAACAACAACTATTTTATGCAATACACAAATCATAAAATGAGTATGTGTGTGGGTAAAAATTTTCCAATCTCGCAGAAAATCAGTCCTATCACATAAGAAACTAGACTGCACTTCTACCCAAGCCTTTTTAAATGTAAAATTTAAGAAGTATAACATACAAAAAAGTGCACAAATCACAAATTTCCAGTCTATTCATTTTTACAAAATGAACACACCTGTAAAATCAGCACCCTCTTAAAGAAATGGGCTTTTTACCAGTACCCCTAAAGCCGCCCTAATGAAAAGAAAAAAGGTATCATATTAACTGAAAAAAGGAGAAGGAATATCTCTTATGAGAAGTTGAAGAAAAGAAAAACTATGAAATTCCTGAAAATTTTAACTCCAATACCTCACTCTCGGCCTGTACCCTCCAATCTTCTCAGCCTTCATATCAAATGCCATAAAAACCATTCGTTTGATATCACAGAAACATGCAGGTTTAAAGATGGGGAATATTCAAGAAGGGTACAAAAGTCCACATTCCCAATCCCAAGAGAATATAACCAACTCTTTACCGATTTGTGTCTGGAATTTAAATCTCAGAGATTAGACTCAAAACAGAGGGCAAGGAAGAGTCAGAGCTTCTGGTGCAACTTTTGAACATCCGAGCAATAATAATAACAAGGAGAGCTGACAATTACTGAATGTTTTGCTGTGATATAAACTGTTCTAAGCACTTTACACAATTTATCTCATTTAATCTTCACATCAGCTCTATGAGATAAGTATAACTATGATCCCCATCTTCAAAATGACCAAAGTCATGCAGAGAAGGAATAGTGTGATAAAAACAATTTAGGGTAGGTCACCCAGCTTGGAAGTGTTGGAGGCAGGATTTAAAGCCAGTCACTCTGATTCTAGTACAGTGGCTCAGACTGAGTCTCTAAAGAAGTCTGAGAAATCTAAGAATCAGCTTGGCAAGAAGTAGTGGACCACCGGGAAGACCTCAGTCAATGAGGCCACAATTAACAGAAGGGCTCCAGGCACAGGAGCTTAGGGAACTGGAGCCCAACTCAGTATTCAGAGTCTCAGGGAGATTTAGCACCATCTGTGTTGGGCTCATCCTCAGTTATTCCACTGTGATCCCTCTCTAACGTAGTACTGCCAATAGTTAGGTCTCCAAAATTGAAGTAATTTTCCTCCAGCAATTGGTATTCTCTCAGTCAGTCTTTAACACTGGTCTGTTGGTAACAATAGGCTTCTTTTATTTTTCCAGTCCTTGCCACTGAGGTATTATTCCAAGAAGGCTCACGTATATATTCTTTCCTATCTGAGAAGAGAGTTCTAAGCCTTCTTATATTACTATCTTAATAATAATATAAATATACAAATATGTATATATTTCAATGGCCTTAGACAACAAAAGTTTATTTTATGGTCATAGAATCCAATGTGCCGATGTGGGTAAACTAGACTATCTTCTAATCATGCTCTCTGGTGCTATTGGTCACCATGGAAAACTGATAGAGGAATGGAAGAAGCACACCTACTGAGAACTGCCTCGGCCTATAAGACTTAACTGCAGAGGAAGCTGAGAAGTAGAGTGGCAGACATGGGTATTTGGTGAACCCTATCTGTCCAACACAAGGAGCTCACTCTTCAAAAGTTAGAGATTCTTGTTATTGTCCTCTGTTCTGAAGAATTGATCTTGGCATTCTGGTTATTCGATTGTCTCAAATTTCATTGGTCTTTTCTTTGGGACACATCTAAGTCCTTATACGAATTCCCAGTGTGGGCGTGACCCTCTTTTTAAAAAAATTCATTTTAATGTAATTTGAATTAATTTCATTTTGTAATGCAAGAAAAAAATTCCCTATGATTTTCTCCTAGTGCCCATGATGGCACTGTATAGATGTTGGAGATAGAACGGTCTAGAAAATATACTGATTGAGTTAACTCCGTGGTTCTAAATTTCCATGATTTTTACCACTCTACAATTTCTAAGCATTTTCTTCTACTTATGTGGTTGTTTACCTCTAATCACTGGCTTTTTACTTTTTACCATTTTTTTCTATTTAATTCCTTTTTAAATGAAAATTGTCATAGTTTCATACCACTAATATAGAATTTTACTAGCAGTGAGTCTCTTTACATCCCTGTATGTAAACTGTTCTTAGAGGTTTTATCTTGTCTGACTGTATTCAAAATTCATCATTGGACTCCATTTCAAAAGCTACATGATATTAAATAAATGGTTTAAATGGAGTTTAACAATAATTTTTACCCAGCTGAAAATACTGCTCTATTCCCCCCATGCAGAAGGACCAATTTAGTTTAAACCTCAAGAGATGCTTGAGGGTATACATAGACTAGACATAGTATATTTTTCAACTGTATGTTTCTTCGGGATTTTTCTCTTTCAGATGGTCCCCAGGGTACCTGTTTCAGTTTAATCCAGAGGATTCATGGTAAATAAGTGTTTAATAATAATAAGGGCTCCAAGAGTCCAGAACCAATCAAATCCTTGGGTATAACCTTTAGGTGAAAACCTAAACCAGAAAGCAAATTCAAGAATTAAATTGACCTCTGAGTCACAAATGGCTTGGAGCCACACAAACTTAACATGCTAAATATTAGACTAAATTGAACATATTATTCTTTCAGATTTAAGTAAAAATATATATATAAACATTTATACACACACGCACTTATATGTATCAACTCAAACTAGCTTAAGACAAAAGAGAATATAGTAACTCAAAGTAATGTGGAAATCAAGAAATTGAACTAAATTTGAGCATGTCTAGATTAGGAATTCAAAGGATATCAAGGCAATACCACCCTCTAGATCTCTCAGCTGTGCTTGGCCTCATTCTTAGGCATTTCTCTCCACATGTAACAAATGCTTGCAATCCTGGTTGCTCCTGCTACCATTCTGGTGAAGATCAGTCGCCTTATCTCCTAAGGTGGGAGTTGGTGGTTAGGAGGGTATGGCCCCACCCATGCTGAGCAGGATTACTATGGAATAATAGAAGAGGAAATTTCCCAATGGAGGTAACTCTGAGAAAAAAATTTTTCCCTGAACTGGTGGAAATTAAAGGATATGAGCCTGAATGCTCTCTTCCCTGTGTGAATTACCTAGAATGAGCCCACGCCTGCAGAGAATAATGAGGCAAGGTCCGAGATGCTTATCATGGACGGCAACCTCAGAACACAGCACTGTCTTTGCCAAAATTACATTTAATTTACTTAGGCTTATTGTGGTCGTTTTATCATAACTATCTTTGCTTATATTTTCCTGTTTAATATCATTTTCATTTACTGCCTTTATCCTTTCGAATTCTACTTTTTTCCTCTTACTGTCCATATGTTACTAATTTTACATTATTATTTCCATGCTATTTTTTAAAAGTATCATTCAAACAATACACTTTCAACTGAGGGAGACATGAGGTTGGTCAATGCTATAAATCAGGGATATTAGGTGGCTGTCTCATATGGGAAATTGGCCAAGGTTCAGATGCTGTCTGCACTGAGCTGGCCCTGCAGAGATTCTTTTGGCTTGGCAAACTTTAGCTATCCAATAAATAGCTATGGAGTTTTATGACTGTCTCTTGTTTTTTCCTTATGTGATTTCCTTAACTATAAAATTAACCTACAAATTCAGTGATATTAGATTGTCACCCCAATTTACAAATAAAGTACTGGGGGCAAGATAGGCTAAATAACCTAACTGAGAACAATATGTGATTCATTGAGTCAGGCTTAGGATTTGTGTAAATAATCAAATAACTTGACTGAATAGATGCATATTGATGCTCACTATATGCAAACCACTTTGCTAGGTTTTAGGGAGATAGGAAGATAATTAAGAGTATTAATTAGCCATCCTAAGCAGAGAATCTAATTGGAAAAATACATAAACAAACTGAAACATAACACGAAATAAGTGCTGCTTAGAGGTAAAGTAACAGGAAGTTCAGAGAAAGGAATGATTCATTATCGTGAAGAGAACCTGGTAAAGCTTTAAAAATGAGGTGACTTTTAACATTCCCTTAATGGATAAATAAGAATTTCAGAGGCAAAGAAGGGAGAATGTGGGGCTAATGTAGTAATGCGAGTCATCATTGAAACCAGTGAAAGTTTAAGGAAATGGGATATGGGGAGAAAATAGGTGATGATGAAGTTGGCATTGCAAATTTATTAGATTCATAGACAAAAAGAAAAAAAAAAACAATTTCAGTGATCGTAGACTCACTGATATTTTTGAGCGGAGACTTGCTACAGCTCCCCATGTATATGAGAATTTTTAGCATGAACCTTTCCCAGTGGAGGAGGAATAACGCTGATTCAGTTACCAAGGGTCTGTCTCTTCTTCCAATTTCCTCAATCCAGTTCACTGTTTACAGTGGTGGGAATACTGACCTGCCTACACTCTGACAAATGATGAATAAACTCATCTTGACCTGACCTATTTCCATTGGCTCAGCTCAGTTCTTATTTCAGTGCCTTGATTTTAAAAATAAAAATCTCTATTTTAGCACAGTGCTAATTGAAATCTCCATGGCCTGTGCTAGAAGGGTTTTAAGACACACACCTATAATTAGATCAGATGCCCCTGGGTTCTTAGCATCTGGTCTTGTTTACTCGACCCCTGTTCAAATTTATACTTAATCTCAGCTGGGCTCCTTTAACACCCAGGCCTACCGTAGCGTTTCATTCCTTCAATCTTCCTACTCATTTCCTCAACCTCTAGGCTCGGCCCACCAAATGACTGGTACCATGCTAACATACCCAAATCCTGTTTGTCGCAATAACAGAGAACTGTTCTTTGTGTCACCACAAGATAAAAAGGAAAATTGGACATTGATAACTTTCTGGTTTTTGGTTGGTAAATATTAAGACAAAATGATCAGTCACTTTGGGATATTTTGTTTGGATTCTAGGTCCGAAGAGATTGTTTTCCAACTTCTTTGAAATTATACGCGTTTTGGTCATGCTAACAGCCATTTCATAAATGATAAGCAGTGTGTTCTGGTACAAGCCTAACAGACATTAAAGGCTGAAAATGTCCAAATAACAATCTAAAGTAGCAAGGCTGGCTAAATGTTAAGAGTGTCTCAAAAGATGTACTTTCAATTAAAATATTATTCACAATGCCAGTAACACATGCCAAAAGAAAAATTTTCATGTATCAGAGATTGGACCCAGATAATTTGCTTGACATCTAACAATTTAGGAAACAGACAGACCATTGCACCTCGGTTAGTGTTTCCTGAATGCTGAATGTAATCAATATATGTGATTGCTCCTTAAATGATTATACCAACAGTTCCTCCAAATAATATAATAGTATTTACACATCTCACTGCAGATAATTAGCAATTTCTCTATGGAGACAAAATTTTTTAAATGTAATACTGACACAGGAATCACAACACATAAATCGTGTATAATGGAAGAAAGAATAAAAGAAAGGAATGAAGAAACTATTCTCATTTCAAGAGAATACTTATCGAAACCTTTTTTTATATATCTTATTAACGTCCAAATATCTTATTAAATATCTTATTAAAGTCCAAAATATTTATCTCAGTACATTTTAATAATTTACTGTTTTAACTATAGTTTACACAAGTTTTAAATTTACTCAAAATACTATTTTTTAGCTGTGGCTTTATTTATGAATTTTTTAGTATAATACATTTGTATTTCCAGTGAAAACACACAAAGGCTCATTAAATTTAAATAGTATACAATTAAATGCATGTTTGCACTGCTTTAAGTCTAAATTCACAGGCTTTAAAAATAAGAATTTTGTTCCTATTTAGCTTTCAAACTAATTTTAAATTTGTCTGTGTTGTAATAATCAGAAGTAACCTTTTCAAAATGAGATATATGGTTCAATACTTGTATCTAAAACCAAGGAGTCTTTTATTATGTATTGATTTCTGAGGGCAATTATGGTGGTTTCAGACATTAAAATTGCTATTAACTACACTATTGTTGGGGCAGTGGCAAAGCCATGCTATTAGTGAACATTCTGACTGATCTTTATTGACTTTTTTCAACAACAAATATAAACTTACTAGACACCAGTGTTCATCAACTATTTCTTTTCTGGCAGTTACGGCAGTAGCAAAAGAGAGATTTAAAATGTGTGTTGCATGACCAATCCCATACCTGAAGCAAAATTAATTACCATTTTATTTATGATCATATGACAGTCTGTATATGCCTCTAATGGAACGCTTACTGCCAAATGTTATGGTTTACTTTTGTATATGAATTCTAAGTTCCTTAAATTCCAGCATCACATTTAACAAAGAGGTTCTTGAATATTTGTCATGGAATAAATATTTTCAAATGAATGAACTTATGATGGACAAACAAATTATTTTCCACCAGCAAAAACAAAGCTAGAGAGACATGTTCAATAAAACTTTGTAACAACTGAAATGTTCTAGGTCAGTGCTGTACAATGCAAAAACCACTAACCATGTGTAACTGTTACAGACTTGATATGTGACTGCCACTGAATTTTAAATTTTATTTAATCTGAAAGAAGTTAAGTCAAAATATAAAGAGATATCAAGTTAGTGACTACTGTATCAGACAGTACACTTCTAGAGGTTCTTCAAGTAATAAACTTCAGTAATCTTTCAAAGCGTAGATAATTTTCTTTCTTAAATGCTGTCAGTAAATCAGAAATCTGAAGTGAGAATTCAACCAAAGATCCCTGTAGAGCTATGAGACATGTGTCACAGTCAAGTTTTCATTGATAAAGACCAAAAACTACCAAATTGCTAAATAGTGAGACAACCAAATCCAAAGGCCCTAAAATTGATGATTTTTGTTCTTGTGATTAGTTACTGAGCCCCAGAGCAAAAATCAACTGAAGAAGAAGCAAAAGTTAATTACTTAACTCCAAAGCAAAAAAAACAAAAAACAAAAAACAAAAACTGAAATAGGCAAAATGATGTGAACCCTCCCTCAAAAAAAAAAAGAAAATTAAATGTCAAAAAAAAAAAAAAAAAACTGAAATAGGCAAAATGATGTGAACTCTCCCTCAAAAACAAAAAGAAAATTAAATGCAAAAAACTGTGACTGTCTACAGAGTTGGCCATTTGCAGTGACCTTTACCAGTGTTTATTCATCTTGAAACCTGCCGGTCTCAGGCGTGAATTAATAGGCTGACTCACAGAATGTAATAGGCTAACTCACAATGCATCAAGACCATATGCCATGCCACCTAAACTCTTCCTAATCTGTTTAGATTCTAATACTAGCTTTTTCCCTTTGGACTCATTGCTTGGTCATTGATTGCTTTTAATTTAACTTACTTTACTCTAGGTTAAGTGATTCATTTATTCAACTACATGCTGTTCAGTGTCTTAGGCACTGGGATACAGATCTGAACGAAGCAGAGCAAAATCCCTGCCTCCCAGAGCTTAGAGCAGGAGATACAGAAAATGAACAAACTACATAATTAAAATATATCATATGCTAGTGAACTGTAAGTGCTACGGAAAAAAAATAAAGCAAAAAAAAAAAAGAAAGTCTAAGGAGTGTGTGTGTGTGTAAGAGCAAGGAATGTAAATTTCTGGGGAAAGCATATCAGGCAGGGGTAAGAAGAGGGATGGAGGATGGGAGTCTTTGAGGCAGAAGCATGCCTGGTTGTTTTAAGGCAAAGCAAGAGAAATGTGTAGCTGGAACAGAATGCAATAGGAAAAGAACAGTAGGAGGCAGATCAGAGAGGTAATAAGGTACAGGTAGAGTAAACTTTGAAGGCCATTTTAAAGACTTTTACTTTGAATGATATGGGGAAACCCTGGAGGAGTAACATGGTCTTTGCTAGAGTTCCTCTGGAACTCTGATTACTGTTGAGGTGAGGCTGCAAGGGGTCAAGGGCAAAGCAAAGAGATCTAACTTAGGAGATCAGGATTAGGAAACTGCAATAGCCCAAGTAAGATATGACGGTAGCTTGAACTAAGGTAGTAACTATGGAGGTGGTGAGATGTCATCAATTTCTAGATATGGTTTTAAGATTCAGCTAAGAGATTAGATGGAATGAATGGATCTACTGTAGATGTAAGAAAAAGGAGTCAAGATTTTTAACCTGAACCACTGAACAAATGAAGTGTTATTTACTGAGATGGAGGCAACTGGACAGTAGTGATCTGGGGAGGCAAAATCAGGAGCTAAATTTTGAATTTGTTTGATTTAAGATGTTTCTCAGACATCTGTGTGTGGTCATTGATTTTAAAAATTTTAAAGTTCACAGAAAAGGTTGGAACTACAGATACATATTTGAGAGTCATCAACATCTCAGCTCTGTATGAAACCCACAGATGTGAGGGAAGACACCAGGAACAGAGACAGATACAAATGAGTGTAGCAGGTGCAGACATGTCCATGATGAAGGTGAGGTGTAAGGTCTTGCCTAGAAAAGCCATGAATCCTAAGGGCGGGGGAAAAAACGAAAAACTAATCTTGCTTATTGGCATCTGAGATCATCACAGTACAACAGGTAAGGATCATAACAATAACCTTAAATTCCTCAAAGGAGAAAAACATTGCATAATGTTCAAAATATCTGTTCATTAAACAGAAAACTCTGAATTATATTTTTAAAATGTTCCACTACAAAGGTTTGCACATAAACATTTTCTTAATGAAAATTTTTATCTTTCAGTAATTTGGAATACCTACTCCTCTAGGATACACACTCCTTCCATTCCAACAACTGAGGTGTCACCTGAGATATGTGGGACAATTAAGCAACTCTTGGGACAGAAAATGTGTTCCTTGTTCTTCATTCTATTCTTCTTTCCATATGCCTATTGAGCTTCTGGAAAGTCCAGAATTATATAATACTAAGGGACTCTACATCTGCTATTTGAGCCTTTCATCTGTAGCCTAAAGAAATTATTCTTTTGAAGGTGTATAAAAAAAACCCAAGTGACACCTATTAAATAAACTAAACCGTTTGTAGAAAATGTAAGTCTCTTGGAATTAGGCAATATGATTTTTTCAACGGAGATACTACTCAGGGGTCTTTTGTGAAAGTATAAACAGGGGTAACCAGGTGGCTTTCTTTCTAGAAGTTACAGTCTCATTATGACCACAGAAAAATAGTTTCTAAGAGTTGCTTTCTTTGCACATATCTGAAGGAGGAAAGAAAAATATTTTTAAAGTTCTATTTATTTTGTAGAAATGAAATGCTATCTGTGTTATTACATAAAGCAATCCAAACTCTATTGTGTTTTGAAATTCACTCAGGGGTGTTGAGTGTTTTCTCAGGTACAGTGCCTCAGATGGAAATAGGAAACTGAAATGGAAAAAATGACCTACATTTTGTATTAAAAGTACATTAGGTATCATAGAGTGACATATTCTGACATTTAACATAGTTGCAATATGTTTCTGAAAGTATGAGTATCATTACCACCATTCATTGTCTATTCCCCAGATAACTGTGGTACTCATTTTAAAACAAGCTTATCAGATAATTGTATGACTTAGAGTCAGGCATCCATAATGGTGTCTTAATAGTTTCTGGTGAGATGCCAGTTTCTATGAGTTTTTTTACTATTTCAATAGTAACAATATTTTTTTAAAGTATACAGAATCTTAATGGTAAAATGTACAGATGTTGAGATTCTATCCTAAAGTTTTAAAAATTAATCAAATATTATAAAGATGAAGTTTTAAATCTTTTTCAGTGAGCTGGTATATTTTTTAAAGATTTTTTTCAATCACTGACTTATCTCCTTGTTATCTCTTCTAAGAGTATAAAAATGTGTAATAGTAGACTTTGATTAATTTGTTACTTTAATTAAAATATTTTTGTTGAGTTTATTTCCTAAATATTATAGCAGATTTTAAGTAAAAATGAGATGCCAAATACCAAGGGACACTATGATAGGTTATTTTGACATATATTCTAAGATTTGTATCAGTTGTCTTCAAGATGGTATTTTTCTGTGAGGGAATCTACGAATAAGAATGGGGTCCACAAATTAATTATTTCATAAAGGTCAATCAGTCATGCTTTGTTTACCTTTGCTATGGATACAGCTATCTAGGTTGTCTCAAATACTAGATGATCTTCCTTTTAACTGAAATTATATCAACTCAGTGGCTAAATTAAATATCTCATGCTGAGCAGAGCTTGGTAATATATGCCTTTGATTAATATAAAATTAGTTATGCATTATTTCATAAATATTATTTAGTCCAAAATATGTGGTAGATGAGAGAAACTAATTTTAAAAGACCCATAAATGAAAAACTTACAAATGACAGACATTTAAGGAGCCATAGTTAAAGATGCAAATTAATGTAATTTAACTTCTTTATAATTTCACTTATAACAAGGAAATGGAATGTGTAGCTAGAAACAAAACTTGAAATTATAAATCCATTTTTATGTTTTCCATGGCAATTTAAATATAACTTAGAAGGAAGAGTATTGGAAATTTTAAAGCAAACTGTACGTTTAATTTTTATATAAGCATACATTTTTACTTATAAATTGTTTTGGTAATCATTTAAGAATACTATGAAAATTTGTTCAAAATTTGATTTAAAAAAAAAAAAGATATATCAGCCTCAACAAATATAAGAGGGTTGAAATCATACAATCTATATTCTCTTAATATAATGCTTAAAAACTAGAGAACTTCAAAA